>NW_006921602.1:12674962-12684240 GCF_000298275.1 Orycteropus afer afer | reverse complement strand
GACTGCTAACCAGAAGGCTGGTGGTTCAAACCCACCAGCCACTCCTCGGAAGGAAGATGGGGCAATCTACTTCCGTAGTGATACTGCCTCTGAAACCCAAGGAGGGGTCACTATGAGTCGGGGCCAACTCGATGGCACATAACAACAAATCCATGCTGAAGACTTTGATCTTCATCAGTAACTGCTTCAAGTCTTCCTCACTTTCAGTAAGCAAGGTTGTATTATCCACATAACACAAATCTTCCTCTAGTCCTGATGCTGTGTTTTTCTTCATAAAGTCCAGCTTTTTGTATGATTTGCTCAGCATACAGATTGAATAAGTATGATGAAAGGATACAACCCTGTCATATACCATTCCTGATTTTAAAACATATACAACTTCCTTGTTCTGTTTGAATGACTGTCTCTTGGTCCATGTACACATTCCTCATGAGCACCATTAAGTCTCTGGATTTCTCATTCTTTGCAATATTATCTATAATTTGTTATGATACACATAGTCGAATGTCTTTGCATAGTCAATAAAGCACAGGTAAACATATTTCTGGTATTTTGTACTTACAGCTAAGATTCATCTGACATCAGCAGTGATATCCCCCATTCCATGTCCTCTTTGGAATCTGACTTGAATTTCTGGAAGTTCCCATTGATATACTGTTGCAATCGATTTTTAATTATATGTGCATAAAAGTATGCAAATCATAACTGTATAGTTTGTTGAATTGTCAAAAACTGAGCACACTTATGTAACCAGCACCAGATCAAGACCCTAAAGTCTAAAGTCTCTTTGAGTTCCCTTCTTGTCACTGCCGCTACCTCCCCCACCTCTGGCCAAGGAAGACCACCATTCTGACATTTGACACTACAGTACAGATGCGAGTGACCTGTTTTTGTACTTGATTTAAATGGGATTCATACACTACAGTACCTTCATTTTTAAGGAGCTTCTCTCATCTGCTTGCTACCATAGGACTATTTCTACACCACTGTTTAGCAGAGAAAGGAGTCCTGGTGGCAGCGTGATTAAGTGCTCAGCTGCTAACCAAAAAGGCCAGTGGTTCAAACCCACAGGCTACTCTTCAGGAAAAAGATGTGGCAGTTTGCTTCTGTAAAGATTATAAGCCTTGAAAACTATGGGCAGTTCTGCTCAGTCCTATAGGGTCGCTGTGAGTATGAATTGAGTCCATGGCAACACGTTCTGGTTTAATACAGTTAGTCCTGTGGGCTCCAATAGGACTGGAACAGGGCCTTATTTTCCTATAACCTTTAGTATCTCTTACAGGATTTGACTGGACAAATACGGGAAGGTGTCCAGGATGGCTGGTGAATTTTTCTGAGCCCTGAGTCCATGCTGAGATAAATAAGAGCTTACTCTTGAGCACAGGGATGAGTTTACCCCCACCCAGGCCACTGAAACAAGGCCATGTACGCCACCGTGGTTTCCCAAAGGTTGTGTCTCCTTTTCCTCTCCCGTTCGGACCCCTGCTCTCTATTTCTTTCAGTTGGAGGCCTTCCTCCTCCTTGGGCCAGGCTGTGGTTGACCCATCTGTCAGCACCTGCTCTGAGGGCTGGAACCAGGCAGGAGGGTTGGAAATGTTACCCTGTAGATCCTTTTGCATATGGTTGAGCTGTTGTTGTTGTTGTTATGTGCCCTCGAGTGGGACCCGACTCATAGCGACCCCTCCTTGGGTTTCCAAGGCACTATCACTACAGAAATAGATTGCTCCATCTTCTTTCCAAGGAGTGGCTGGTGGGTTTGAACTGCCAGCCTTCTGGTTAGCAGTCAAGTGCCTTAGGCACTATGCTATGGTTGAGCTAGGCCTGGGGAATTCAACTTTGAGGATGTTTGCGTGGGGACCTGGGGATTAGGGATTAAGTCCTCTGCGAAGACACAAGGTCAGGTCCTGCCCTGGGGTCAGCTCTTGTCATCCAGAAAGTCACAGGGCCTGGGGAAGACCTCTGAAGAATTCTCTCTGATCCTCCCCTGTCCATGTGATGCCACAGGACATGAAGATCCTCCAAGGGACCCCATCCTGCACATACACATGCAATGTCTAAGCACACAATCAAGGACTAATGCCAACAGTAGAAACCCTTCTAGGCATCATTCTATGCTTAAAATGACGGAGAGTTTTTGTATATGTAAATATCATCTTTATTTTACTATCATGTTTTATTTTAGATTTCAACTTTCAAAGTTTGTTTATCTAGTGCTTTCTTCCTTTTTCTCTTTATCACAGAGATGTTGGCCATTAGTCAAGCTTTGTGCCCATGCTGGGCAAACGAAGTCTCCTTTGTAGTGTTCTGTGGAGAGAGTGGAGATAGGGCTAGCATGTTCCCTAGTCCTGCCCCTGCCCTAGCCTAGCCCTGGTGACATCTGCCCAGCAGGTCTAAGTGACTGGTCCTCATGGGTCACACCACAGTTCACTGCCCTCTAGTCTGTGCTAAGGTCAATTGTACAGGTTGTTCCTGAAGCTGAACAAGTGAAAAGGTAACTCCTGACAGGTGATCCTCCTGGATCTTCCTTTATGGGTTATGAGTTCCCACTTATCCCCAGAATATTGGCCTCACTCACAGCTGCTGCAAATGACCTTCTTCATTTAGGGTTAACAATAGTCCTCTTCCTATAGGACCTCTTTAGAATGTATCTTTCTCCAAGTGGTGAGCTTACTGCAGTCCCTTTCCTTCAAAATCAGGTAGAATGACTGTAAGGAAGAACTCTGAATACAATACACCAGTTGTCAATGAGTTATTTCTGACTCATGGCACCCCCATGTGTATCAGAGTAGAACTGCGCTCCACAGAGTTTTCAAGTGGCTGATTTTTCAGGAGTAGATCACCAGGTCTTTCTTCTGGGGCACCCTTGGATGGGTTTGAACCTCCAACCTTTTGGTTAGTAGTCAAGTGTTTGCATTACCCAGAAATTCTTGAGTACAATGAGTCCTGGGAAATGGGGAAGATGGTATAGCATGAAGACCCTGAGACAAAAGTGGGTGGTGGATCAATGCTTCTCACCTACCTTGCTGACTAGAATGGTGTCACAGACCACCCTTGGAAATGAGCACCTTGTTGGTACACACAGCACACATGCACTTATACATGTTATTTCTCCATCCTGGACGTACCTCCACAGTGTGCTCACATAAATCCCATCCTACATTTTACTCATACCCTCCTCAACTATCGCCACTACACATAGAGCTGGAAAGGACTTTAAAAATTCAGTCTTTAAAAAACCAGAGTCACCCAGGGTTGGTGGCCAAGCAGAGTGGTAAAGGCAGCTGTGGTGCAACGAAGACAAAAAACTTCATTTCCCTTCTGCAGCTGTGTAGGCTTGGGCAGATCACTCAACCTGTCTGAGCCTAGAATCTTCAATTGTGAAATTCCAGATAACACTCACTGCAGAGGTCTGTGAGGATTCAAGGGGTCTCATGATGCCAGTGTCTTGCAAACCACGAGGATGGTGAGTGATGGTGACCAGGCAGAACTCCTGTCCTTTTTCCTTCCTTCCAAAGCCCATCTTCAAGTTATATTGGGAACACATTTTGTAAATATTTTTTTCCTGTTATGTCTTTTAACTTTTTTATGGTATCATTTATTATACAGAAGTTTGTGATTTGAATGTAGTTAAATGTATTCATCTTTTTCTTTAAGGTGCTGTGTCTTCCCTAAGATTATAAGTGAGGAGCATTTTAAAATGACAAATTCTCCAGACAAATCTCAGAAAAAGAAACGTAAATAGATCTTAGTAATATGACAAAACCCATGAACTCTCTCATAAGAGAAATGCCAATTAAAATTGTGTTGAAATACCACTTTTTACATTCTCAGATTAGCAAAAGTCCAAAAGTTTGATAACACACTCTTCTGGAGAAGCTGATAGGAAACAGGCACTCTCATCCTCTGCCAGTAGAAGTATAAACTGGTACAATAATTTGATAATATTTATAAAAATTAAAAATGTACATACCTTTTGACCCAGTAATTTCTGGGTCAGTACATTTCTAGGAATTTATCCTCAAATATTACTTGTACACATATAAAATGATATAGTACAAGGTTATTCTTTATTGAATTTTGTTTGTAAAAGCAAAGTAAACAACCTAAATATCTATCATTAGTGGGAAAAAAAAGTGTTATGTTATATCCATACAATGTACTAGATAGCTGAAACAAAGGATGAGAAAGCTATTTATAAACTGATATAGAAAAAAATCTATGTTGTTAAGAGAACAATGTGCAGAATAGTATATAATATACTACCATTTGTTTTTGTTTTAAAAAGGAAAGAATATATATCCTTATGTATTATATATTACTATATAAATATATATAATATGGAGCAGCTATCTGTAGTAGAGACAACTATTGGTCTCTACTTGTCTGGAAGAAAAGATAATGAAGGAAACCAAAAGCTTAAAGAAGAAACTAGTCCATAGGACTAACAGCCCACATGAACCACAGCCTCATCTAGCCTGAGACCAGAAGAACTACATGGTTCCTGGCTACCACCACCAACAGTTCTTATTAGGAACACAGTAGAAGATCCCGCATAGAAAGGGAGAAAATTATAGAACAAAACTCAAATTCCTGAAAATGGCCAGACTTACTGTGTTGGTAGAGACTAAACAAACCCCCTGAAACTATTGCCCTAAGGTATCTTTGAACTTGGAACTGAAGTTACTCTCAGTGGTCACCTTTTATCCAAATAACAAATTAGCTTATAAAATAAACAATATTACCAGTGAACACTCTGATCCTTAAATAATTAACTATGTGAGACTAAAATTTACCCTAAATCTAAGATGAGAAGCTAAGGAGGGGCAGGAAGCTAGACAAATGGAAACAGTATAGAAACAATGGAAATATTAAGAATGTTGACACATTGTGAAAAATGTTACCAATGTCATGGAACAAGTTGTATAAGAATTGTTAAATAGGAACCTAATTTGCTATGTAAGCTTTCATCTAAAACAGAATAAAATATTTTTAAAAATATATAATATATATAATAAGATATATATTATATATGAGGTCTCTAGAAATATTCACAAGTAACTATACATAAATATTCACAAGTAATAAGAGTGATTACTACTATTAGTTAGAGGTGGAGGGAGACTTTTCTCTATGTACAGGCATACATCAGAGATGTTGCAGGTTTAGTACTAGACCACTGCAATAAAGAAAATAAAATGAGTCACATGAATTTTTTGGCTTCCTAGTACATATAAATGTTTTGTTTATGCTATATTGTAATCTACTAACTGCACAATAGCATTGTAAAAAGTTTGAAACATTGTAAGAACTACCAAAATGTGACAGGGAGACACAAAGTGAGCATGTCATTGGAAAAATGGCGCCAATTGACTTGCTTGATGCAGGATTGCCACAAACCTTCACTTTGTGAAAAACGTTAAATCTGCAAAGTGCAATAAAGAAGAACAATAAAACTAGGTGTGCCTGTACTTTGAAGTTTTTTAACTATGCAAATGATGTTTCACCTATTAAGAAAACTAAACAAAAAAATCTTAAATAATGACACATTTGTGCAACCCAATCCAGAATATTTTGGGCCTGTATTTTTAGAAGTTAGGCCTGTATTTTTTAGAAATTTCCCAGGAATCTCTTAGAGGAATCGTGGCCTATTGTAGAACATGGCTAAAGACCTAGAGAGCTTTCAGATCTATGAGACAGTCTGTGGCCTGTGCAGCGCCACCTGGTGGCTTGAGTCAGACAAGCTCTGGAAAATCTGTGGGGATACCCAACAAATGCAGAGGATCCAGGAGCAATTTGAAACTGCAACCACAAGCTGAGTGGGGGTCACCCCAGCAGGCATATGGCCTGCCTAGAGTCACTGACACCCTCCAAGCTGCCTTTCTGGGTCTCAACTGGAATAAGGCACAGCTGCAGAGTCACCTTCACTGTACACTGCCTATCCTGAATGTGTCTGCCTTGGTGTCTCTTGTGTTCTGCAGCCTTTATGTCCCAAGGAGCCACCCAGGTGCAGCCTGCAGGAGTATACAACACCTGTACTTTAGAGTTAGACTGGGGTTCAAATTCTGCCTCTACCATCTATCAGCCTCGTTATCTCACACAATTTGCTCTCTCAGGTCCTTAGTTCTTTCATCTGCAGAATGGGGATAACTATGTCAAATAAAGTCTGTGCACAAATCTAGAACAATGCCTACGTGTAGCAGAAACTTGAAAAATGTTAGTTATCTTCCCATTTGTTACTTCTTGATAATTTTGCTGTGGGAAAATAGAGGAAACTCCCCTGGTCCAAAAATGAATGGCTTGGCTCCTGGGTGCTTCCTGTGACCACAGTGGACCCAAGCATTGGAAAGACTAAAGAAGAAATTCAAATATTTCTGGTGTTTCTAAACCCTCTCTATCCCTCCTTTCACCTTCTTACTTCTTATTTTAACTGCTAACGAAAAACCCCAGGACTGTCTGAGATAAGTGGGAACTCAGAAGTGGCTGCACTTCCCGTAGGCAGGGTCTGGCTCAGTACTGGTCATGCCACTCTAGGCCTGGGTGCTCCATCACAAGTCTCCTCTGGCCGGGGAGCAGGACCCAGTCCCTCAGGGAGCACGTAGTCTGAGGAGAAAACTGAACAGAGCAAAAGTCACAGTGAATGTGCAGGTTCTGAGGGGGCCCAGAGAGATATTGACAAAGTTACTAATTGACCACCTCCTCTCTTGAGTTACATCACTGTTTCTAGAAGCTCTTTAAAAAAATGCAGCTAAAAGCACATAAGTGCTTTACTCCTTAGATCAGATTAACATTTTAGCTTCTCTCCTAGATCTTCTTGAAGATGGCAAGGAAGATAAGATACCAAACTGAAGGAATTTTGTTTGAGGGTATGGGCAGGTATAATCTTGAGGATGGGCCAAAGCAGTTCTGGGAGGGATAACTACTAGATTCAAGGCTGTCTAGCAGTGGGAAGACACCAGTGTGGCCAAGAAAAGCCTCAGAAGAGAAAACTGGAAAATACCGAGGTCACTTGTGTAAAAATTCTGCTCTGACTGCTTTACCCATGCAGCAGAGAACCTCTGAGAATTCAGACACCAGGTGAACAGGATCCAGACCTTAGGCATCACCTGATTCACAGGTGATGAAAGTGAGGTCCAGCAAGAAGACCAGTAAGGAGAGATGACTTAATGGGTGACCTTGGCCTGGAACTTGAGTCTCCTCAGCCCTTCTGAGTGATGGAAAGCATTTGAGCTTTGCAGCCAGATAGAACTGGATCTGAAGCCAAATTTACCCGTTTGTTTGCTATCTGTGTGGTCTTAGAAAAGTCATTCACCACTCTGAGCCTCAGTTTGCCTCATCTGTAAAACGGAGACAGTAGTTGTTTCTCAGAATCGTGAGGACTAGAGATAATGCATGCCAATTACCTGGCACATGGCAGGCACTTGGTGAGGACAACTATGATCATTGCTTCTCCTAACCCAAACTGAACCTGCTGCAGACCAGCAGGAAGAGGGCTGGCTGCAACAGCTCCCTGACCCAGCTGCTCTGCACTTCATGGTGGTCATGATAGGCCATTAGTAGGGTCTGGTTGGAGGGGCCAGGCATGTAGAAAGCAGAATGTGTCTCCCCTCTCCCAATTTGTGATTTGGGCAAATTCACTTTCCATACAGTAATTCATACACATTTTGTTTCATGACATTGACTGCAATCCCAATAACAGCTCTCTTCCCACTTCCTCCCTTTGGTTACCTCTTCCTTCTTTCTGTCCTCTGAGCTTTCTTTCTCCCTGTGCAAATATTACCCTTCTGATCTCCCATGGTTGATCGTTTTAAGGAGTGTACCTACCTGCTGTAAATGTCCACCTTATAGGCCTATTGTTTGGCTGGAAGCCATGGGAGTGAGCTCAGTTCCAGGCCTGAAGGGTGACTAGGGGCCATAGTCTTGGGGGTTTCACCAGCCTCCATCAGACCAGTAAGCCTGGTCATCTTTATGGTTTTGAATCAAAATGTGTCTTGTGTCAGGGGAGTGAGGTTTCCTAACTATCCCCAACTCGAAAAGCATGCAGGTATGGGGGCCATATGTCCAGCCCACAGTGAAGAAATGCAGAGGGGGAAAAACCAAGAACCACGGTACCTCATTTATATTAAGTTACTAGGACTGACCCCAAAGACAATGTGGAGACCATAGGCTTTGTAGTCACAAGAGTGGTTTAGTGGCAGAAATAATACAGGAAGTTTCTATCCTCCTTTCCCTGTTGCTCCAGCTTCCTCATTTACATATTTATTTTTACATTTTTACTGTCTAATGGTAACAATAAGAAGCATGGTTGTTGCAGTAGCAAAACATTTTCTGAGTGCAATGTACCTTTACACACATTAGCCTGTTTCATTTAATCCTTACAGCAGCCCTGCAAGGAACATATTATTGCCCCCATTTTTCAAGAGTTAAAGCTGAGGTTCAGAAATGGAAGCTTCTTTGCGAAAAGTCACTCAGCCAGGAAGAAATGGGACTCAAACCTAGTGTCCTGGCCTGACTCCAAAGCCAGTATCTCCACGCCGGAGGCCAGGACCGCTGGCCTGGGCTTGAAGCCACAATCCAGGGAAGTGGTGTAGATATGATTCTGGAGGCTGCCACAGGTCCAGCTCCTGGGCTAGTATGGCTGCGTGCTGGGGGTAGGGAGCCTCATTTGAGCCCCAGTTTGGTCATGAGGCAACCCTGAACAAATGGGGGCCATGATAGAAGTAGAACCTGACAAAGAGTAGAGCCCAAAACAGTAGAGAAGGGGAAGACATTAGGCCCACCTCCCCATATCTGTTTTCCCATCTCTTGGCAATGATTTCACTTTGTCTCCTTGTGGCTGGCTCCACCCATTCTCTGAGGCCCTGGATCTCATTGTTGTTGTTGTTGTTGTTAGATGCAGTGGAGCCAGTTTCTACTCATAGTGACTCCATGTGACAGAGCAGAAATGCCCCACAGGGTTTTCCAGGTTGTAATCTTTACGGGAACAGATCATCAGGTCTTTCTCCTGTGAGTTTGGAGCACCACCTTTTCAGTTAACAACCAGCACTGAACAATTGTACCACCAGAACACTTTCCCTGGGTCTCCAACCTAAGCGAAGTCTATCCCCTGGCCCCCAATATTGGTCCAGGGATGAGCACATGAGACAAGACAAAGGTTTGTTGGGATCTTCAGAAAGAAGCCACCCATGTATAGTAGAGCTGACAAGGGGCAAGGTTATGGTCATTGCTTGGTCACAGCCAGCTACCCAGAGGGACCGAGTAGTTGATCCTGCGGGCTTGGG
>NW_006921602.1:12670544-12674267 GCF_000298275.1 Orycteropus afer afer | reverse complement strand
ATGACATGAGACAAAGTATATGTGAACTGCTGTATGAAAAGTGAATTTACTCTGTAAATCTTCACCCAAATCCTAATAAAAAAAAAAGAAAAGAAAGAAAGAAGCCACCCAACTTTTCTGAGGAGGCTTCCATGGGTAACATTTCTGTCTGGTGCTTACACCTTAGTGAACATGGGAAAGCCATGCTGTCCCTTCCTAGGTATGTGTGTTATGGGAGAATGGGTAGGGAAGAAGATTAAAAAAGCTAGATTCCTCAAAAAAAAAAAAAAAAAAAAATCAACCCATAGGAAATGTGGGAGGACACAGGGCCCTGATAACACCTCACTGAGGTCTTTGGATAAGGTGATGAAAGCTTGGTTGAGGTCAGGGTAGTAAAGTAATTGACACCACGGCTGCTCTCTCGACTCCTGGCCTTGAGAAGTCACCCAGGCGCCTGGGTGAGGGCCCTGGATATTTTCGGCCTCCAGCAGCATCAGCAAGGTCTGGGAGGTGTCAGCCATATTGTATTTCATGTGACCGAGGCATTAGGCCAGCCATAGCCATGGGGAGCTGACCTTGCTTCCTTGCTGCTAGCTTGGGCCTCACCTGCCTCTCTGGACTCAGACGCTAGCCTCCAGAGCCAAGTTAGGTCAGAGGTATGCAGGAGGAGCTCCTGCCAGTCCTGACGGGCAACAGAACCTGATGATAAAGGGGTAGGCAACTTTAACTGCCACCAAGGGCTAGGGAAGTTGTTTTTGGGCCCCTCAGAATCTCCACTCTTTGTTCATTCTGTCCGTAAACATCCTGAGCACTGCTTCTTTCTGGGGGTAGGGTGACCAACTGTCTCAGTTTTCCTTGGGTTCTCCTGGTGTTAGCACTGAAAGTTCCATGTTCCAGGAACCCCTCAGTGCTGGGCAAACTCGTGCCCATCCCCCAGCTGCAATCCTGCTTTTTAGATGCAGAAACTGAAGCCCAGAAAATGCAGGTACCTCACTCAGTTTTCCCCAGCTAGAAGGTGAAGGGCTGGCACTGGAACCCAAGTCTGTCTGACTCTTCTCACCCCCTCCCTAGGTCAGGCCCACCTCCTATCTCATTCAAGTGATTTCAAGAGCCCCTAACAGCTTTCCCTCCTTCAGACACCCCTACTTCATCTATCTTCCCCTCACTGTCAGGGTTATTTTTCTACCTGCAGGAATGGTGGAAGGATGCAGAATTCCCTGGAGAGCTTGTGAAAGTACAGATGCTCGACTCACCCTTCAGAATTTCTAACAAACATGGGGTCACCATGCGCCAGAAGCACCTCATATGTAACTGGTTTGGTTAAGTCTGGGATGTTACCTGGAGCTCTGTTGGCGTAGTGCCTAAGGCATTTGACTGCTAACCAGAAGGTTCACAGTTCAAACCCACCAGCTATCTGTGGAAAGAAGACTGGGCAATCTTACTTCCGTAAAGATTTACTGTCTCAGAAATCCAAAGGGGATCACTACAGGTTGGAATCAACTTGAAAGCAGTGAGTTTGGATTTTTTTGGAATATATTCCCAGGTAATGCTGCTATTGTTGGCCTGCAGACCACACTTTAGAAGCACTGCTCTAAGCCCCAGTTCTCATAAAACCTCACAAAGTATATGGAGCCATGGAGGCTGGATGATCCTCCCAAATTTGGCCCTGAGATAATCTTTAAACCTTAAATGAAAACATGCCCTGCAGTCTTCTTTAAACCAAACAATAAACCAGAAAACCAAACTCATTGCTATTGAATTGATTCTGATTCATAGCAACAACTCCCATTGGGTCTCTATTGGGTCCAAGTGGTAAATCTTTACAGAAGTAGCTTGCCCCATCTTCCTTCCATAGAGTGGCTCGTGGGTTTGAACCACCAACCTTCTTGTTAGCAGTCAAATGCCTTAGGCACTACTCCAGCAGAGCCCCTTAAACCAAACAATAGTTTAGCTTAATGTAAGGAAAGACTATCTACCTTGAACACGGTGCTCTTTTAAAGAACTATCTATATGGGATCAAATGGATAACAGCAACTTGCAAGGTTACGCAGGATGCTTAGGGGTCAGTGAGTTCATGTTAATTGATGAACAATTTGGAAAAGGAAGGTGAGAATGGCTACATAACTTGAAGGATGTAATTAATGTCACTGAATTGTACACGTAGAAACTGTTGACTTGATATATGTTCTGCTGTGTATATTTTCAACAACAAAACTAAAATAAATTATTTAACAAACAAACAGACATATGGTCCTCCACAGAGTTTGCTGGGTTCCAGCTTTTGTGAGGAGTCTCCATCACTCCATAGCTCCTCCTTTATACCAGCTCCTACCAGGCTGTTCCACATCCTTGAGAGATGCTCTGCTCCCTGCAGCCTCTGAGTCTTTGTTCAAGCTGTTCCTGGCTTCAACTCCACAGCCCCTCCACACATACAAATCCTCTTCTTTATGCCTGTCTCAAATACCACCTGTTCTAGTTACCTAATGCCACTCTGACAAGGATATACCACAAATGGGATGGCCTTAACAAACAGGAGTTTACTCTCTTACAGTTCAGGAGGCTAGAAGTCTGAGTTCAAAGTGCCAGGCTCTAGGGGCTGTGTGAAAGTTCCTCAACCTTGGGCTTCAGCTCTGCCTTCAGCTCCCAGCCCATTGAAGCTAGAGGCTTTTTTTCATTTAGACAGCTGCTGGCCGCTGAGGCTGCCAAGCCCAAGGTTGACAAGTAAAAAGGCACAGTCCCAATGTTACCAAACTGCACGGCAGGCCATTAATTCAAGTCCATTGTTAAGTCCCAAGGTTGGCAGAGCATGGCACACTGCCAAACAATGACATGGCTACATGCAGGGTCCAAGCGTGCCATATGCTAGAGACCATTCCCCAAGGCTTCTCTTTATATACAGGAAGCAGACCACATCCCAAAGGCAGCTACTCAGCTGCTTGTGGTAGATCCCACCATGAAGTTGATTTCCAGTCTCATTATGGGGAGTAACTACCACCAGCTGCCCAGCCACTCAATCAGGCCCAGCCAAATTGACATACAAATTTAACTACCACACCACCTCCTCTGGATGCTCATTTGATTCCATTAGTCAGAATGAAGGATTCTTTCCTCTGTTCGCAGCTTAGCTCCTATTTCTTCCTGTCCCTCATAATGCGTTAGCTATCTCTGAAATGTGGATTTCTTTCTTTTTTTAAAAAATTTTTATTGTGATTTGGGTGAAAGTTTACAGAGCAAATTCACTTTCCATACAGCAGCTCACATACACTTTGTCTCATAACATTGACTGCAATTTCCCACAATGCAACAGTTCCCCTCCTACTACCCCCCCATAGTTACCTCTTCCGTGTCCTCCCCTCCCATGCACTCCTGCCCCCCGAGCTGTCTCCCTGTGCATACACAGCCCTTCTATTTTCCCATGATTGATCTCTCCAAGGAGTGTATTTACCTAATGTAAATGTTCAGCTCATATGCCTGTCTTTTGTTTGGCTGGAAGCCACAAGAGTGGGTTCAATTCTAGACCAGAAGGGCAGCTAGGGCCTGTAGTCTCAGAGGTTCCACCAGGCTCTATCAGACAACAAACCTGGTCCTTTTTTTTTTTTTTTATTTTGAGTTTTGGTCCACATTGTTCTCCCACTCTATCCAGGATTTCCTACATAGATTCCCCTCTGAATGATTGACAGTGGTAGCTGGGCACCATCTAGTTCTTCTGGTCTCATAGTCATATAGGCTGAGGATTGCATGGTG
>NW_006921602.1:12596217-12670444 GCF_000298275.1 Orycteropus afer afer | reverse complement strand
TTTTTTTTTTTTTTTAATAATTTTGAGTTTTGTTCCATATGAAATGTGGCTTTCTTGAGGACAGACACATTCCTTATCTTTTCATCTTTGTATAAATGTCTAGTGAATGAATGTGACCTCAGAAGACAAAACCAGGAAGAAGGATGAATCTTTGGGAAGCTAACTTAAGCTCAACCTGAGAAAGAATTTGGGAAAAGTTTGACACCAGCTTTTGAAGGTCCTTTAGGAGGGTCCACCTGGCAGGTAGGTATATTACCAAGGTCATATTCAGTGTGGTTAAATAAGCATTGACAAAGTTGCTGAAGCCCCTGGTTAGTCTGAGTACTGACCACTCAACCCTTCTTTCAGGAATTCTTGAGTCCTCCAAATGCACTGCTGTATATTCCAGAACCACAAGGCCCCATGAGCTGGCTGAACATTATTGGAGGTGAGTGGTCATAGGCAAGCATGAGATTGTATAAATTGCTTTCATTTTATGAATCCAAGGCGTGACCAATGGTGATGGTCCCTTGCTCCAGGTCCAGACTACCTGCCCTCCTCTGGCCATCACCTTCCCAGAAAGACCAACCTTACCTTGGTGCATTCACACCACCTTCTCTCACTCATCCATACCTGTGTCTCTTGCCTCATAGAACTGGAGGAAGGAGTTTATCTATGGGTTTGCTCTCTACCTGGGCTTCTTGGGAACAGGAATGTTCTCCCTCTATACCTCAATGTCAGGAGTCACTGGAAGATGCAAATAGTTAATGCTCAAAGATGTTAACAGAAAGGTTGGAGGCTTGAGTCCCCTCAGAAGCTCCTCAAAAGAAAGGCCTGGTAATCTAACTTCTGAAAAATCAGCCATTGAAAACTCAATGGAGAACACACAGGGTTGTCAAGTGTTGGCTTTGACTTGACAGCAACCAGCTTTTTTTTTTTTTAATACCCCAATGTCTAGGACTACGCCAGGGCCCACACAAAAATAAGGACAGACAAACATATACAGAGACACAAAAGGCATGCCTCTACCTTCCATGTCCTGGTTGAACCCTTTCCTCCTCCATGGCATCCTGCCAGACACATCACCAGTAGTCATATGCCCTCTTGCCCTTCTCCATCTACTCTTAGGAAAGAACCTGTGAGACCCATTACAAATTAGGAGATTGTGATGGACGGTTATTGTCCTGTCGTCCCTAGGAGAAAGGATATTGTTTAAGTCAGACAAATTTGTGAAGGACTCCTTTGAATGCACTTTGGCTAAGCATGTGTTCATTAATTGATTTAGGTCAGAGAGGAGAAATGTTTCCCAGGGTCTGGACTTTCTCTCCTTGGTGGGGACTATCAGGTTAGCACTGATCGTAAGAGTTTGCAGAGGTCTGCACTTTGTATCATTCAGAAGATCTGCCTTGGCTTCCTCTCCCACCAGGAAATGTCCCATCAGTAAGTTTCAGAACTGGCAACTTGATTTTTGGAACAGCCTGAGAAAGCCATGACCCAGGGGACCCAGCTGGGGAATGCCCGGGCCTCAGCTCTCCTTCTGCCAATCTCTATGAGCACTCTTGCTTCCGCTCCTTCCCAGGGCTGGCTGAGGTCAGGACCTTCTGAAAGAGTGCAAGGTCAGCCAGCCCATCTGAAATTTCCCCACAGTGTGTGTGAAAGGAAATATGTCCAACTGTGAACACACAGCCCGCATCCTTATGACTCAGCACATGCAGCTGTCCTCAAACCCATGCCCTGGAAAGTTAAACAGACCAGCCTTGGAGCTCTGACAGCATCAGAACAGATCCTGCAAATCCAGGGCCCAGAGCACTTTTTCCTTGAGACCTGTTGGAGAAACTCAGACACACCCAGACACATTGTCAAATGCACACATGGAGATATCCAGATACGTCCAGAAACACAGACACATGTGCATACCCAGATACACAGAGACAGATGTACACACACAAAAGCCAGGACAGACATACACACACCGAGACACCCAGACACACCAGACAAATAGACAGACACATACACAGAGCCAGAAACAGATGTACACACATAGTTATGCAGACACAAAGGTGCACAAAAAGAAACAAAGACACAAACATACACAGAAACACCTAGACACACTCAGATGAACAGAAAGACACATGCACACTCAGACACACAGTCAGAAGTACACACCCAGAAACATACACACACACAAAGACACACAGCCAGGTCTTCAGAGACAGACACATACACCCAGACACACAATCAGAAATGCACACACAGAAACAGACATACTCACAGAAACACACACGTACTCCTCCAAAGGACTCAGCCAGAGTCAGAGATATCATCTTGGCTTGATCTTGAATGCCTCTGTCCACCCCAACAGATGGCCACTGGCTCCCTGGCAGGGCCCCTTGGGTTTCTGACCTGGTACCAGGGTCACAATGGCCACAAAAGTGTAAGATGGTAGAATTGCTAATTCACCACAGTCTAGTTAATACCCAGAAAAGAAGTCTCACTCCTTCATTTATCTGGTAGCTTTTCAAAGTCCGGTCTTGGGAATACATAAGGACAAACAGAAAACTGAGCTATGCCTTCTTTTCTTTTCTCTTATCAGAAGCTTACTCATCCTTTAAAGCCAAAGAAAACACCACCTTGTCCAGATTCACCAGTCAGAAATTGTACACGTAGAAACTGTTGATTTGGTGCATATTATGCTGTGTATATTCTCAACAACAACAAAAATAAACTATTAAAAAAAAAGTAATGAGTATGAGAAAGTAGAGGTTCAAGGTGATATGAGAACTTTAGGTGAGAGAACTAATCTGTTCTGGAAGCAAGGGTGAGGGGCATAGGAATATCACTTAAGTTGAGAACATAATGTACTAAGGGTTACCTACAGTCCATAAACACAATGCAATACTGTGCAACACTAAAGAATAATGAAGAATCAGTGAATTACCTCGTAACATGGATGAACTTGGAGGACATTATGCTGAGTGAAATAAGTCAATCACAGAAGGACAGATATTGTTTTAGTTCATTATTGTAAAAAGTCAAGGAAAGGTTAATATATGGAAGGAATCTTTCTTTGTTGGTTACCAGGGGTGGGAGGGGAGGGGAGAGAACATGAAAGAAAGAAAGAAGGAAAGAAAGAAAGAAAGAAAGAAAAGAAATGTTTTGTTGTTGCTGGTTACCAGGGATAGGAGAGGAGGGCAATGGAGGGAAAATAGATGGATAAGTAAGAGATGTTTGGTATAGGTGAAGGGATTTAAAAATAATGTTGTTGTTGTTGTTGTTACATGCCGTAGAGTCGGACCTGACTCATAGCGACCCCTCCTTGGGTTTCTGAGGCAGTATCACTACAGAAGTAGAGTGCCCAACCTTCCTTCTGAGGAGTGGCTGGTGGGTTTGAACGGCCAGCCTTTTGGTTAGCAGTCAAGTGCCTTAGGCACTACGCTACCAGAGCTCCACTATAATAATAATATATAAAAAGACAAATAAGATTAGCCATTAATTGATAGTTTTTGCAGCTAGGTTATAGGTACATAGTACTAGGTTTTGTTTATGTTTGAAATGTTTTATAACATATTTTTGAAAGAAAAAGAAAGTTTTTTTGTTTTGTTCTGTTTTGTTTTTTAAGAGTTAACCACAAAAAGGCAGAGTGTTGGGACTTGGGGTGGAAGAAGGGACATTCTAGATAGAGGATGGGTGTCCAGGTCCCACAGCAGGCAGGAGACAGCCTGCACCTTCGAGAAACATAGGGTGCTCCGGACATAGGTGTCTGGAGCACAGTGAGCAAAGGGCCCAAAGGCTGATTCAGTAGGAGGAGCTGATTCATGAAGGGTCCCTGAGGCCATGGTCAAGATTTTTGACTTTAAGATGAGAGACTGGAGAAAGGAGAGAAACCGTGGCTTTGCTTTTACTTTAAGAAAAAGAAACAAGCCACCTTCAATGAAAAATAAAAAGACATTGATTGAGCACCGATTGCCCAGACACAGCTTTGAGGTGAGTGGAGTGGCTGTGGCAGTCCGCACCTGCCAAATGAGATTTGTGGAGAGCAAAAGAAGATGCAAGTTCAAACTTCCTTTCTTTCTTCCTCTCCTCTTTTTGTGTTAGTCCAGGTCCTCCAAGAAGCAGATACTGAGATGAAATTTGAAGTGCAAGAGACTTTTGGGAGGATTCACTTGTGAAGGATCAGGGAAGAGGGAGCAGAAGTTAGGCAAAGAAGAGCTTTCAGACTGCCATGCAGATCTGATACCTGAGAAAGGAGAAAGAGAAGGATGAGCCTCTGATGGCTGTGCCCAGTCTGGGAGTCTCAGCCAGGAGGATGAGGAGCTCAAGAGTGAAGATTCCATGAGAGGGGTTCTCCGTGGGACAGGAATGCCCTGGATCTAGAGCCCACCCCCCACCTCCTGCTATACTCAGTCACTGCTGATAACAGTGGCCCCAGCATGAATACTATGGTGGATTCAGACAGTGCTGGAGGCTGCTGGCAAACTGCTCTCCCCACCCCCCACAGATACTCTCTTGAAGGGGGGATGCATCTAGATGGTATGCCTCCGTAGCTGCTACATTCTTCTCACCTTTCCTTCCTCCTCTCATTCCTTCTTTTCTTCCTTCCTACCCTCCCTTCCCTCCTCAGATCTTTAGTAAGCATTCTGGGTGCCAGGCACAGGCACATTACGGGGCCTTCATTCATGAATCCAGCACAATCCTTTCTTCAAAGTACTCTAATCCAGAATCTTGGTTCCTATCCACACATGGGAATCTTGCATATTGCTTCCTCTAGGCTGCCTAGCTCCTTGGGACAGACCCTGAAAGACAGACCTTTTCTCACTGGCCAGAGACAAGCACCACCACCTTCCAGTGCCTGTTCACAGGGGGCAAAGTGCTTAGACAAGCTAAGAAGCAGTGAAACTCTCTGGGGTCTTTAAATATATTTGCAGATTTCAATGGCAATATAATTCTTTCCCTTTCCCTCCTCACCTTTGGTGGTAGTTAAGGTTGTGTGTCAACTTGGCTGGGCCTGGTTGAGTGGCTGGGCAGCTGGTGGTAGTTATTTCCCATGATGAGACTGGCTATCAACTCCATGGTGGGATCTACCACAAGCAGCTGAGTAGCTGCTTTAGGAATGAAGTCTGCTTCCCACATATAAGAAGCAGCTTTGGGAATGGGCTCTAGCTTATGGCACACTTGCACCCTGCATTTAGCCGTGTTGTTGTTCGGTAGTCTGCCATGCTCTGCAGACCTTGGGACTTACAATGGACTTGAATTAATGGCTTGCCGTGTGGTTTGGTAACATTGGGACTGTGCCTTGTTACTTGTCAACCTTGGGCTTGTTAGCCTCAGCAGCCAGCAGCTGAGTGAAGAAAAGCCTCCAGCTTCAGTGGGCCAGGAGCAGGAGGTAGAGCTGAAGCCCAAGGCTGAGGGACTTTCACCCAACCCCTAGAGCCTGGCACTTTGAACTCAGACTTAAAGCTTCCAAGCTATAAGAGAATAAACTCCTGTTTGTTCAATCATCCCATTTGTGGTATATTCCTGTCAAAGCAGCACTAGGTAACCAGAATACCTTCTAACCCTCTGTTGTTGTTAGATGCTATTGAGTTGATTCCAACTCATAGTGATGCAATGATGGAGTAAAACTGCCCCATAGCATTTCCTAGGCTGTAATCTTTGTGGAAGCAGATGGCAAGATCTTTCTCCTGCAAAGCCACTGCGTGGGTTCAAACTGCCAGCCTTTCAGTAGCAGCTGAGGGTTAACCACTGTGCTACCAGAGCTCCCATATAATCCACCTTCTTTCCTAAAATTATGAACACTTTTTTTGATACATAATAAAACTAGAATATCTCATTTATACACACATGCCTTTTACAAGCATAGCAAAGTCACAACATCCTAAATGTTACGTATTGGGCACCAGCACCAACTCCTGAGTAAGACAAGACCCAAGGCTTCCAATGCTCCACAGTGCCTGGAATATAAAACCTGACAGAGATGCCAGTCCCTGCTCGGTCGGATGCATGGTGTGCCTGACCTCATACATTCAGGGTTGTCAGTGTCAAGCCGGGCCCAAAGCCCTATCCTCCAGAGGTATTTAGAGCTGCACATAAAGCAAGAAGACATAGCACTTACTCTTGTTCAGTGAATAACTAAATATGTTCATATCCCAAATAAGAAAATAGTCCAAGTCATCTATTTACTTGTTTAAAGAGTTGTGTATACCTTTAGAAGCAAATGACACATGTGTTGGATGAAAAGACAAAGAAGCAGTAAACCACCCTCTCTGAGCTCTGCCTCTGGCCTTCCCAGCAGGGTTCCCTAATTCTGGAAGGGTGGGAAAAAGTCAGCTGAGAGTTCCCCTACCCACGATAGGAGAGCATTGTGCATCAATGTGACAGAGAAAAACCCCTCATACTTTCTTCCGTATTTGCTGAACCAGACATCATATAGGTGTGTTGGAGATGAAGAGGTAAGAGGTGCTCCCAGTCTCCAGGAGCCCTCCTCCCAGAAGCCAGATGACCAGTGTTGAGCCCCACTAATGCTTAGTGTACTCTCAGGGTATCCTTGTTTTTGTTGTTGTTAGCTGTCATCATATTGGCCTGCATCTCACGGCAACCCAATGTACAATCTAATGAAATGCTGCCAGGTCCTGTGTCATCCCCATGATCGGTGGCAGGTCAGATCATTGTGGTCCATAGGATTTTCATTAGCTATTCAGTTTCATAGCAACATGTAAATGTCCACTGACAGAAGCATAGTGGATGCATACGAGGTGCCTTGGCCTGGAATTGAACCTGGGTCTCCTGCATGGAAGGTGAGGATTCTACACTGAACCATTATTAAATTATGTAAATAACAAGTCCCCTGTGTTTACCAAGTCCTTTGAAGTTGACAAAACTCCTTTACAAAATTGATGTCAATAAGGCACTCATGACAAGTAACACTGGTATCTCATCATTTCACAGAAGAGAAAATTGAGGACCAAAATGGTTGAGTGATAAGGCCAATGTCCAAGAGCTGTAAAGTGGCACCATCAGGACTTAGCCTAGACATTCTGTCTCTGAGCGGTGAAACAGCATAAGGACTGGTAAGAACTAGAAAACGGAATTGAGGGAAGACATAGGATCTCCTTCTCTCAATTTGGAATGAGTGGCACAAATTCAAGTGCCATCCTGCCCAGGAGCAGGGGAATGGCCCAGAGGCTTTTAAAACCCCATCTAGCCTCTAGGTTTAAATCTAGACAGGAAGGCACTCAGAACAAGTTGGAAGTCCTTATGAAAACTCTAAAGGGAGTGATGAGTAAGGAGGTGAGGCTGAGTGGACTACATGAGGGGGTCTACACTTCTCTTTAAAATGGGAACAATCCAGCCCAGGTATTTTCACAGGGTAGTGTGACAACCTTTGATCCAGGTGCCAATAAAAGAACCCAGAGCAAAGCCCACCATGGAGTCACAAGGGGAAAAATACACTCAGGGATGGTCACCACACAGCAGCCCCATCTGTGTCCAGCAGAGTCCACTGCAGGACCTGATGGCCTTTAGGGTTGATTTTTTTCATACCCTACCTCCTCCCCCTTCATTATTTTAATGCACTATTTCACTCATGCAAGAATGTTGGTAGTTAATATGTAAATGATAAAGCTTAATATTAAAATGAACTGTTTTCCTCGTTCCTGTGAGCCCACCACCAACTTGGTGTTGCCTAGGACACTGCCAACAGCATAATGTCCACCCTTGTCCTCCTCTAGCCTCTCAGAAGTAAGCTTCAGCCTGAATTTTGAGTGCAGTCATTCCCTTACTTTTAAAACATAGTTTTATCACATTTTCAAGTCTTCCTAAATGATATACGGTATAGTTTTGGTTTTGAGCTTTAAAATAGTACCATACTGATTTACTTCTAAAATTTATAAAAAATTACAACACCTCAACAACAAAAAGATTAACAATCCAATTAAAAAGTGGGCAAGACATGAATAGACACTTCACCAAAAAGGATATTCAGGTAGCCAGCAAATACATGAAGAAATGTTCACGATCATTAGTCATCAGAGAGATGCAAATCCAAACAACAATGAGATACCATCTGGCCCCAGCACTAATGGCAAAGTTCAACAAGACAGAAAATAACAAACACTGGTGAGGATGTGGAGAGATTGGGACTCTCATACACTGCTGGTGGGACTGTCAAATGGTACAACCACCGTGGGATGCAGTATGGACATTCCTTAAAAAGCTGGAATTAGAAATACCATTTGACCCACCAATCCCATTACTAGCAATTTCCCATTACTATCCTAAAGAAGTGAGAGCCAAAACTAGATGGTGCCTGGCTACCACTGTCATCCACTTGGAAGGGGATCTATGTAGGAGATCCTTGATACGGAGGGAGAACAATGTGGAACAAAACTCAAAATCATTTGGTGAAAAAAAAAGGGGATGCAGGGACCAGGTTTGCTGGTCCAATAGAGCCTAGTGGAACTGCTGAGACTATGGCCCCTAGCTGCCTTTCAGGTCTGGAATTGAACCCACACCTGTGGTTTCCAGCCAAACAAAAGACAGGCATATGAGTTGAACATTTACCTCAGGTAGATACACTCCTTGGAGAGAACAATCATGGGAGAAAGAAGGGCTGCTTATGCACAGGGAGACAGCTCAGGGGGCAAGAGTGCATGGAGGGATGGACACAGGGAAGAGGTAACTATGGGGAGGAAGTGGGAGGGGAGCTGTTGCATTGTGGTAAATTGTGATCAATGTCACGAGACAAAGTGTATGTGAACTGCTGTATGGAAAGTGAAATTGCTCTGTAAATTTTCACCCAAATCACAATAAGAAAAAAAAAAAAAAGTGAGAGCCAAGACAAGAACAGATATACACATATCCATGTTCATTGCAGCATTATTTACAAAAGCAAAAAGATGGAAACAACCTATTTGCAGATCAACAGAAGAATGGATAACCAAACTATGGAATACTATGCAACACTAAAGAATAATGTAGAATCTGAAAAACACCACATAACATGGATCAACTTGGAGGATATTATGCTGAGTGAAATAAGTTAATCATGGACAAATATTGTATTAGTTCATTATTGTAAAAAATCAAGGAAAGGTTTATATATGGAAGGAAACTTTCTTTGTTAGTTACCAGGGATGAGAGGGGAGAGGAGGGAACACTGCCAATAAATAAATAAATAAATAAAATAATGCATTGACCCATGTCACTTTAGTTTTGTGTATTTCACTATGCATAAACAATATTTCAATAAAATGTATTTTATTATACGTGGTTCTCCAGGATGTTTTATTTCTCACTCAACCCTGTGTTTCTCCGGAAGGGAGAGAACATAGATTTGGAGGTAGGCAAAGGCTGGGCTGGCATCCAGACCCCAAGTTCTCCAGCTGTATGATTGCATGCAAATGTCTTAACTCAGCTGCAACTCAGCTTCTTTATCTATATAAACGGGGCTCTCAATTTCCTTACAAGGTTATGAAATGGATGAAATGAAATGCCATATGTGAAATGTTCCTCTTGCAGAACAAGTTCTTGAAAATTATTGTGAGCTTTTTCTACTTTCATTTTCCCTCCAGCTCAGGGGCAGAGGATCATTGATCCACAGGGGGAAAATACTTACAAAATTATTTTTCCCTAGGTGATAAAATCAACTGATTTTTTTAGATTAAGAACTGGGGACATGAATTTTATTCAGTAAGTAAAGAAATTACTAAAATATCTACTTCAAGTATATATTATGACTTGCTAATGGTAAGAGGGAGAGGAAATATAATATAAGAAGGATAGAAAAGAAACTAGTGGGAGAGATGAAAAAACAGAAAGGCTTCTTAGAAATTGTTAATGGGAAGTCTCCAACTGTGCTTCTGCCTTTTGAAATGCCAATTAACCATTGTTCACAACTCTTCAGCTGCTCCAATCCCTAAGCCTATTAAAGTTTGCTTAGAATGGATCATCTCAGCAGATATCATCACCATGGCAGATATTATTCTTTAGGGTGCAGCAACAGAGAACAGGACAATGTCAGGATGACATCAAAAAAAAAAAAAAAGGAAGGAAAGAAAGAAAAAGAAAAGAAAGTTCTACAAGCCTATGCCAGATAAAATTTCATTACAACATCCCAATCTTCAATTTAGTTCTTTTCACACATACCTGCTTTAATTGTTTGTGGTGTCCAGGGCTTGATTTTTTTCCTTAGTAAAAATTCTGTGGCTCATCTTTAATGGTATGGCCTTCATTTGCTTCCAAAATAAACTTCAGCAAATAAATATGTGTGTGGAAAAGGCAAATGCAATCTAAGATCTGGAGTCTGAAAAGTCAGGGAGATTGACATTAGAACACAGCATACTAAAATATTTATATGTGTACTTGTGAAATATTAAGGCAGCACCCTGCAGACACAGAGGCAAACACTCTGGGACAGGACACCCCCAGACCTCTTTAAAGAACTGTCTTTTAACTGAGCACTGTTTTTAATCACTAGAAATGTTCCATTTACCTCAGAGCACACAGCCTTGAAGTGTCAGCTGGTCATCACATCTTCAGAGCCAACAGAACACACCTGGTTCCTTTAGGCCAGCTGCTCCTAGTCACCCTCACACATGTAGGGAGGGCAGCAGCCATCTGGCAATAGAAAGCCCACAGGGACTGGAGGCCTGTGAGAGAGTGGAATGGGTGTCTAGCTTCTGGCTGTTGGGCAGAAGGCCTCTGAGGTGAGAATGCAGGATGTACACCCTCAAAGGCCCCCTCTCCGCAGCCTGGTCTTTGGTTCCCAAGGGGTTCTGGGAAACCCAGTAGGTGCCATCAAACACCAGAGAGTTGGGCTGAGGGGAATCAATTAACAGAGCTTTATATAACCTAGATGAGAGGAATCCTGGGAGGAGCAGACTATGAGCAGAACAACAGAGTCCTGGATTCCTAGGGCTTCTAGAATATGATTGCTTTGGGCAGGGACCATGTCTGTCCTACTTTCTGTTCTAACCCAGAACCTAGAACAGTGCCAGGCCCTTAGTGGAAGTCCACAAACACTGGTTCACTGACTGGGAGTTGGGTACTAAGAGTGTCCAAGGGCAGTGTCCTTTATGATGAAAAGATGGGCAGAAGCTGATAATTTCTTCCATTTCCAAAACTGAAGAATGAAATGGGGAGCAGCAAACAATAGATGAGAGCTTGTTAAAAATGAGGCAAAGGTAACAGTCCATTCATTTCCTGAAAGGTCTACCACAGTCTATCAAACTGAAGGAATGAGCTCTGTACTAACTCACTGCCATCAAGTTGGATCTGACTCATAGCAACCCCTCCTTGGGTTTCCAAGGCAATATCACTATGGAAGTAGATTGCCTGATCTTCCTTCCAAGGAGGGGCTGGTGGGTTTGAATCATCAGCCTTCCGGTTAGCAGTCAAATGCCTTAGGCTCTGTACTCGGAGTTAGGAAGTCTGAAGTTTCATTGGACTTGTTCACAAACTTGCTGTATGGCACAGAACTACTCACTGCCTCTCTCTTCAGTAAAATGTAGTGCTCGGACTGTTGTTGAGTGCCCATTGAGTCGATTCCGACTCATAGTGACCCTATATGACAGAGTGGAACTACCTCATAGGGAAATCTGTACAGGACTAGATCCTATAGGGTCACTATGAGTTGGAATCGACTTAACAGCAGACAACAAAAACAACCATCTTTATGTAAGCTGATCACTAGGTTGTTTCTCCCATAGAGCCACTGGGTAGGTTGGAATTGCCAGCCTTTGGGTTAGCAGCTGAGCACTTAACCATTGCACCACCAGAGCTCCCTAGTGGCTGGGCTAGGCAAATTTTAAAAGGCTAAGACTATGATCAAAATTAGAAACTTGAGGCTGGGTTTGTCAAAACCATTCGCTGCTCTCCTTCCTTCACATGCAGGGAGGCCTCTGTCTTCCAGGTCTAATTTTTGACCTAGCTGGTTCTGACCTCCCTGGCTCTGTGAGGAAATCTTCCTGAGTCTGACCACACCCCACGCACCTCACTCTCCAGGTGCTTCCCTCTGGT
This sequence comes from Orycteropus afer afer, assembly GCF_000298275.1. Taxonomy (NCBI): domain Eukaryota; kingdom Metazoa; phylum Chordata; class Mammalia; order Tubulidentata; family Orycteropodidae; genus Orycteropus; species Orycteropus afer. The sequence continues at coordinate 12,658,450 of NW_006921602.1, read as the reverse complement.
CCCTCATAATGCTTCCTAGCAAGACAGAAGCCCTCCCACCCCTACCACACTTTACTTCCTAGGAGTTCCCAGTGAGTCCCTGTTCTAGAACATTCCTTGCTGATTTCTGTGATCAGCCACAGCCATGAGCTCTCCCCAGGTGCCCTGCAGCCAGCAGTTCTCAGCCTCAGGTGCCCTCCAGGGGCTGAAATTAAGCATAAAGCTGTTCTACCTGAGGAGGCCCAGGAACTAAAAGTCAACTTGTCTTCAACAAGCCACTTCCTATTGCAGGTCCACTCCATTTCCATTCAGAAGCTTTTCTGAAGCAGGTTTGGCTTTCTGTCTAATGGGGTCATTTTCCCTGGATCCATCCACTAGATGAAAGCACCTGGTCCACTCTCTCACACAATGTATTTATAACTCACTGCTGACAAAAGGAACGGATGCCTCCCTTTTTCTTGGGTTCTTTCTTTCCACCATGTTTTATTTATTTTTCCTTCTCTCTTTCTTGGCTTATTTCCTCACCTTAGATCCCTCACTCATCTTCCCTCCCTCTCTTTCTATCTTTTCCCATGTACTTTCCAAACCTCAGTGCCTCACCCTGACCCTTTTTATTTCTGATTTTCAAGGTTATTTTCTTGAGTTTCTGGTCAGCAACACCATTCTCTTGCTCTGGAAAGCAGGGCCTAGATTGCTGTGTTAAGGTTCTCTTGCCATATCCACTCAAGTGTCCAGGTAATACATGTCTTTTTTTCTCTCTTTTCTCCCAGTAATTCCTTCTTTGCCCTTTTTCAAATCTTTAAAAACTTTCCTGCCCTTGCTTGGCTGTAGTCGGCAGGGGCAGTGCTGGTAGTGGTAGAGGAAGTACAGGCATTATATGTTGACATCTGGGCCGATTTTGGGGTGCTGGGGACCTTTATGGAAGAATACAGAAGGTAGGCACCCTGCAGGAGATGGTTCAGTAAGAGCTGACCACTGAGCACTCCTACCCCAGGTACTCCCCTAAAGTCACGGGTACCTGGGCTGAAGGGAATTTGATGTGAGTGGCCCTAAAATAATCCAAGCATCAGGTAAACCAGAAATTTAATAAAAATGAAAACAAAACAAAAAAATACAACACAATGGGTTGGCAATTGGTTATTTCAGAAAGTCTGATATATTGGTCAGCCTGACACCCTGACTACATAGGGGTCTGGAAGGTCACAGGATTGATCCCTCACACCCCAAGGTTCACTTCATTCACTCACATGCAGGGAGGCCTCTGTCTTCCAGGTGTAATTTTTGACCTAGCTGGTTCTGACCTCCCTGGCTCTGTGAGGAAATCTTCCTGAGTGTGACCACACCCACGCACCTTCCTCTCCAGGTGCTTCTCCCTGGTCCCTCATAATGCCAGTAAACCTCCACCCACAGGGATAAAATGAAATCTCCCACCTTCAGTTACAAGACAGGGACTACTAGACCCACGGTTTGCCCTTCACCGAACATTCACTTCTCTATCATCAGCTCTGCCCAACTCAGCAGCCCAGCTTCCTGGAGGACAAGCAAGACTTTTAAAGACCTGACCCTGGGGCTCACCTCTGTCCAGAGCCCCAGCTGATGCTGTAGCACACTCACCCCCACAGGTCCCAATACAAATGACATTTGTTTATATAGTTTTCTTAAGTCCATACGCCCACCCCAGGTTCTGAGGTTGGCAGACAGGTGAAAGCCTGTTTTATGGTGAATTAAGAGTCTCCAGAATGCTGGAGCCCCCCTACAGGGGACAGTGACAGCTCCCAGGGTTTCCTGGCTCCCCTGCAAATTCTTCTGAATGCTGAAGGCTCTTCTCTCTTGCAAAGTGCTCAAGAATGCAGAACATCTGGATACTGGTGACAGTCTGGGTCCAAGAGTCTGTGCAGATGGGAGTCCTTCTGGGCCTGGGCCTCCCAGGTGGCCACTGCAACTGGGCCAGTTAGGACGTACTACTCCTCCTGCGGGGATGGAGGGCTTTCCTCTTGGCAATGTCCTCCTCGGTATCACTCTCGCAATTCCTCTAAAAAGAAAAGAGACCCGGGGGGGGGGGGAATGAGATGTCAGGAATGGGGTTAAGCTGAGCACCCTGGGTTGCTACACCTGAGCCAGGGACCTATAAGCGAGGTAAGTGAATATTTAAAGGAAGCCTAGAGCTTCTGCGCAGAGACTGGTACCGGGGTCAGAGGAGACAGAGGGACCAGACAGGAAGCCAGGCCAATTGCCTTGAGACTTTCTTCACAGGACAGAAGAAAGCAGGGCAGGGCATCTGAGGGAAACCAGGCAACAAGAGAGGCCAAATTTTAATAATACTGGAAGTTATATGTGGTGCCCTTTGTGCCTGCCACATAACCAAGACCACTTGGATATGTGGTCTGTGGGCTGAACTCAGCCTAGAGAGACTAGGGGCCGGGGGTGGGGGCAGCTGAGATATAAGGGCTCCACCGAGGTCTGATGGCCATCAATCCATACCCTCTCTCTCCTAACTGGCTTTGACTTCACCTTCAGCAGAGCCCCGTCATGCATTTCTTCCAGGGAAATGGCCTCTGAGTTGCATTTTTATGAAAGAGAAAAATGAAGTGCTGTCCTTCAGCTCATACATGGCTAAACCAGAGCCGAAGCCTACTGCCTTTCCTTCAGGCCAAGATGATATAACCAAATCATTAAAATAATTAAAACAAGTACTAATTCAGAAAGCTTTAAACACCTATTGCTGCAGAGGGCAGGAATGCAAGGGAAAGAAGGACACAGGGAAAAAGCAGTCACAGGGAGGAAGTGGGAAGAGGGCTGTTACATTCTGGGGATTAGAATCAATGCCATGAAACAAAGTATGTATGAACTGTTTGATGGAAAACAAATTTACTCTGTAAACTTTTACAAAGAAAACAAAACAAAAAACCTGTTGCCATCAAGTCTACTCTGAGTCATGGCAACCTGATGTGTTACAGAATAGAACTGCTCCATAGAGTTTTCTGGGCTAACCATCAACCTGTAGGTTAGTAGTCATGTCAACCATTTGTAACACTCAGGGAGTCCAGAAAGCCTGAAACAAGTCATAAAAAAAAGCTCCTGTCAGATGTCCAGATTTAATGTTTTCTAAACAAATGGGCAACTCATAGTGACCCCCACTGAGTTTCAAAAGTTGTAAATCTTTATGGAAGTAGACTGCCTCATCTTGCTCCCATGGAGTAGCTGGTGGGTTTAACCTTCTGGTTAGCAGCCAAATGCTTTAACCATTACCCCTCAGAGGAATATTGGGCAATCAACTTCCATAGTGATACCACCTCAGAAACCCAGGGAGGGGTCGCTATGAGTCAGATCTGACTCAACGGCAGTGAGTTCGGTTTTGGTTTTATTATGGCAGTACAGCTCCTTTTTAAACAAATGAGCCTATCATTCTTCTTCTTTTTTAAATTTTAATTTTAAAAGGAATGTCCCTTTGGGCAAACTAAAACATATATCTGAGACAAAAGCCTTTCTTTCCCATTTGTAGAATGATGCTGAGTGTTTGAATAAAAATAGGGCTATTTTTAAATATTTGCACAAGGACAAAAATTAAGAAAGAAGTTTACAATTTTTTCAATTACTCCCTCATCCTCTCTTGCTATGGACTGCATTTAATTGGGCAGCAAGGCCAGAGGCTCAGCCTGAAAGGCCTACCTGCTGCCCATCACATACCTTCCCAAGGCCTGCTCTCCTTCTACCAGCCTGAGCCAGCTGGAAATCCAAGGTCAAGATCAACTTTAGCCAAATATATCCTAGACCAAGCCTGCTATAACAATAAAAATTACTCAAGCGCTGCTGAAGAGCAACTTTTTATCATGAGTCAGAGCCAAACAATATAAAAGTAAGCTGGGGGTAAAGTCCACCTGTCATTAACAAGGATTTTCAGAGGGATGGAGGCCCTGTCTCCTCTGACGGCAGATGAGTAAAGTGGCAAGGGAAGGAACACAGCTCATTCAGAGCCATTCAACACAGTTGTTTCAGGACAACAAGTGCCATCAAGTCAATTCTGACACATAGCGACCCATAGGACAGAGTAGAACTGCCCCATAAGGTTTTCTAGGTTGTAATCTTTACAGAAGCAGATTGCTAGGCCTTTTCTCCCACAGAGCTGCTGGTGGGCTCAAACCACTGACCATTAGATTAGCAGCCAAGCACTTAACCATTGCACCACCAGGGCTCTCTGCTTCAGGACTCTGGAGCCACAAATCCTTGAGACCTGCGCAAGAGCAAGAATCAACAAGAGTTCAGGCTGAAGGAAGAGGACCCAGAGTGTGTGTGAAGGGGTGGGGGGGCTGCAGGGGCTGTGATCTCCATGAGGCTGAGCTGAGGCAGATGGAGCCGAGTGCCCTTCAGCTACTTCCTAAGCAGACAGTCACTTTGGATCCTGATTTGTGCGATCCCAGACACTCCTGGGCCCCTTTCACCACACTCAGTGGAGAAGAGGCTGTCCAGGGAATGCCCACCAATGGAAATACTACCAAACATTGGCACTGCATCCTCTACAAGAGGATTTTAAACATTACCACTAATAATTGCTAACCCGTGTTCTAAGAATATGTCATCCTTTAATCCTCATGACTACTCTTTCAGCTAGGGACTATTATTAACTTCATTTTATAAATGAGGCAATTTTAGCACAGAGAAGTTAAGTGATATCCCCAGGGTCATATAGCTATAGTAAGTGGCAGATCTGAATCCTAACGGTCTGGTTCCAGAGGCCACACTCTTGACCAGTACATTGTATCATAAGATTCTCATTTTAAATGCATATAAAACTATAAGAAGCTAATCAAATATGTCATCATCTAAATATTATTATTATTGATAATGCTAATCTAAAACAAAACAGAAATGGAACAATTGAAAGAAAAAAAGGGGGGGAATGTAAGGGTCCCGTTCTAAAGCAGATTTTTGGAATGTCAGGAACAATCTGAGGTAATGGCATTATCCAGAATCCCCACAGTCTCTGGTGGGATTGGGGAAAGGCTGGGGCCTGTGGAATGGAGCCACAGTCCCTTTGGATGTCCTCCAGGAAAGGATTTGAGATCCTCAGAAGTTCATTCTTCCTCATCAGGGAGCTCCCTTCCAGAGCCAGCCCAGAGGTCCCCCTGAACACACAGCGTCTGCCGACCATATTTCAGCCTCCAGTGCAAGATGGAACCAGACCAGCAGGAATGGGCTGGAAATAGTCAAGAGCTACCTGCCTCAGGGCGTGGTGGCAGGAGGGCTCCAAGAAAATGTCACTGCATTTACCCACCAAGTCCTCATGTGTCCTCAGGTGCACCTTCTTCATCAGGGATCGGGTTAGGTGGTTACACAGGGAGACGATGCTGAAGGATAGCTGAGGGGAGGAGCAGAAAAGGAACCAGGTGAGAATGTGCACAGAGACCTGGAGAGACACCAGGAGCCCCGTGCCCCCAACCCCCAGACCCTGACACACCTTCCATCGCCTGCGGACGTACTGTTTCTTGAAGTTCTCCAGGTTAACCACGGATTCCCTGCGCACCATGGCTTGCTGGTTGTCCACAGGCTAAGAGACAAAGCAGAGAGTAGTGGATGCTAGGCTTCTTACTCACCTCCCTCTTTCAGAACCTTCAACCACATGCCATCCTTCAACCAACCCTGCTGCCTCTTCACAGGGCAGGGCATGTAGCAGGAACATAGCAGTGTGGCCACATGGCTACCAATGTCTCAGCTATTCAGGAGATGCCCTCGATGCCCCTGAGCTATTATTACCACAACCAGACACACAAGCCCGTTTGGCAGAAGGCTCAGCTCCTGAAGAGGAAGAGCTAGAGGCAAGGGCATCAGTTACAGAATACTTTGAGGGAGAGGGTCATTTTACTGTAGTCCAGGGACACCCACTGTGCACTGGGCCAGCCCTGGGCTTAGCAAAATGGAAGTCTTATTGGCAGATATAGCATTGTTGTCAGGTGCCATGGAGTCATCCCCCAACTCATAGCAAGCCTGTGCATAAAGGAACCAAATGCTGCTTGGTCCTGTACCATCCTCACGATCAGTTGGGGACTGGACCATTGTGACCCATGGTTTTCATTGGCTGGTGTTCAGAAGTAGGTTGTCAAGCCTTTCTTCCTAGTTCATCTTAGTCTGAAAGCTCCACTGAAACCTGTTCCTCATCATAGCAACATGCAAGTCTCCACTGACAGATGAATGGTGGCTGTAAATGAGGTGCATTGGTCAGGAATCAAACCCGGGTGTCCTGTATAGATGGTGAGAATTCTACTACTGAACTATTAATGCAACCCAGATAGGACATTACCCAGTTGCCATCAGTTCTGACTCATGGAGAACCCATGTGTTGCAGAGTAGAACTGTCCTCCATAGGGTTTTCATAGCTGTAAACTTTCAGCAGAAGATAGCCAGGCCTTTCTTCCAAGCCACTACTAGATGGGTTGGAGCTGCCAACCTTTCAGTTAGTAACTGAGAATGTAACCATTTGTGCCACCCAGACAGGACATGAGTACTCCATGAAAAATAAATAGAAGGAAAAGGGAATCAATGGGAGTTGAGAGGAGATGGGCTGGTAGTCAAGACTCAGCTTAAATCCTGCCTTTTGCAAGAAATCTGGCATGGCTTGTCTGAACCTGTTTCCTCATCTGTAGTATTGAGAGACATTAACACCATGTCACAGGATTATATGTTAGGGATTAAATGAATACAGGTATGTAAAATGTTTTGCTTAGAACTGTTCAGTTAATAGTAATAAATTATCATTAGTCTTCCTGCCTTCTCTATCCTTTCTTCAATGCCCCCTTTTGTAAAATTTGCTTTCCTTGGTCAAGAGATGAGTTTCAGGGGTTCTGTGAACCTCCTGAAATGATATGCTAATTTTAGTGTGTGGTTTTAGTACAATAACAGCCAAAAAGTGTAAATAACCCAAAATGTCCATCAATTGATGGATAAACAAAATGTGGTATATCCATACAGTGAAATATTATTCAGACATAAAAAGGAATGAAGCACTGATACATACTACAACATACATGAACCCTGAAAACATTATGCTAAATAAAAAGAGCCAGACACAAAAGGTCACATATTATATGATTCCATTGATATTAAATGTCCAGAATAGTCAATTCCATAGAGAAAGTAGATTAGGGATTATCAGGAGATGAAAGGAGAGAGGAAATGGAGAGTGTGATAGATAAGGTTGTGTATCAACTTGGCTGGGCCATGTTTCTCAGTAGTTCAGTAGTTATGATGCAGTCATCCCCCTGATAAAATCTGCTATAACGTAATCACTTCCATGACGAGATGTGCTACGAGCAGCCAATCAGTTGATAGGGAGTTCCTCAGGGGTATGGCTGTTTGTGTCCTGGCAAAGTTCTCTGGCTTTCTGCTGGATCTGGATCCTGCCCTTGGGTCATCCTCATCTCTGGTTCCTGAACTGAAACCAGTGGCAGCCATATTGCCTGCCGATCTGGGGACTGTTTAACTTTCAGCAGCTGTCTGCTGCTGAAAGTTTGCCGGGAGCCAACAATCTACCATTCTACCAGCAGATCTTGAGATCATCAGCCCCTGCAGCTGCATGACTCAGGAGATGCCTCCAGCTTAATGTTTGACCCATGGACTTGAGACTTGCCAGCCTCTCCAACCACATGAGCCATTTCCTTGAGATACATTTCTCTCTATGTATAGATAGATAGATAAGCTTCACTGGTTTTGCTTCTCTAGAGAACCCAACCTAAGACAAGAAGTCTCTGTTAATAGGTATGGGATTTCTTTTTTGGGGTGGTGAGAAGGTTCTGGAATTAGATAGGGGTGATGGTTTCATAATTGCAAATCTACTAAACAAAATTGAATTGTACATATTAAAATGGTGAAATTTTCTGGTATGTGAATTAAATCTCAATAAAAATTAAAAATCAGCATATATATACAGACAGGCAATTCTTCTGAGGAGGGTCAATAGTTTTCATCAATTCTCAAGGGACCCCATGATCTCAAGAAATGAAGACCTGCCCGAGATGACACTCATGGTCCTGTCCAACTCTGAGATTTCTCATCTCTCTTACAGCCTTATCACTGCAATTCCTTGTTTGGCCCCTGGGTGAGTGCTAAGGAAGGTGGCTCACTGATTTCCAAGTCCTGGTCTTGTGTCCTAAACACATAAGCAGGGACCTCCATCCTTGTTTATTGTTCTTCATAAACAGGATGAACAAGTCATTAGGCACCAGGAGGAGGTCAATGCATATTATGACCTATACTGCTCTGCACTTGACATCTTTTGGCAGGAGACTCCTCTCTTGTTCCCACCTTCCACCTCTGGAAGCCCTCTATATGTTTCAAAGCGCAATTCAAATGTGGCCTCCTCCAAGACACCTTACAAGAAACAATGTCTCCCTCCCAATATGACCAAAGCCCGTGTGTGCTGCTTGATTGTACATAGCCTCTCTGGGCCGGCTTTGCAGTGGGGTCTTCCTCTAATGGAAAACAACTGAGGGCACAGAAAGAAACTTCTTCATGTTTATGTCGCTGTTCCCTTCCCTGTCCCCTACCCTCACCCAGAACCCACAACCAAAAAAAAAAAAAAAAAAAGAACCCCAAACTCACTGCTATTGAGTTGATTCCAACTCATAGAGACCTTTGGGTTTCTGAGGCAGTAAATATTTACGGAAGTAGATTGCCCAGTGTTCTGGTTACCTAGTACTGTTCTAACAGAAATACCACAAATGGGATGGCTTGAACAAACAGGAGTTTATTCTCTTACATTTCAGGAGGCTAGAAGTCTGAGTTCAAAGTGCCAGGCTCTAGAGGGTGGGTGAAAGCCCTTTGACTTAGGCTTCAGCTCTGCCTCTTGCTCCAGGCCCACTGAAGCTAGAGGCATCTCTTCACTCAGGCAACTACTGGCTGCTGAGACTGAGAAGCCCAAGGCTGACAAATAAAATGGCACAGTCCTGATGTTACCAAACCACATGGCAGGCCATTAATTCAAGTCCATTGAAAGTCCCAGGGTCGGCAGAGCATGGCAGGCTGCTGAACAATGACACGGCTACATGCAGGGTTAAGCATGCCATAAGCTAGAGCCCATTCCCCAAGGCTTCTCCTTATATACAGGAAGCAGACCACATGCCTAAGGCAGCTACTCAGCTGCTCACAGTAGATTCCACCATGGAGTTGATTACCAGTCTCATCATGGGGAATACTACATCCAGCTGCCCAGCCACTCAACCAGGCCCAGCCAAGTTGACACACAAACTTAACCACCACATCCAATCTTCCTTCCAAGGAAAGGCTGATGGGTTTGAACCTCCAACCTTCTGGTTCGCAGTCAAATGCCCTAAGCACTATGCCACCAGAGCTCCTTACAGCTTACAACAGTGGGTGCTTAATAGTTGCATGTTAAATTGTTTCCCGAACTGCTAAAGAGAATGAAGTCCCAGGACCTGGGACTTGCTCACTCCCACTGATGAGAGATCCAGGTCCTTGGATCAGCTCAGTCACTGATAGACCAAGAAAGCCATCCCTATGGCTCTTTGTGGGGATCAGCAAGATGTGGAGCTCAGAGAGGGGTCAGGGAGCAGGGAGGAGAGCACATGCAATTTGATGTGTATGGGGGAAGAGAAAGCTGGGGCTATTCACCCTCCAAATTTGCAACTAAGTGGTTTGGGCCAAAGGGTGCAAGAGGGAAAAGGGAGGAAGAACACAGAGGAAGGAGAAGTAAAAAGATGAGGGTGTTGAGGGACCATCAGGCCATCCCCACCTTTCCCACTCTTTCCTTAACCACCTATCACCTCCTCTGCTGCATCTGCAAGCCCAGCCCTGGGTCTAGGTCCTACCTCAAAGGGAAATGCAAAACAGGACAGAGGTCAACATGTCTGTGCTAAGTATCAGGCCGGCTCCTCCTCTCAAAGCGATCAGTGGCCTCCCAGTGCACTGGGGATAGAACCCAACAGGCTCATGGAAACTCTAATGCCTGTACAATGTGACTCCTTTTCCAGCCTGATTCCCTACCTCTCTTCTTTCTGTCCATTTGGCTCCCATTGAGAGGCTGGCTAGCTGTTCCATGGACCCAAGTTCTTGAAGTCTTTGCACTTGCTTAGAATGTTGTTCCCTCATATATTCACTTTGCCACTTTGTTCAGGTCTTTGCTCAAATGTCACCTCAGGGAGGTTTTCCACGACCACCTTATAGAAAATTACACCCCAACTACCCCCATGATCCATTATGCCCATGCCCTACCTCTTCACTGCATGGGTTGCTCCTGACACTTTATTCAGTATTTGTTTATTGTTAGCCCTCCCTCCCTCCCATCTCTCAGTTCCTAGTATTGCCTTCCCAAAGTGATTAACACTCTGCCTTCCCAACCCATAAATCATTTCTATATTGATCACTAATGTCGAAAGAAAACAATTCATACTCAGGCATGAATGACCTTGAGCCTAATCCTTATAGAGGACACTGGCATTTTGTATGAAGCATTTGATGAGGCAGAATAGTAGACTCTGAGAGGAAAGGGACCTCTTTCTGTCCATTTACTTATTGGTACCCTTTCCCAGGAGAGAGATGGGCACTTTGGCCAAATCCCATGCCTGAAAGGTCAACATGCAGGCTTGTATGTCCTTGAATGACAACACCACTTTCCTAACACTACCTAGTAGTGCCAGGCTCTGAGCAGTGCAGCGCAATGAAGGCCATTAATGAGAGGTAATGCAATTACTTTTAGAGCCCTATCTATATGCTACACACAACAGCATGCACCCTGAGGAGGAGGCCACTATGCTATAAATCTGTCAGGCTGGCCTTTCCTAGTCAATGGGCCTCCCTGGTTGCTAAGAGGTTGACCAAGTGCTGACACTATCAGCTCAGCTTTGAAAGTCAGAGGGACATAAATTCTGCAGCAAACTCTGTTCCCAGAAAGAAGTGACACTACTACTTTTTATTAAATTGGGGGATTGTAGGGGACATGGAGCTATGTTCTGCCTTCTTCTGACTCACCCCTCTCTACAAACACTGTGGTGCGTCTGACCAGGCTCCTAGGAATGTGTCTGGTGTCTAAGAAAAACGTTGGGGAAGCAAGAAAGAAAGCTATGGCTGAAGTCAGATTTTGTTTATGCAGATGCAAATGTCTTTTAAAATAACCCAGCTGGGTGTCTAGGTCAGCACAGATATCCACAGAACAAGAAGATGAAGCAACAAACATACTAGGCATAAAAACGAAAGCCTCACTTTACAGGGAAGGTGCCCTCTGGGAGTTTTCTCTAAATACCATGTTTTGTTTGTTTGTTATTTGCCATCAAGTTGGACATGACTCATAGCAACCCCTCCTCGGGTTTCCAAGGCGGTATCACTATGGAAGTAGATTGCCCAACCTTCCTTCCGAGGATCGGCTGATGAGTTTGAATCGCCAGCCTTCTGGTTAGCAGTCAAGTGCCTTAGGCACTATGCTACCAGAGCTCCTCTAAATACCATGCATTCTCTAAAAATCTACTGCCATCGAGTCCATTCCAACTCATAGTGACTCCCATTGGGTTTCCAAGGCTGTAAATCTTTTGGAAGTAGATTGCCCCCCACAGAGCAGCTGGTGGATTTGAACCATCAACCTTCTGGTTAGTAGCCAAAAGCACTATTCACTACACCACCAGAGCTCCTTCTGCCTCCTCTAGAAACTGTAAACAGATTGCAACTTTTGAAACCTCCGTCTGTGCCACTGCTCCAGTCCCATTGTCTCTGGAAAGTCAGAAACACCTGGGAACCCACTTCTCTTTCCTGCCTAGAATTGTCACTCTGGGCCTCACCTCTTCATCTCCCCTAAACATGTCTCTGTAAAGGTGACCCCCATACCTCCCTCCCTCTTGCTGGCTATTTTGATGGTTGGAGCCTGGGTCCTGCTGGCCCACCTGTTCTCCCAGGAAAGGAAAACAGGATGCTTATGGGTGCCCGAGTCTTTGCCTCCTTATAAATGAGGCAGGAAAGCTAGAGAAAGATAGTGAATATAGATTGTCCCCAAATAGCGAACAAGCCAATGGAAGGAGGTAGAAATGCCTTGCCTGTTCTCACTATTCTGAGTTTAGTCTCATCATGTACACACATTCTCTTTTCATCCTCTTCTCTGGGACCTTCAATTTTTGTGTGATTTTTTTGTTCCAAGAAAAGCTTTAAAAGCTCTCTCTCCTTCATTCAAATCACAATAAATAAATACATAAATAATCTCTCCATCCTGCCTTACAGGACAACAGAATTGAGAGACATAACACCAAAATGCCATGTGTGAACTTTGTTTGCATTGTGATTTGAACAAACCTATTGTAACAGCACCGTTGAGAAATGTGGGGAAATGTATAGCCTGATGATATTAAGGAATTATTGTTAGTTTTGTCAAGTGGAATAATGGCATGGTGGTTATATTAAAAAGTCCTTTAGCAATAGCCAAAAGGTAGAAACAATCCAAATGTCCTTCAATGGATGAATGAATAAACAAAATGTGGTCTATCTATATAATGAAACATCGTTCAGACATAAAAAGAAATGAAGTACTGATGTGTGCTACAATGTGGATGAACCTCACAATGTGCTAGTGAAATACACCAGTCAGAAAGGACCATATATTATATGATTCCATTTATATGACATATTCAGAATAGGTCGAGACAGAAAATAGAATGGTAGTTGTTAGGAGTTTGGGGGCAGAGGGAAGAATAGGGAGTGACTGCCTAATGGGTATGGGGTATTTTTTGGAAGTGATTAAAATGTTTGGAATTAGATAGAGGTTATGATTACACAACAATGTGAGTGTACTAAATGACATTGGATTACTTTAAAATGGTGAACTTTATGTTATATGAATTCATCTCAACTAGAAAGATTTTTTTTTAATTCTATGAAAAATAAAAAAGGAATGTTCTTATTGGTTAGAGAGACATGCTAAAGAATTTATGAGTAAGCCTTCAGTTTGCTATCAAATAATCCAGAAAAAAATGGTGGAGAGAGATGGATGAAAGACAATTAACCATGGCTTGATTAATGTTGAAGTTGGTAACAGGTATATGAGAAACACCACTCTGTATTTTTGTGCAAAGTTTGAAAATTTTCCAAAACAGAAAGTTAAAAACACATATTTGTATGTATTATAGGAGTGTCCATATAGAGTTAACAGGGGACAAAGTTATGATAATTCTTAGCCATAGCCAAATACCTTAAGGAAGTGAGTCACTGGGCCTGCAGGCTTGGGACCATGCTTGTGGGGGACATCAAGCTCAATTGGAATAACATAGTTCTACATCCTACTTTGGTGAGTAGTGACTAGGGTCTTAAAAGGTTGCAAGTGGCCATGTAAGGTGCAACAATTAGTCTCTCCTCATCCAGAGCAAGGAAGAATGAAGAAAATAAAACACATGGAAACAATTAGTCCAAAGGACTAGTGGATCATCCCATATGACCCTGAGACTAGACTAGATGGTGCCTGGCTACCACTGTCAGCCATTTGGAAAGTGATCAGAATAGGAGATCCTGGATAGAATGGGAGAAAAATGTGGAACAAAACTCAAAATAATAAAAAAGACCAGGCTTACTGGCTTGATAGAGGCTGGAAAAAAACCCAAACTATGGCCTCTATTCACCCTTTAAGCCTGGAATTGAACTCACTCCCATGGCTTCCAGCCAAACAGTAGATAGGCCTACAAGGTGAATATTTACACCAGGAAGGTACACTCCTTGGAACAATCAACCATGGAAGATCAGACGGGCAGCATTAGCACAGGGAGACAGCTCAGAGGACTGGAATGCATAGGTAAGAAGGACACAGGGAAAACGTAACCACAGGGAGGAAGGAGGAAGAGAGCTGTTACAGTATGGGGATGGCAATGCCGTAAAACAAAATGTGTATGAATCGTTGAATGGAAAATGAACTTGCTTTATAAACTACCCCTCAAATCCCAATAAAAAGAAATAAATAAGTTAAAAACAAAACCTTTCCCTCTCTCTAATTTCTGTGATGCCACTCAGCTCTTCCAGGTTCCAGAGCCCAATCCAGGTTCATCCCCTGCAGCAGAGGCTGGGGAGCAGGAAGAAGGCTTCTGTTCTCTGCCATCCTTCTTCTTGTTTTCCAATGGAATTCATCTTTCTCCTGTTTTCTGTAATATTGCCGTTGAGTCAATTCCAATTCATAGTGACTCCATTGGACAGAGTAGAATTGTCCCATAAGGCTTCCATGGCTGTACATCTTTAGAGAAGCAGACTGACACATCTTTTTCCCATAGCTGGTGGGTTTGAATTCCAATTCACAGTGACTCCATTGGACAGAGTAGAGTTTCCCCATAGGGTTTCTATGGCTGTATATCTTTACTGAAGCAGACTGACACATCTTTCTCCCATGACTGATGGGTTGAAAGCTGAGTGCTTTAACCGCCACACCACCAGGGCTCCTTGTCTGGAATATTAGACACTTCCATTTTATCTCCCACTTGGTTGGGTCCTATCTGTCCCAGACACTGCATCTTTTATTCAAGGATTGTGTTGTCCTTATCTGTCACCTCCTCCTGGAACCACAGCACAATGAATGTTCGTTCAATGTTCATTCTGCTCCCCATGCTCCTCAAATATGCCCACTGCCGAGTCTCCTCTACCAGACAAAGAATCCTTTCCACAGGCCACAGATTTCACAAAGGAGAAACAGCCATTCAGCTCCACATATATTTACAGAAGGCAGCAGTGGGGGTGATAACTGGGCACACAGGCAGACTGGGTTGGGGGATCAAATGAGTTAGGAAACCACTGTCTTCATAATCACCTAAAGAGTACATGGGTTGGGGGACAGAGGAGGAGACACTTCATGGAGGAGACCTGGTTTCTCCTGTCATTATTACTCTACTCTATCCTTTCACTGCCAGCCTCTGGCATTTGCATAATCATCAATTATCAGACCATCTCCACCCTTTCCACTGCAAAGTCAGATAATCATATGCTTGATGCATCTGCCTTAGAGCAGTGACAGGCTGCCACTCCCCCAAAATGCCTACTCTCCAGTGTCCTCGGGAATCATTATTCAGAAAAATGTCACACACTCACACTCCCATTCCACAAAGCCTAGGATAGCATTTAAACAGAGTACAGAGGTCAACCTTTTAATTCAGTCTGGTGAATTAAAAATCCACAGAGGGCAGAGGGGCCTGCACAAAGAACAGCATCTCCCGATCCTTCCTCTCAGTGACACCTTCAAAGCATCACCCTCAATCCCATCCTGCCCTCGCCTGCCACTGTTAAGATGCCAGCGGCTGGGTATGTGGAGAAGAGTCAAGCAGGTTTTCCAGTTGGGCTTTCCATAACACAAGATATCCACAGGCCTCCTTGGGTTCCCCTCAGCATCCAGTTCTGGTGCCAATGGAGAATAAGAGGAGGGCTGGCCAGGTGACAGAAAGAAGGTCACAATCTTCTCAGATTTTCCTGAAAGACCTCGGTGGAGTTTCTCAGTTTATTTCCATTTGTCTTTAAATGTTGTTTGTACAGAGAAGCATCTGTTTGTGAAACATCTAAGTGAGAACTAGTTATTAAGAACTGGACATGAACACAGAGAGAAAGATTTCACTAAAATGAAGAAAACCACTTTTGGGGTCTAACACCAGTACTGGGGATGACAAGCTGGGTGACAAGCCACCTCCAAGGATTCTCCCAGCATGAACAGTGTGTGGCTGATTCCATGATTCTAAAATGACCACTTATCTCTCCATTTTCCCAGTCTCCTGAATACAAATCGTTGCCAATATTTTCTCTTTCATTGCATTTTATGTTGACCTTCACAAGAAAGCTGCCGTGCATTGCTCAATTAGCAGCATCCTCTCCTTAGGAGGCCTGGCTAGATGAAGTAATGGTCTGTTGACATGGACACAGGGATCTCTCATATTTGTAGTGTCTTTATATCAAACAGTGTGATAGGGTCACTATGAGTCAGAATTGACTCAACAACAATGGAGTTTTTTATGTCAAATGAGTACACAATGTCCCATACAGAGCAGGTAAGTTCTTGGAGAGATTGTAGATGGATTGTGTACACTAATTCTCCCAGGTTGGACATCATAAAACCAAACCAAACTCACTGGTATTGAGTTGACTCTGACTCATAGTGATCCCCATTGAATTTCCAAGGCTGTAAATCTTTACAGAAGTAGACCATTTCATCTTTTTTCCATGCAGCAGCTAGTAGGTTTGAACCATTGACCTTTTGGTTAACATCCAAATGCTTTAACCACTATACCACCAGCTCTTTAAGTTGGGCATGGGAAATAGGATTTTTGTCACTGTCCATTGATTCCAAGATGCACATTTTCAGATCTCTGAAATCAAGATGTATCTCCCAACCAATGGTGCTACTGCCTAGCATGAAGGCAGGTGCTCCCAGAGAAGACTACATTGCTTCCCAACCATGTGGGGCCAACCATCCAGACTGTTTTACACTAGACTGTCTGCTTGAGGTTCTTGTTGATCGGAGAGTATGAATTCAGAAAGCTAACCTGCCTAAGTACCTCTGGCCTGGGGTTCCTGTTCTCAGGGGAGGTTTTTCATCCTTTCACTGGGTGTCTAGGATGAGATACAAAGATTTCCTTGCTTTCCCTCTCTGTGTGGTGGCTTCATTTCTCATTTATCCTCTCACAGAGGGTATCCCAGCTCTATATGGAGGTCTCATGTTAGACTCCCCATCTTGGACTTCTTTTCCTCCTTAAACCAGTTGTGTCAAGTCAATTCAGACTTATGGCAACCCATGAGGGTCAGAGTAGAAGTGTGCTCCACAAGGTCTCCAATGGCTGATTTTTCAGAAGGAGATCACCAAGACTTTCTTCCCAGGCACTCTGGGTGGACTCAAACCTCCAACCTTTCAGTTAGCAACCAAGCATGGTAACTACTTGCACCACCCAGGGCCTCCTTTTTCTTTCTTGTTGTTGTTGTTGTTATGTGCCGTCGAGTCAGCCCTGACTCATAGCGACCCCTCCTTGGGTTTCCGAGGCAGTATCACTACGGAAGTAGGATTGCCCAACCTTCCTTCCGAGGAGTGGCTGGTGGGTTTGAACCGTCAGCCTACTGGTTAGCAGTCAAGTGCCTTAGCCACTATGCTACCAGAGCTCAGTGGTGCTTAAATAATGATGTATCTTATAATTGTGGTTTCTTACATTTCATGGGGGAAAAAAAAAACTCTGTTGTAAATATTGTGATATTTGAAATGACCCAGCATGCTAAAGAAAAGGAAATACAGTTTTGAAGAAATGGTTTTATGGATTCAAAATCTCCTGGTTTCATCCTCAACCACTTCCTGTCTGCACTGCTCACCAGACATTTCCTCTCAAGCATCTTGAACTGTTGACTAGCTGAGGACACTTCTCATGACTCCTGGGATAAAGGTAGAGCCCTTTAACATGGACAAGCCCTGGCAGGCCTGGCCCTGCCTCCTCTACAGCCACACCTATACTGCACTCTTACTGGTTCTCTCCCCTCGAGTTTTCTTTCTGTCCTCATTTTCAGCCAGTCCCCTCCCACTGCAGAGTTCTTGGGTGATGCCTCTGCCAGGGGCACTTCTCTCTCCCCAGTTAGCTTAGCGGATCTCAGTTCCAGTGTTATCACCTTACCACCTCACCTTGACTAGCTCAGTCCTTCGTGATAGGCTCTGGAAATGCCACATCTTTCTTTTTCATAGACTATGTCACAGCTACAGTTCTATGATGGTGATTCTTGATTAATGTCTGACTCCTTCACTGGACTGTGAACTCCATGAAGGCAGGAAACATGCCTACTTTTACTCAACATTGTATCCCCCCTCAGTGCCAAGAGGAGGACCTGGCAGTTGGTAGATGCTAGAGAATTATTTGTGAATGGGTGGGTGGATGAATCTGCGTATAACCTCCTACTATAAACAATATAGACAATAAATTCCCTGAGGTTGGGGTTCTCAGAGGAAGGAGAAAGAGCAACAGTCTTATCATCAGGAGCTCTCCAATTTGTCTTTAAAGTTGTGACTTTGGATAAATCACATCCACTTTCTGTTTCCTCATCTCCAAATTGGGAATAATACGGACGCTGCCTATCTGAGGAGAGGGTTTGTGAGGCTGTGAAGGCACTTTGAAACTGTACAATCTGCTTCCCCCTCATCCCCAACCCATGAACTGAGCCCACACTCCATGATCTACTTATATGAGTTGGCTGACTGTCCCCTCCTCTAGGGAAGAGGAGGTCAGTTCACATTGCCCTCAGGGAGGTGTGCTCAAAGCTTTGGGTCATGAAGGGGCTACAGAGTCTTGTGCATCCCAATTTTGACATCCACCCTCCTCAAAAGGTCTCATGAAGTTTCTTAGCCCTTTCTTACATAAGAAAAGGAACCTTACTGAATACATTTTGGTCTTCAATCTCAACACAAAGTTAAGGCCAGTGGCGTCACTAGGGTTGGTGTGCTAACTCATGGTGTCACACCCCCTTCATGTACTTCCTCACATACCAGACCATAGTAATGTTTATTGTCAATTTTAATCATAAAATAATATGTGATAAATATAGTTGTGAAGTGCTTAAATGTAATACTTCTTAGACTGTATGAATGCTAACAACAAAACTATTTTGTAACCTCTTTCTTTATTGAACTACATTATTAGTTACAACACTAGTATTAACTGAAACCAAAACCAAAACCAAACTCACTGCCACCAAGTCAATTCCGACTTATAGCGACCCTTTTGGGTTTCCGAGGTGGTAAATCTTTACAGAAGTAGATTGCCCAGTCTTCCTTCCACGGAGTGGCTGGTGGATTTGAACTGCCAACATTCTGGTAAGCAATTAGATGCCTTAGGCATTACACCACCAGAGCTCCTTTTTGGTAACTGAGCTAACGCCTTTAAAATTTTTTTCTCCTTCTTTTTCTTTAATTACTACTTAACTGTCAAAAAGTTATCGATATAGGTTCACAAATACTAATTACCACAATGCTGTAGCTGAAACACCAGAAAATGTGACAAAATCAGTGACTATAAAAACACCAGCAGCAAGGAAAACAAGTGTGTGCTTTTCGATTGTGCAGACAAAACCATGTGATTTGAAGCATCATTGTAATTGGGTAATAATGACAGTTCTGACCAGAGCAGATTAGAAGGTTCAAAAAGTAAATTAGCACAGAGTTTGGGCCTTGTAAGTATATTGATATTTGTAAGCTGAGCTTACAAAGATGTTTTTGTTGTTATAACTAACTACAGGGACATTTTTTATAAAAAATAATAAATTTCTGCTGAAACATGACACAAAAATCTTATGGACAATTATTTGGTGTCACCTGTCTGACAGTGCAGAGTCACCCTGTGCAATCTGTATGCCCAGCATCCTCCAGTGATGTGACTGGTTGGGGCCCTTGGCCACAATGGGAGAAAGGGTGGAGAAGGATAAGATGTTGCAGGCTCCCCTCCTGCTCTGCATGGCAACTGGGCTGGGTAGGAACAGGGAACTGCACCTTCCACGACACAGTTCCTGGGGCAATTGGCTGAAGGCATGTGGCACTCACCTGGCAGAATGCTTGAAGTTGCTTACTTTGCTTAGGAGATCTGACCTTTAATATTAAGGTTGATATTTATGGCAAAACCTCACTATTCCTCCATATACCTCATCTTAGTGTTGGGCATGCTGTGTTCCTGTTTCATGTTCATTGACTAGTTGTGGGAGATCCTGAGTAAGTCACTATGCCTCCATGAATCAATTTCTTCATCTATCACATGGAAATAATACTATCCACCTTCCCATCTCACAGAGCTCTTTGAAGGATCAAATGAGGCCACAAGCATACAGGGATTGTCATGTGAAAAGTCAATGCAAAGGAAAGACAATATTATTTTCTCTGCTCATTTTAAACCCCTGCTTCTGTAGCAGGAATGCACCAAGCTGACTTACTCTTATCCCTAATCCATTCAAATATTACCCAAGATCTGCAATCCATAAGGTGTGTAGGCAGGAGGTGGGATGTGAACAGATCCATTACCTAAAATCAATTATCAGGCATCTCCCCATGGCCA
Source organism: Orycteropus afer afer (assembly GCF_000298275.1). Classification (NCBI taxonomy): domain Eukaryota; kingdom Metazoa; phylum Chordata; class Mammalia; order Tubulidentata; family Orycteropodidae; genus Orycteropus; species Orycteropus afer. The sequence continues at coordinate 12,638,462 of NW_006921602.1, read as the reverse complement.
GCATTTCTCCCTTTGGAGCAGGGTACACTAGGGCATTCTTCTGATGGGGTATTCATTCTCTAATTGTTTTAAAAGTCAGGCTGACCTGCCAGCACCCTCCTCAGAAATCCAGGTTGGTGAGGGTTAGTGCAGAATGAATCATTAACTAGGACCTGAGGTTTGTTGTTTAGAAGGATAATTCTAGCTGGATGTCCTAGCAGGGCACTTGAGAGCATACTTCTATGAGCCATCCAGGATGCATTCATTCCTGGACAGATTCTGGGGTTCAGAACTTCAAGCCAGCCAGGATTTCCTCACTGCACGTTCTGTTGAGCAGCTCCGTCAGGGATTCATTGCCATCCCGGCTAAACACAGAGCCCAGGCCATCTGTGCTCCCACTTTCCAGCTGGAAGCTGCCCACCAGATCCTGGATCCACTGTAGGTCTGCTGAGAGCTCCTGCCTTAGAGCCTCAAACTGTGCCTGCAGATGGTCCAGTTTCCTGGCCACACTTCCAACACTGGAGCCTGTGGCCTGGATGTCTTCACGCAGGTGCTTCTTCAGGGACTCCACCTTGCGGAACTCGTACTTCAGCTGGGACAGGTGGTGCCGAGCGCTCTCACTCTCTTCTCGGTACCATGCCTCCTTCTCATTGTAAATAGAAATCAAGGTCTCCACATCGTCCTGGATGGTATCATGGGCCCCCACAAGAGAGCGGCACCCCTGGTCTACCAGAGCAATGTCCTCTACCATGTGGGCAAAACGCTCAAAGTTGACATAGGTATTGTTGGGGGGCATGCTCGAGTGGCATTTGAGGGTGTACTCTCTCAGGCGCTTTGTCTTCAGCTGGGTGGGCTCTGTCTTCCGCTGTTCGGGGGTTCTCACTTCTCCTTTTGACTGGTGGGTGTTCAGACAGAAGAACCAGAATGTTAATTTGACACATGCTCCAACGGTGAGTTTGAGGTGCAGGCAGAAGTCACACTCGGCATTCACTGCATGCATCAGGCATTAAGAAGAAGTAGGGTGGGGGAAGTACCGTGCAGGGGTGCTGCTTGCCTGCTCCCTTCCGGGCAGGATGGGCTCTCTGGCCATTAGAAAGGGTCTGTACACACATAGCATTTAATGGGCACTCACACGGACAAGCAGGTGATAGCAAAGGATCCCATGGGGATCCACGTAAGGGCTGGAGCACACAAGGCCACAGCTGACAGAAGGGCCTGCCTCCTTTAGGAACAGTCAGCTCTTTGGGCCTTGGCAATGGCATGCTGAACAAGGAGGCAGCCCATAGCACTCCCCAGCTCTGTGCTTTGGGCCAATCCCGAATCTGGGGGCCACCTGGCTTTCCCCATCCTTCAAGGGGCAGATGAACCTGATTTTATCCAAGACTACACAGCCCTCCCTCCCCTTCATCTTCCATTGTTGTTGTTGTTGTTGTTATGTGCCGTCGAGTCGGCCCCGACTCATAGCGACCCCTCCTTGGGTTTCTGAGGCAGTATCACTACGGAAGTAGGATTGCCCAACCTTCCTTCCGAGGAGTGGCTGGTGGGTTTGAACCGCCAGCCTTCTGGTTAGCAGTCAAGTGCCTTAGCCACTATGCTACCAGAGCTCCCTCATCTTCCATAGGCTTATTAAAAATAAAATAAAATAAACAGTTGCCATCAAGTTGATTCCAACTAATGGCAAATCCATGTGTGTCACAGTAGAACTGTATTCTCTAGGGTTTTCAACAGCTGTGACCTTTCAGAAGCAGATCACCAGACCTTTCTTCTAACATACCTCTGGGTGGATTCAAACTTCCAACCTTTCTATTGGTAGCTGAAAGCTTAACCATTTGCACCACCCATGGACTCATGGGGCTCTACCCCTTCTTATTTGTTCCATTTACAGATTCATCCTCTCTGCCTTCTCATTTAACAAATAAGGTGAACAATAAATTGGGTGACATCCCTAGGAGTCACAGCTAATCTGTGAGCAGAACAAGGACAGAATCCTGATCTCCTGACACCCACCTCCCAAAATGCTTTTCCCTGTACCAGGCTTCAAGACCTGAAAAACCAGCAGCTGGGAGCTGGCTTATAAGGGGAGTTAGGCAGGAATTCACCATTTTGTCTCCCCTCAACACAGAGGGAATGGAATCACCCTAAAAGAGAGGCTGCCTCTCTTCCCCAGTGGGCTTTGCCTCAGAGCCTGTTCCCTGAGGCCCATGGGGACTGAGGAAACAGGTGGCTGGTTAGGATGTTTTCCTTTACTCATAGCCCCCAAATCAGAAAGAAACATTGATCTCTCTCTACAACTGGGAACCCTGATTTCTGTACTAGGAAATGGCAGTGGATTAATGTCCTCCAACAAAGAATACTTCACAAGCTGGCCTCAAAGAAAAAGTGTTTCAACTGAAGTGAGTCATTAGTCACCTGAATCTGTGAAGTACAAACTTAAAAGTAGTATAAACCTATCTTAATAGGCCCAGACCCTTTGGGGCTCCCGACTGGCTTTCAAATCTGTGCTCATAGGTAAGTGCATCAAGCAAAGGTCTCTCCACGGGCTTTCTGCATCTGGTCACCCTGCCAACCCTGGCAACAGAGCAAAGACCTGTCTTCTCACTGGAAATCATCACCATGCCCTTACCGTGATCCAGGGGTGCCTGAGAGCCTCTTGGATTGTGAGTCGTTTCCTGAAACAAGGATCAGAGAACAGTGATGATCCATGAGAACAAAAACTGGGAGCAACCGTCTCCAGTCTTAACTCTTTTTGGTCCTGTATTTTGGCATTCTTTGACCACTACCATCAAAACAGTATAATGAGGGGATGGAGAGACAGATGAGGAGATGGCTGCATTCCCTACGCTGAAGGGAAAAATGCTCCAGGCTGACCCCTGGACAGAGTGATCTAACATACACCCTCACATTCTGTGTCAAGGTTAAATGGCTTAATGTCACACTGTGGGAGAGTCATAAATGCCCTATTGAGCTTCCTTTCCCTGAGAATCCTCCAAAAGCCAGATCTCCATTGCTAAACCTCTGTTCTCTATTTTCCTATTTCCCTCCCAGATCCATTCTCTGCCCTTTGCTGCTCTGTATCCAGATAGGATGACCCTACCTAAACATTGCCCTTAGTCTGGGAAGTTAGGGCCCTTGCACTGTAGTAGACCCATTCTGGCCTTCTCTGGAGTATGTGGGACGAAAAGGACATGGCCTTCTAGAGTCTGTGAGGTACCTCTCCCCTTGCTCCATCTAGGCCATTCTTTGGACACCTAGAACCCTGCCCATCTTCTTCTCTGACCCCCATAGCCATAAAGTTCACTCTGGGCCCTGAAGAAGGGGTCAAATCAGCAGAAGGAGGATTAGCATCTCTCCCATTCTCCCAGTGTGCCTGTACTGACCCCTCTAAACCCACCTTTTCTCCTCCCAACTTGAATTGGCTTGAAAACCCTGCCAATATACCTTTCAAATCATAGCACCAGGTGCCTTTGGGATAGACTACACAAGGTAACGAACACTACAGAAACTCGGGCTGACTTATACACATGTGCACACACACACACACAGGTTTATTTGCATTTCAGAAAGATTTGAGCAAACACAACGAATGCCAAGCATAGGGCTGTCTACACCTTAGTGCCTTCCCAGATTAGACCACAATAGTGCAGATGACAGACTGTGGTAAAGCAGAGCAGACTGACATTTCCTTGGGAGAGGCAAGGGTAGAGACAGATGATCAGTACCTGGAAACCGGTACCTTTCCCTGTTCTCTTACCGAGTCTCTTTAACCAGAAGCTTCCGAATGAAGTCCTTGGCCAGCTCACTAGTCTGGCTGAAGAATTCCTCATCAAAGTCGTAACTCACTGCGGTGATATTTGCCAGCGTTTCCTGCTTCGTGTCTCCCAAGAAAGGGGATGCTCCACTTAAGCTGAGCACAACAAGAGAGAGGGAATCATGTGACTGCAGGGAAGTAGATGGAAACAGTGGCGATGGACTTGGGGAGCCCTGACCTATACTGTTGCATGGGGATGGGAGGCCCCCAGCAACTAGAGCTGAACCCCTCTGGGCAGCTAATGAGCAGCCTTTTCAATTGAATCCAATTCAGTATATTTTTATGGAGCTCCTGGAAGAGATGAACTGTGTCTTCAAGAGACTCAAAGACTAGAGGAGAGAAACAGGTAGGTCTCTATAATTCTCTGCAGAATAAAGTAGAATATAATGGAAGGCCAAAAGACTGGGGGAGCACAGGAAAGAGGAGGACCCAGTGCAGGCTTCATGGTAGAGGTGACATTTGCATCAGTTGTGTATTGAAGAATAGAGAGGTTCCCAGCAGTCAGGGAAGGAGATGGAAGGGTCTAGGCTAAGGAAGCAGATTAAGCAAAGCCCAAGAGGTGTGGAAAAAACGGGCCATTAGGGACAAACAGGGTCTGTAAGGCTTCCTTAATATGTGTAATACAAAAACCAATCCCACTGCCATTGAGTCGATTCCAACTCATAGCAATTCTGTAGGGCAGAGTAGAACTCCCCCCTCAGAATTTCCAAGGCTGAAACTCTTTATGGAAACAGACTGCCTCATCTCTCTCCCGTGGACTGGCTGGTGGATTTGAACTGCAACCTTTTGGTTAGCAGCCAAATGCCTTAACCACCATGCCACCAGAGCTCCTTGTCATATAGTGACTCCTATATCTACCGAGATCTCCTGAGTCATATTCTAGTTACTTATGAGATAACTCTATCTGGATGTCCTAGTACCCAAAACTCACTGTACCCAAACCTCCCTCCATGCACTCTATGCCTTGATTAATGATATACTTCATAAATATAACCTAGCTAGAAACATGGAGTCACCTTTGACTCTTCCTTCCCTTCCCTCACCACAGCTGGACTGGCTAGCAAGTCTTGTTGAACCTATTTATGGAATATCTCTTGAATGTCACCACATCCCTGCTGCCAAGTTCTTAGCATAATAGCAGCAAGATGCATTGGAAAAGAAAAAGAAAGGTATTTCAATTCTGGATTTGAATCCCAGTATTGTCACTCATTAGCTGTGTGAACCCAGGTAAGTTACTCACTTTCTCTGAGTCTCAGTTTCATCATCTGTAAAGGGAAGAAAACAAAAGTCCCTATCTCATGTGAAGAGCAAATGAGAGGGATAATATATATAAAATGTTTTATGCAACCCTGGCCCCTTCTGAGAGCTATTATTATTATTGCTAGATAATATTGATGGCTATTATTGTTAATGTTAGAACACACACACACACACACACACACACACACACACACATGTTCTGTGACTCTATTTTCTAAAGAATCATATCTAAACTCCTAAGCAAGGTATCTTGAGGCCCTAGATATTGCTCCATAGCACATGCTCCACACATTTCAGCCATATTTAACCCACTCACCATTCCTTTCCTCATGCTGTTCCTCAGAAAATACAGCCCTGATCTCCCTCTCCACCTAGAGGATTCATATCATTGCTTACTGACCAGTTCAAAGCTCTGTCTCTCTTATTAAACCTTCATAGTTCCAGTGAAACCACTGGCTCCCTCAACATGGTGAATGTAATTAATGCCATTGAAATGAACATGTAAAAATGGCTAAAATGTTTTCTTATATATATTTCACCACAATAAAAATTTAAAAACATAATCAAAGGCATATATACAAAATCAACAGCCAACATTATCCTCAATGAAGAGAGAGTGGAAGCATTCCTATAGAGAACAGGAATCAGACAAGAATGCCCTCTATCACAACTCTTATTCAGTATTGTACTGCAGGCCCTAAGTGAGCAATAAGGCAAGAAAAGAAAATAAAGGACATCCAAATTGATACCAAGCAAAAACTATTTGGTTTAAAGAAGATGTAAAATTATCCCAATCCCCAGATGATATGGTACTTTACAAAGAAAATCCCAGAGATTCCACAAGAAAGCTACTGGAACTAATAGAATGATTCAGCAAAGTGGCAGAGTACAAGAACAACATACCAGAGTCAGTTGGATTCCTCCACACTAACAAAGAGAACTCCAAAAAAGAAAGTAGGAAAGCAGTTGTATTTGCAATTGTCCTCCAAAATACAAAATACTTAGAAATAAATCTAACTAGGGACATAAAAGCTTTATACAAAGAAAACTACAAAACATATTGCAAGAAACCAAAAGAGACTTACATAGATGGGAAAACATACTATGCTCATGGATAGGAAGACTTAACATTATGAAAATGTCAATACTACTCAAAGTGATCTATAGATAAAATGCAATCCTGATCTAAATTCCAACATTATCTCAATGAGATGGAAAAACTAATCACTAACTGTATATGGGAAGGAAAGAGATCTCAGATAAATAAAACATTATTGAAGAAAAAGAACAAAGTAGGAGGCCCACACTTCTCAATCTCAGAACACAGTAGTCAAAACAGTCTATTGCTGGTATAAGGGCAGACAAATAGATCAATGGAACAGAATTGAGACCCCAGAAGTAAATCCATCCACCCATGGACTGCTGATCTTTGACAAGAGTCAAAGTACATTAAATAGGGAAGATACAGACTTTTTTAGAAAATGGTGCTGGCAACACTGGATATCCATTTGCAGAAAAAGGAAACAAGAGCCATACCTCACACCATATACAAAAACTAACTCAAAATGGATCAAAGACATAAACATAAAACCTAAAACCATAAAGTTCATAGAATAAAACATAGGGACAACCTAGGGGCCCTAATTTATGGCATAAATACACTATCAAACTTAACTAAAAACACACAAACAACAGAATATAAACTAGATGCGTGGGATCTCCTAAAAATTGGATCCTTATGCTCATCAAAAAACTCAGCAAGAGAGTAAAAAATTTTGGGCAATGACATATCTGACAAGGGCCTAATCTCTAAAATTTATAGAAAAACTGAACACTCAACAATAAAAAGATAAACAATTCAATTAAAAAATGTGCAAAAGACATGAACAGACACCTCATCAAAGAAGACATTCAGGCAACTAATACATGAGAAGGTGCTCGCAATCATTAGCCATTAGTGAAATGCATATCAAAACTACAATGAGATACCATCTCACCCTGGTAATAATTGTACTGATAAAAAAAAAAAAAAAAACAGAGTACAACAAATGCTGGTAAGGCTGTGAGGAGGCTGGAACTCTTAAACACTGCTATAGGGACTGCAAAGTGGTACACCCACAATGGAAAATGATATGGCACTTCCTTAAAATCTAGAAATAGAAATACCATACTGTACAGTAAACCCGCTCCTAGTTATATTTCCTACAGAAACAAGAGCTGTGACACAAATAGACATATGAACACTCATGCTTATCATGGCATTATTCACAATAGCAAAAAGATGGAAACAACCCAAGGGCCCATCAAAGGATGAATGGATAAATTGTGGTACATACATACAATGGAATACCGCACTACAGTAAAGAATAATGATGAATCCATGAAACATCTCACAACATAGATGAATCTGGAGAACATTATATGCTGAATGAATAATTCAATCACCCAAGGATGAATATTTTATGAGACCATTATTATAAAAAGTGAAGAATAGATTTATACACAGAAAAAAATATTCTTTGATGGTTATCAGGAACAGGAAGAGAGAGGGAAAACTACTGACTAGATAGTGCACAAATGTTAATTATGGTAAAGGTAAAGGCAATAACAATATGAGGGAGGTCAGCATGGTATGACCAAGGCAAAGGAAGACACTGACGGGTATGTAAGAACGAAGGGCAACCATGATAAATGCAAGAAGCTCTGATGGTGCAGTGGTTAAAGCATTCAGCTATTAACCAAAAGGTTAGAGGTTCAAACCCACCAGCTGCTCTAAAGGAGAAAGATGAGATAGTCTGCTTCCATAAAGATTTACAGCCTTGGAAACCCAATGGGACAGTTTTACTCTGTCCCAAAGGGTTGCTATGAGTTGAAATTGACTTGATGACAGTGAGTTTGGATGGTAAATGTTATAATAAATGCAGTTGTGCAACAATAGTAATAACAAACAATAATTTGTAAGTAGATACATAGGTAAATATGTATGCTAAACAAGTGAGGGAAGTCATATGAGAGTACACCCACTTTAGGTATGGTTGCAGACATTTCTACATACAAATTTTTAAATGCTGCATGTATACTCATATAATAGAGCACATAGGGGGCACAGTTAAAGAAACTATTTAGACATCAGGACTGAACTACTGGACTTGAAGGCTAAGGACTATAGTCTCAGGGGACATCTAGGTCAATTGGCAAAACAGTTCATAAATATAATGTTCTACATCCTAGTCTGGTGAATAGTGTTTGGGGTCTTAAAAGCTTGCGAGGGTTCATCTAAGAAGCAACTAGAGGTCTCTTCCCACCTGAAGCTAAGGAGAATAAAGAAAACAAAAGACTCAAGGAAGCAATTAGTCTAAAGGTCTAGTGGCCCACATGAACCACAACCTCCTTTAACCTAAGACCAGAAGAACTATATGTACCCAGCTACCACTAGCGACCACTCTGAGCAGAACAATAGAACATCCTGGTTAGAATGGGTGAAAAATGTAGAACAAAATTCAAATTGAAAAAAAAAAAAAAAAGACCAGGCTTACTGGTCTGAAAGAGACTGGATCAACTCCTGAGACTGTAGTCCTAAAATAACCTTCTAACTTGAAACTGAAGACATTCCTGGAGACCACCTTTCAGCCAATTAATAGACAAGCCCAGAAAATAAACAATACCACCATGAAGAATGTGTTTAGAACAATCAACCATATGAGATAAAATGGGCAACATTTGCTCAAAACCAAAGATGAGAAGGCAGAAAGGGACAGGGAAACCAGACAAATGGAAATCAGGAACGCAGGGAGGAAAAGGAGAGAGTGCTGACACATTGTGAGCATTGCAACCAATGTCATGGAACAATTTGTGTATGAACTATTGACTGGAAAACTAATTTGCTATGTAAACTTTCACCTACAGCACAATAAAATGTTGGGGAAAAAAGTTAAAAAACAAAAAAGAATACTTCATAGGAAAAAAAAAAAAAAGGCTTGGAAAGAAAAGAAAAACAAACAAACAAAAACCGTTTCTTCCTCATCTGTATCTCACAGTGGCATGTTGACGCCTCCAGCACAGCCTTCATCTTCCTGGGTCAGAGTCAGGTGTGTGTATGTCTCTTTCACAAACAGGCAGCTCCAGGCAAGCGGGAAGAGTCTCCTTCACAGCACCATGGGGCAGATACTCAATAAAGGCATGTTGAATTCAAACTCAAGAAGACTGTGTGCCCTGCAGATAATGGAAGCTCTGGTGGCGTAGTGCCTAAGGCATTTGACTGCTAAACAGAAGGCTGGCAGTTCAGACCCACCAGCAACTTCTTGGAAGGAAGGTTGGGCAATCTACTTCCCCAGTGATACAGCCTCAGAAACCCAAGGAGGGGTCATGCTAGAATACCCTAATGTTTCAATAAGGGCACCAGAATTCTGAAGAAATCAAGGTTTCAAGAGCCTATGTCTGAACATCCTAGCTGTGATCTATAGATCAAGGAGTTCTGCTGGTGTAGTGGGTAAGGCATTTGGCTGCTAACCAGAAGGTCGGCGGATCAAATCCACTAGCTGCTCCGCAGGAGGAAGATGAGTCAATGGAAGCAATCTACTTCTGTAAGGATTTACAGCCTTGGGAATCCAGTGGGGGTAACTATGAGTCAGAATTGACTCGATGGCAGTGGGATCTTATAGATCAATGGTTTTCAACTTTCTTCTTTGAATCAAATTCAGCAGGAGCATTTAAAAAAATACTAATGCTAGTGATTGTGATTTAATCAATCTGGGGCTTGGGCCATGGTAGTTATTAAAAGTGCTAATGTGCAGCCAAGAGGCCTTGGTGGCTGGTTAAGCACTCAGCTGCTAGCTAAAAAGCTGGCAGTTCAAATCCACCAGCCATCAGCGGCAGAAGAATGGTACTCTGCTCTCCTAAAGATTTCAACCTAGGAAAACCTATGGGCCAGTTCCTCTCTGCCCTATAGGGTCACTATAAGTTGGAATTGACCCAATGGCACACGGTAACAACAAGCAATGTGCATCCAGGGTTAAGCCCCTCGCCACAGTTCAGGGGGGTCCATCACATAGATCAGAGCTTCCCAGTCTGAGAGCTGCTAGTGATCATGCTAATGACCCTTTCAGCTGTGCAGCACTAGTGACCTCTGTCCCTTTTGATGATAAGCAAATTCTTTACCCCAGTAAAACCAAAATCCACTGCCATTGAGTTAATTCCAACTCATGATGACCCAGTAGGACAGAGTAGAACTGCCCCATAGGGTTTTCAAGGCTGTAAATCTTTACAGAAGCAGACTGCCACATCTTTCTCCCACAGAGCAGCTGGTGGGTTCGAACCACTGATCTTTTGCTTTACCCTAGTGTGCTATAAAAATATCATTTTCCATGTGTGGTATGAGGAGAAACAGTGAGGAAACTCCGGTTAATTTAACCCTGGCAATATACTAGTGGCAGAGAGTTCATGATTCCTAGTTTTCTGATGAGAAAAACAGGCCCGGAGATTAAGTAGCCTGACAAGCCACAGAGAAGGAAAGTGACAGGATTGTCTGACTCCAACCCCAGGTATAATGCACTATACAATGGCACTACGAAGGAAATCCCTGCTGAAGCAACTTAATACATCAAGGACAGAAAGGAAAGACACTGAAGAAAAGGGAGTGAAGAGAAAAAGGAGGAGGGAGAATGTGAGAGGAAGACAAAGGGATTTGGGGAAAGGAAAGGAAAGAGAAGAGAGAGAAGCAGCAGGATCAGGGAGGGCATGGCCTGCTTCCAGCTGTCTGAAGGCCTCTGAGTGAAAACTGATATTCTCACAGTAAAACTCAGTCTGGCACCATAGGGATGCTGGCACAGCTACACAGGATGGAAGGCTGGAGCCTGCCCTCCCAGTTTCTGCACAACCTCAACCCCAGGGACAAATGTATAAAGTGGCGCTAAGGGCACTCAGCCTCAGGTTGGCTGTGTGGATGAAACACAGATGATGGCTCATGGTGGGTGCTCAGTAAGTCAATTTGTCTATCTGCCTGACTGTCTGTGCATTTGCCTCCTCCTCTCATTCCTCCTGGTTCCCTCAGGTCTAAGCTGGGTCTGAGCCTCAGGATCAGGGATACTCACAGGATGTAGGTGATGACGCCTATGCTCCTGCAAAACAAAGCACAGTTGAGTCAGGGGTTGCAGAGCTCCAGTCCCAGACCAGCAACTGGTCTCCTCACATGGCTCTCAGAATAGACTTCATTTGCTTCCCCCAAAAGGGCCCCTGGATGCTGTCCAAGCCCCACACCCTTCTCCATCCTAGTTTTCCTCAGCAGCCTGGGCTGAATTTGGAGTCACCAAGCACTGGACACTGAGTCCGAGGCTGAGTCGAAGGCCAGACACCTACATTTGCTGGCTCTATGATTTGGGTGAGTCCCTTGTCATCTCTGAGCCTCTCTCTCTTCACAGAATGAGGATAATGACAAATACCTCACAGGACTGCTGGCAGAATTTCATAAAAATCAAGTAATGAAGGTCTTCAGCAAACTGTAAAGCACCATTCAAATGGAGTCTGTCTGTGCAGGCGACCAGTCACTGCAGTATCCTCAGGCCCAACACAGCCAGGAACATAAGAGGCTCTCAGGGATTCAAGAGCCAATGTCTGAATATCCAAGCTGTAGATCAAGGAGCTCTGGTGGCATAGTGGTTAAGGCATGTGGCTGCTAACCAGAAGATCAGTGAACACCTGGTAGACTGATGGAATGAGCCAGTATTACTATTATCTTTATCATGGCTGTGGCAGGCCTCAGGGGGAGGCTGCCCCTTGGCCTCTCCTCTGCCCTTGCCCCTCCACCTCTTCACTGCTGGCAAAGCTCAGGCCCAGACATGTTCTAACTAGCCTCAGGTCTAGGCCTACCTGCCTCCAGCTACTCAGGCTGCTGCTCTAGCATAGCTGAAGTAGCCAGAGCCCTGAAAGATGAGTGTAGGGAAAGGGAAACCCTTCTTTTTTTTTTTCCCCATGAGCAAGGGAGATGTCACATGGAGCCAGAGTCTGAGGCTTTCTACCCTTGGGCCACAGAGACCAGGGGCCCAGGTGGGCTGCACAACTTACCACATGTCGGCCTCCAGCCCCAGGGGCTCATAGTTCACAATTTCTGGAGCTGAAAGAAGCCATATTGAAGAATCAATAGGAGTGTGAAAATGAGAGGAGATGCTTGTAGGGAATTTGATGCTTAATGACTCCATCCTGAATCCCCATTAAGGAAAATCAGAGCAGCTGATAAAGATATTCTAGGTCTAAGAATTTTGAGAAAATAAGTTGCCTGTTACCTTGGCAGAAACCTTTTACAAACAGGCCTTGATAGTGAGGAAGAGGCAAAGTACATAGGAAGGCCAGGAAAAGGAAGAAGACAATGGAAGAGGAAGGTGCAAGGGGAAATGGGGGCCCGGTAACAAGGCTTGCTTCAGAACTCTCTGGTGAAAAGCAGTCAAGTCAGTGCTGGGAAGTTATGGAGAAGAACAGAAGGTAGTGAGGGAATTCACATTCCCTGAGTCTAGTATGAAAGAGGATGCCTCCCACCTGAGGAGTGTGAGGATATTCTTGGGGCCACCGAGCTGATAAGCTAGACATGCCTGAGGGGCATCCAGTGGAGATATCTAGGGGGCAGCTGGGTTACTGGGGACTGGGCCAGAGCTATGCTTTTTTTTTTGCCCCCAGAACTATCAAATGTGGAGTTATCAAGATACAGGTGGAACTAGGAGCTGTGTAAATGATGTGGAGACTGGGAGAGGTTGTAGGGTATTGGACAGAAGACTCCACCAAGGAGAGAAGAAGACTACATGCTGCCCAGAGAGCAAGGCAGATAAGCACTGGAAAATAACTGTTGATTTCATACTGCAGTGCCAGAGAGTGCCCAGGAAATGGGAAGTGAGGTAAGAGTGTAGATGATTCTTTTAAAAAGTTTGGCAATGAATGGAGGAGAAAGACAGGGCATCACTAGAGGAGAAAATAGAATTGAGCCTGTTCATCTGCTAATGGGAAAAGGTGGAGAGCAGTACAGACTAAGTCTGGTCATCTAAAGCAGTATCAAAGCCATTGCCTCTACAAGGTGTGTGTGCCTGCCCTCCCATCCTCCTGCTTTCCCCTACTTCATTATACAGGGAACCACCATCTTGGCTTTGCTTGGGTTTTAGCTTTATAAAAATGATATCATACTGTAAATGATCTACTGTCATTTGCTATTTATGCTCCACATATGTTCATTCAATAAGGAGCTCTGATGGTAGGGTGGTTAAAGCATTCGGTTGCTAACTAAAAGGCCAGCGGTTCAAACTCACCAGCCACTCAGTGGGAGAAAGTTGAGGCAATCTACTTTCATAAGCTTTACAGCCTTGGAAACTCTATGGGTCAACTTTTCTTTGTTCTATAAGATCACTATAAATCAGAATTGATGATGATAGTGGGTTTTGTTTTTTGTTTTTTAATTCATTGAGTGTTCATCCACGGTTTTTCATTTAACCATAATTTTTTAGACATTTGTCTCTCAGTGACCATTTGGATGCTTTCCTTTTATTTTTAAGTATTGAAATAATATTACTATGAACTTTTTTGTATGTGTCTCCTGACACATAGGAACATGTGAATGACACATACACATGTGAATGACTTTCTTTAGGGTAGTGATATTCAAAGTGTGGTCTGCAGGCAGACAGTCCACAGACTGTCACTGGTCTGGATAAGGTTCATTTGCCTTATCATTTGTCATTGCTGGAACATTCAAACATAGGATAATTTTTTCTAGGAATTTATTTTTATTGTCCCATACTGAAGCTGTGGTCCAGGACAGATTGGAAAGTTTTAAAAAAATTTTAAAAAGTCTTTCATCACAGAGTTTGAGAAGGTATGATAGAATTGCTGAGTAGTTAAGGTTTGCTAATGTTCATTTTACTTTAAAAAAAAAAAAAAAAGCCGATTTTTTTTCCAAAATGATAGTACAAATTTACACCCCCATAAATAGTGAATAAGGAGCTCTGGTGATGCCTAAGGCATTTGACTGTTAACCAGAAGGCTGGCTGTTCAAACCCACCAGCCACTCTGTGGAAGGAAAATGGGGCAATCTATTTTAGTAGATATTTACCGTCTTGGAAACCCAGTGGGGGTTGCTCTGAGTTGGAATCAACTTGATGGCAGTAGGTTTGGGTTTTGTTTTGTTTCTGTTAATTAGTGAATAAGAGTTCCTTTTTAGTCACTTCCTAATCAGTACTTGGTATTGTCAAAATATTCAATTTTGCCAAAGTAATGGTTATAAAATGCTATCTCACTGTGATGTTTATTTGTATTTCTCTAATTACTAATCAGGTTAAACATTTTTTCACATGCTCACTTAAAAGATGCTCATTCATATGTTGCCTCTGTTATAAAATGCCTGCTCATGTTTTATACCCATTTCTTCACTGTTGGTTTTTTTTTTTAATTGATTTGTAGCAGTTCTTTATATATTCTGGGTATTAATCCTTTGTTAGTTATATATTGTACAGAAAAATTCTTCCAGGTCATGAATTGCATATTTTTTGATAATCAGATGTTCTTAATTTTAATTAACATAGCCAAATTTATCGATTCTTTCTTGGGTGGTTAGCATTTTGAGGTTGTGTTCAAGAAATTCTTTCCTACCCTGAGGTTATTAAGATACTCTCATTTATTTTATTCCAAAAGTTGTAAGGTTTTGTCTTTCACACTTAATACTTTCTACATGGAAATTATTTATGTGTATGGAAAATGTAGGGATTTTTTTTCCCACATAAATGTCCAGTTGTTCCAGCATAATTTATCAGATAGTTTGTCTTTTCCTGAGTGATTTGCAATGTCACACTCAGTAAATAGCAATTTGCTAAAATATGCATGGATTTGTTTTGGGCTTCTCTAATCTATTCCATTGGTCAGTTTATTTATTTCCACTGTAATTTTATAAGAAGTCTTGATGTGGCATAGTGCCTAAGGCATTTGACTGCTAACTAGAGGGCTAGTGGTTCAAACCCACTAGCCACTCCTTGGAAGGAAGATTGGGCAATTTACTTCCGTAGTGATACCACCTCAGAAACCCAAGGAGGAGTCGCTATGAATTGGGTCCTACTCAATGGCAGTGAGCTTGGATTTTTTTGGGGGGAATCTATTCCACTGGTCAATTTATTTATTTCCACTGTAATTTATAAGATGTCTTGACATCTGGTAGGGCAAGCCTTCTACTTTATTCTTCTTCAAGAGAATCTTGACTACTCTCTAGGGCCTTTGTTATTCCTTATGTTCATTTTAGAGTCAGTTTATTAAAGTTGTAAAGAAGCTGAGATGGACTTTTGATTGGAATTGCTTTGACTCTATAGTTCTATTGAAGAGAATTAAATGAGTCTTCTCATACATGAATGGATATCTCTCCATTTTATTAGATCTTCTTTAACAGTGATCAACAAAATTTTCTCTATACAGATCTGGCATACTTTTTGTTAGATTTATTCTTAGGTGCTTCTCCCCCCCCCCACACACACTGGCTTTATTAAAATATAATTTATATACCATAAAATCCACTCATTTTAAGTGTGCAACCCAATGAATTTTAGTATATTTGCATAGTTGTACAACCATCACCATAGTCAAAATTTAGAGCACTTCAATCGCCTTGCAGTATCTTAATTCTTATTTTTTTGTAAATGGTGTCTTTTTAAAATTACTTTTTTCTTTCTTTCTTTTTCTGGATGTGGTGCAGTGAATTACTTGGTATGGCTTTTTTTTTAGCCATGGTCTTTGTGACTCCCACCAGATTACTGGGTGGGACCATTCAAATAAGGTGTATGGTACTCTGATGTAGGGATTGGTTAGTTTTGTCACTTAGCCAGGCTTGAAGTGAGCCCTTCTAGAGACAGAAAAGGAGCTCTAGTGGCATATACATAAGGCACTTGGCTGCTAACCAGAAGGTCAGTGGTTCAAACCCACCAACCACTCTGCAGAAGGAAGATGAGGTGATCTACTTCCATAAAGATTTACAGCCTGGGAAACCCAATGGAGGTTGCTATGAGTCAGAATCAACTCGACGGCAGTGAGTTTGTTTTTTTGTTTTAGAGTCAGAAAGGAGGATCTCACTGCCATCAAGAAAGAAGAGCTGGAGTTGGAGTGTAGCATGCCCTTGGATCAGAGATCCTTGTGCTGGACCTCCTTGGCAAAGACACCATGGCAGAGACGCCTGACTAGGAGATGGTGGCAGTGGAACCAAGAGGCATGAAACAGAGTAGCAACCTTGCCAGACTACGGAGTGAGAAAGCTTGGGCAGGAGGCTTGTTGGTAGAGTGGGATACACTTAGGTGTACATATCAGCAAAGCTAAAAGAGCTTTGTTAACACTTGCCCAAGTAAGGCAGTGGCCAGGCCAAGAGGCCAAGGATCAGAGAGGCATGCCTGTGGGCATAGCAGAGGGGAGACTGAGCTGAGGGAAGAACTGTATCCTAAGAATTGTGTTCCAGAATGTGGGTTGTAGCCTGTTACTTCATTAATAAACCCCTATCATTGTGAATATGCCTGTGAGTTCTGTATGGCCACTGCAATGAATTATCAAAACCAGCAGAGAAGTAGTGGGGTCAGAGTTAGTAAAAAGGTGGGAGGGTGGCAGCATGTCTGGCCTCATAGGAATAAGCCTTGGGCTACTGATGGTGATTCTGTCTCCCCCTCGTGAGGTTGGAGGTCAGAGGATTCCACCTCCGTGCCCTTTTTGCACTGGAGTATAGAAATACAGTTGCTTTTTTGCTTGCCACTATGCCAATGTTTCATTAAATGTAATAATTTGTACGTATTTTTTGTTTGTTTTTAGAAAATTACTTCTGTAAATAATTATAGAGTGGTTTTGTCCTTTTATTTTTTTGTTACTTTTATTTATCTATCTTCTCTAGTTGGCACTTCCTGTACAATGTTGAACAGAAGTGAGTGATAATAACCATCACTGTCTTGTTTCTGATTTTGAAGAGATTACTCCTAACACTTCATTACTAAGAATGATGTTTTCTATAGATTTTTGGTAGATATTTTTTACTAAGTTATGAAAGTTCCTTTCTATTCTTAGTTTGTAGAAAACTTTTTAAATTAAAAAAAATGTACATATAATAAAATAATTTTCTTTTGATCTGCTACTTGGTCATTCATTTATAGACTATCTGATGTAAAGCTATTCTTACAATCATGGAATAAATCCAACTTGCTTATGATTTATGACCCTTTGTTCCAGTTATCTCTTTTTTCATAATTAACTACCCAAAAGGAAGCTGCCAATATCTTAAAGCCTGGGCAGATTCAAGGAGGAAGGACATAGTCCTCACCTCTCAAGGAGAGAAGTGTGAAAGAATTTGTGGTCATCTTTAATTCACCACATCTTTTTATAGTCCATTGAAGTTTTATTTTATAT
This sequence comes from Orycteropus afer afer, assembly GCF_000298275.1. Lineage (NCBI taxonomy): Eukaryota > Metazoa > Chordata > Mammalia > Tubulidentata > Orycteropodidae > Orycteropus > Orycteropus afer. Next base: position 12,621,025 of record NW_006921602.1, on the reverse strand, counting down.
TTATTTATTTATTTAATACTCCTTCGAATTTAGTTCACTAATAATGGTTTAGAATTTTTGCATATATGTTCATAAGTGAGATTGTCTTTTAATTTTACTTTCTGGTACTATTCTTGCATGGTTTGCATATCAGAGTTATGCAGTTCTGAGATAATAGCTGAGGATAGTATTTCTTTCTATATTTTCTGCAATAGAAAATAATATTGATAAGATATTGGAAATATCCCAGTACCTGAAAATCAATATAACACTGGAATAAGCTCTTAAAGTTTTTAGAATTTGCCTGTAAAACCATTTGCGCCTCATTTTTCTTTCTGGGGATATTTTATATACTGATATAAATACAACTATTCTTGGAGCTGTGGTGGTGTAGAGCTTAAGGCATCTGACTGCTAACCAGAAGGCTGGCAGTTCAAACCCACCAGCCACTCCTCAAAGGAAGACTGGGCAATCTACTTCCATAGAGATATCTGCTCGGAAACCCAAGAAGGGATTGCTATGAGTCAAAATCGACTCAACAGCAGTGAGATTTTTTTTATTCTTGATTTGGTTTTTACAAGTTGTAGAATTTGCCCTATTTGCCTAAATTTTCAAATTAATCAGCATCAAATTATGCAAAGTATTCTATTATATTTATAATTTCTGCTATATTAGTAGTTACGTCTCTATTTTTATTCCTAATTCTTTTTATATGCCCCTCCCACCATTCAACACAGCAGAGATTTGCAATTGTATTAATTTTTTCAGGAAATCAACTTTTGATTTGGTTGATCCTCTCTATTGTATCTAAGCATAATTTCAGTTCCTGTCTTTGTCATATTTATTCTACTTTCTTTGGGTTTATTCAACTGTTCTTTTTCTAATTTCTTAAGTTGGAAGCTTAAGTCATTAATGTTAAGGCTTTCTTCTTTTTCAATAAAAGTAATTAAAGTTATAAATTTTCTTTTAAATAACACTTTTACCACATTCCACAAGCTTTCTAAATGTTTTTTACTTTCCGTTATTTCTTCCAAACATTATTTAACAGTATGTTTTCCAATTTCCAAGTGTACAAGGATTATGTATCTTTTCACATTTTAGTCAGAACTGTGGTTGGTATGATACTAATTTCTTGAAATTCATTGGGATTTCCTTTATGAGAAGTACACGGTTGTTTTTGTAAATGTTATACAAGAGCTTAAGAAGTTGAACTATCAGACTCATAGCGACCCTCATTGGGTTTCCAAGGCAGTAAATCTTTATGGAAGTAGATTGCCTCATCTTCCTTGTGCGAAGTGGCTGGTGGGTTGACCAGCAGTCAAGTGCCTTAAGCACTGTACCCAGAGCTCCAATCTTTGCAGAAGTACATTGTCTCATCTTCCTTCCACAGAGTGTTGTTGTTGTTGTTATGTGCCCTCGAGTCGGACCCGACTCATAGCGATCTCTCCTTGGGTTTCTGAGGTGGTATCACTAAGGAAGTAGATTGCCCAACCTTCCATCCGAGGAATGGCTGGTGGGTTTGAACCGCCAGCCTTCTGGTTAGCACTCAAGTGCCTTAGGCACTATGCTACCAGAGCTCCTTTCCACAGAGTAGCTCCTTTCCACAGAGTGGATCTGAACCACCAGCCGTCTGGTTAGCAGCCAAATGCCTTAGGAACTGTGCCACTAGAGCTACTTTTTATTTAATAGTATGTTTTCCAATTTCCAAGTGTACAAAGATCATGTGTCTGTTCACATTTTAGTCAGAACTATGGTTGATATGATACTAATTTCTTGAAATTCATTGGGATTTCCTTTATGAGAAGTACATGGTTGTTTCTGTAAATGTTACACAAGAGCTTAAGAAGCTGTTAAGTATATCATTCTCTATATGTCAATTAAACTTAACTGTGTTGTTTAAATCTTTTATTTTACTAACTTTTGTTGCTTGATTTATTATAATTGGGGTATGTATGTTTATATCTTCCACTATAATTGTAAATATTTCAATTCCTCCCTGTAATTCAATCAATTTTGTCATATTTCTTTTTAGATATTTTATTAGGTACAACTAAGTTTAGAATTGTTATAACTTCTTGGTGAACTGAATTTTTGTCTTTATATACACACACCATTAAAAATACTTTTTGTTTTAACATCTATTTTTCTATTAATATAGCTGCTTCAGCTTTCTTTTAGTTGGTATTTGCCTCATATATATTTTCTGGTCTTTTACTTACAATCATTGCATAGCCTTATGTTTTAGGTGTCCATATAAATGTTACCTGTTGTTGTTGAGTCAGTTCCGATTCATGGAGACCTTGTGTGTGTCAGAGTAGAACTGCACTCCATAGGGTTTTCAATGGTTGTAATCTTACAGAAGTAGATTGCCAGGCCTTTCTTCAACAGCACTGCTAGGTAGATTTGAATCTCCAACCTTTTGGTTAGCAGCCAAGCACAAACCATTTGTGTCACCCAGGAAACCTTTTCTATATGGATATTTAAAAATCCACTTTACAGTCTCTATCTTTAATTGAAATATGTAGTCCATTTTACCTAATTATATAAATATTGTGTGTGTGTGTGTGTGTGTGTGTATACCAAAACCAAACTCACTGCTGTCAAGTCGGACCCGACTCATAATGATCCCTCCTTGGGTTTCCAAGGCGAAGATAGGGCAATCTACTTCCATAGTGATACTGCCTCGGAAACCCAAGGAGGGGTGCTATGACTCGGGTCCGACTTGATGGCACATGAAGACAACAACATCACTACACAAGTAGATTTCCCAACCTTCCTTCCGAGGAGCTCCTATACACACACACACACACACATACATATATATATTTACATTTATTTATATATCAATATAAACACATTGTGCAAATGTGTATATATACATATATATCTCATATGTGTATGTGTGTGTGTATGCACATACACATGTATCTGTTTACCTCTCTCTTCATATATACATCCTAAACCCAAAATACATTGTTGTCTAGTTGATTGCAGCTCATAGCAACCCTATGGGACAGAGTAGAACCGCCCCATAAGGTTTCCAGGCTGTAATCTTGATGGAAATGGACCGCTGTATCTTTCTCCCACTGTTGGGTTCAAACCACTGACCTATCAGTTAGCAGCTGAGTGCATAACCATTGCACCATAAAGGCTCCCCACACCAATAAAAACTAACTAAGGTTTTTTTAAAATTAGTTTCCTTATAGTAGCATAGTGGCTAAGACACTTGTCTGCTAACCAGATGGCTGGCGGTTCAAACCCACCAGCCACTACTGGGAAGGAAGGTTGGGCAATCCTACTTCCGTAGTGATACTGCCTCGGAAAGCCAAGGAGGGGTCGCTATGAGTCGGGTTTGACTCGCGACAACAACAACAACAATAGTTTTTCCCAACTTCCATTTTTTTTAGTGGTTACTCCTGAAACAAATTCTAACATAAATCAACATTTTCACCCTCTTCGAACAGTTCAAGAATCTTTAACACTAATTTTAAACACTTATTCCTACCTAACAGCTTTTATTCTTCAGTTTTTAGTTCCGCCCTTTTTAACCACAGGAGTCCTGGTCATTCAGTGATTGAGTGATTGTCTGCTAACTGGAAGGTTGACAGTTTGAACCCACCAACCACTCTGCAGGAGAAAGATGTGGTAGTTTGCTTCTGTAAAAATTACAGCCTTGGAAACTATGGGGCAGTTCTATCCTGTCCTATATGGTCACTATGAGTTGAAATAGACTCAGTGGCAATAGGTTTGATTTTTGTTGTTGTTGTTTAAACCACACAATTAAAACTTCCTTTCCTTCTTCATCATCAGCATCGTTTTAGACAGAAAATGTTTATATTTGCCTAATGTTTACTGATTTATTTGCTCACAATTTACGTCTTACATTGAGACCTCTCTTCTGAGGTCATTCTCCTTAATCCAGAAGTACATCTTTTAGAAGTTCTGTTAGTGAAAGTCTATTGGTGATAAACTATGATTTATTGCTTTGTTTTTTATTGTTGCCCTTCATTTTGTTTTGATTTGCCTGAATTTTTTGCCCTCATTCTTGAAATATAAATTTCCTGGGGATACAAGGTTTAGCCTCCAGGGTTTTGAGGAGACCACACCCTCCTCCAACTCCCAAAGGCAAGTGGGTGGACCACCATCTGGTCAATAGCTTCCTTCTTCCTTTTCAGGAAATCAGAGAAGGTTGAACTTATGGGAATGCAAGAGGGCATGGTGATTTGAAATCTTCAAAACAAGCTCATCTAAGAGCAGCAAGTGGGGCCAGCTTGAGAGGTTTCCCTTCTGCAGCGACCTCTAGGCCCCACCTGGCCACCTTTTGGCCTCTTGGCCCCTAAAAGCCAGCACCTGGACCCTCACCCAGATGCCTAACAGGGCATTTCTTCCCCCTCCCTTCAGGTTCCTACAGCATCTCAGCCCAGGACCCACAACCCCAGACACAGGGTTTGTTCCCAGGAGTTCTCTATTTTTTGATCCCAGACTCTCAGCTAGGAGACAAATAAGCCTAAAACTCACCAACAAATTCCGGCGTCCCAAAAATGTTCTTAAACTCAACTCCATCTTCTATTTCATGAGCCAGGCCAAAGTCAATCAGCTTGATGTGTGGAATGGGAATATTCTTGTCTAACAACATAATATTTTCTGGCTGGAGAACAAAAAAAAAGGAAGGAAGAAAAGAAAAGATGGTAATTAAAGCCCTATTTTATGTTTTGCTTTGAGGTTTAGGGTAGGGTTTGGTGTTCTTTTTCAAGTAACTAAAACAGCACAAACTCTTTCTTGTTTTTGTGTCCTCAGTCTTCTCCTGTGAACTCACAAACAGGCATATCACTAAAGGCAAGGCTTAGATTTTACCAAAGCTGCTACTGCCATTCTGTCTCTGAATGGCAGATCCATTTGCTGCAGTGCCTCTGTTTCCCCATCTATCAAATGGGGTCAATGAGATACTTGTAGCATTTCCTATAAACAAAACCACCAACTACTGTAAGAGTGCTGGGGGGAGGGGAATACAGCTTAACTGAAGTTTACACTTATTGATCTTGGTCTTTCTGACCATCTCTTTTTTTTTTTTTGAGAGAAAGATTGGCAATCTTTTTTTGTGTGTGATTTGGGTGAAAATTTACAGAGCAAATTTACTTTCCATACAGCAGTTCACATATACTTTATCTCATGACATTGACCTCAATTTATCACAATGCAACAGCTCCCCTCCCACTTTCTCCTGATAGTTACCTCTTCCCTGTGTCCATCCCTCCATGCACTCCTGCCCCCTGAGCTGTGTCCCTGTGCATAAACAGCCCTTCTTTCTCCCATGATTGTTCTCTCCAAGGAGTGTATCTACCTCAGGTAAATGTTCAACTCATATGCCTGTCTATTGTTTGGCTGGAAACCACAGGCGTGGATTCAATTCCAGATCTGAAGGGCAGCTAGGGGCCATAGTCTCAGTGGTTCCACCAGGTTCTGTCGGACCAGCAAACCTGATTCCCCCTCTTTTTTTTTCTCCAAATAATTTTGACTTTTGTTCCACATTATTCTCCCTCTCTATCCAGGATCTCCTACATAGATCCCCTTCCAAGTGGTCGACAGTGGTAGCTGGGCACCGTCTAGTTAGTTCTTCTGGTTCCTGACCATCTCTTTCCCTGGCTAGTTGACTTCCTATTGACAGCACTCTCCTCCTCTAGACTAACTGTATGGTCACAGTTCTCTGTGTTTAACTAATTTGACCTCAGCAGGACACGGGAAAATGCACTTGATTTCCAGGGAAAATACCAGCTTTCCAGGCTATTTCCAGTCCAGCAAACAGCTGCTAGGTCTGACACAGCAGTGTGGGTGTGTTGTGGGAGCAACCCTGCCCTAGGCTGGAAACCAGGCTCTTGAGCCCCATCATCTCACTCCCACCTACATGCTTGGAGTAGGAGGTAGATGAGCAGGTCTTTCTACTCTTTCTCCCCAACTTCCCACCATGACTGTCCTAGACTCCATTCAAAATTGAATGCCCTGAAAACATACATCCACACAAAAACTTGTGATGCTGTTTTCTAAAGCTGATGCAAATATCCAGTCTCTCGCTGTGTGTAACTCTTACTCCAGAGCCACTTAGATAGTACATCATTAGTCTTGAGTCTAAACCCAAACCAAACTCATTGTCATTGAGTTGATTCTGACTTACAGTGATGCCATTGCATTTCCCGGGCTGTAAATCTTTATGGAAGTGGATTACCTCATGTTTCTTCCAAAGAATGGCTTGTGGGTTTGAACCACCAAATTTTTGGTTAGCAGCTATATGCCTTAACTACTATACCACCAGAGCTCTTTAGTCTAGAGGCCCATTATTAAGCTTTTAAGCAGAACCATGAAACTTTCTGATTTCTCTCTCAAGCAGTATTTTGAGTCACAAGAAAACATGGGGTACCACAATGTGATACCACTTCACACCCACTACTAGGGCTATAATCAAAAAGACAGATAATAACCAGTATGGACAAGAATGTGGAGAAACTAGAACTCTCATACATTGCTGGTGGTGTTGTAAAATGGTGCAGCGACTTTGGAAAACAGCTTTGGAAATGGGCCAGTTTCTCAAAGGGTTAAACAAGGAGTTACCATATGATCCAACAATTCCACTTCTAGGTATATACCCAAGAGAAAATAAAACAAATATTCACATAAAAACTTATACACAAATGTTCATAGCAGCATTATTCACAATAACCAAAAAGCAGAAAACAACCCAAATGTCTATCAGCTGATGAATTAGTAAATACAATGTGATAAAGCCATACAATGGAATATTATTATGTCATAAAAAGGAATGAAGTACTGATACATGTTATAACATGGATAAACCTTGAAAACATTATGCTAACTAAAAGAACCCAGTAACAAAAGCCCACATATTGTATAATTCCATCTGCATGAAATATGCAGAATAGGCAAATCCATAGAAAACAGTACATTAGTGGTTGCCTAGGACTGGGGTGCTGTAGAGCACAGAGTTTCTTCTGGGGATGGTGAAAAGGTTCTAAAATTGATTGTCGTGTTAGTTGCACAGCTGTGTAAATTAATCACTTTAATTGGGTGGATTGTATGGTATGTGAATTATATCTTAATAAAGTCGTTTAAAAATTAAACAAAGGAATGTTTTAAAAAGTTGAATGTCCCTGTTTCTTGAAATACTGAAGAGTTTCCTACCTCTGCACCTTTGCTCACACCACTTGATCTTCTGGAATGCTTTCTGCTCAATCTCCACCTACTGAAATCCTGTTGTTAGCTGCCATGCTTAACTCAATCCACCTTGCCCTTTAAGCCTTTCTTCACCTGCCCTGATCCCTACTCCCCTCAGAGGTAAACCCTCCTCCCAAGTCCCTTTGCACTTATTTGAGTCTTTCTTGTAGTGATATTTGTCATGTTCCCCTTAGTCCATCGGTCCTTTGCTGTCTTTGTTCTAGCTCCTTGCCAGAGCCTCCACTGTAGGGAGGCTTCAGGTCTTTGCATCTTGGCCCCCTGCAGTGCTGAGCACAGAGGATGGCACCTTGAAAGGTGGCAGCAACTGTTCACTGAACTGATTTTGAATCTGGACTGAAGACTCACCTTAGATGTCCCCACCCCAAACTTCCAGGCTTCCTGAAGTCTCTATAACCTCATGTCACAATGGCTGGAAATTTTCTCTCAGAGAACTGGCTAAGGTCTCCCTCCCCATTTAAAGAAAAAAATCAATAAGGCATTTCCTTTTGCATTTTTTAAGCTTGTTTACTCTTCCTCTCCGGAGAGTTCTCTCAACATTATTTTGAAAATGTGTCAAAGTCTTTTCCCAAGGCAGAATAGATTCTTAGGTTCTACAGAAAGGGGGAGGAGTGAGAGTAAAGAAAGGTAAGGAGAAAGGACCAAGGCAGGTGGCTAACTCCAGTGCCTCTGACCTAGTTCCCCAGTGGCAGCCTATGGACCCTAAGTGTCCCATGAGATGAGTTGCACTTGCCCACCAACCACCACCTTCCTGTCTGGTGCCTCCTCCCTCTGTACCACACACATACCTCAGGCCCTGAAGCTTCTCTCTGGCATCAGGGGGCCAGGATAGGGCCAGGGAATGGGTCTTCCTAAATACCACAGGACCCAGGCTGCTACCACACAAAACACACTGAATGGGGGTGGGAGTTGCAGAGGACAGCTATAGATGCATTGGATCTAGTGGTCCCCAGGACTATGGGACAACAAGGGTAAGGGGTGAGGGAAGGGTAAGAAGATCACTGCCTCACATCCTCTACCTTTGTGGCCCACAGTCCAGGGAAGTGACTTCTCCCCTGCCTTATGAGAACCTCAGGATAAGGCCAGGTTTTCTCACCTTAGTTCTGTCTGTCTTCAGACCTATCCCAAGATGGTGACTTCTCTGGAGAAGCAGGTAACTTCTCCCCTGCTTGGAACACTCTCTTTATACTCCATCTGCCTTATATCTAGCTAATACCTATTCATGTTTCAGTAAAGACAGTACTTCCTCCCAATGGCCTTCCCTGACCCCCTCCCCCAATTCCCAGGTTCCCAAAACACCTTACAATGCAATGCTTCTTACATTCTTGAACTTGTCAGTTTACTTCTCTGTCCCCCACTGGACTGTGAGCTTCTTGAATGTTTTGTTCCTATCATTTCCTCGTTGTTGTTGTTGTTGTTGTTATGTGCCGTCGAGTCGGCCACGACTCATAGTGACCCCTCCTTGGGTTTCCAAGGCAGTATCACTACGGAAGTAGATTGCCCCATCTTCCTTCTGAGGAGTGGCTGATGGGTTTGAACCGCCAGCCTTCTGGTTAGCAGTCAAGTGCCTTAGACACTATGCTATCAGATCTCCAATTTCCTCAGAGCCTGGCATACCTCAGGTGCTCAATAAATGTTCCAAGTGAAGACAGGTACCATATCTTAAGCCCCTGTATTGGTCAGGGCCCAGTGCTAACCAAGCATGTGACATACCTCATATACTCTCTCAACTATTTTATGTGGTAGGTGCTACTGCTCCCATTTTTCAGAAAAAGAAACTGAGATTGAAATGCTAGCTTGTGGTCACACAGGGATTTCAACCTTTGTCTGTGCTCCTAACCTCTGGATTAAATGATCCCCTTCCTCTGCTTCTCAAGCGCCTTGTGAGTCTATTCCAGGGAGAACTGGCAATGCTGTTTGGGTCTGGCATCCCAGGGCAACGTCACACCCTGGCTCAGCCCCTGCTATTTTCCTCCTCTGGGAACTTCTTCCCACTCGTCTGCCTTTTCTTCAGGTGATGCTTTCACCTCAGCAGGTCAGTGAGCCCCAAGCCCCATCCAGGCTTGGCCCTCATGCTGTGGGTAGAGACTCTAAGGAATCTCAGGGTCCCACAGCCCTGTTCCTCATTTCAGATCAGAATATTGAGGCCCTGGTAAGGTGGGTTGGGATAAATAGGGATGTGGCCTAGGGGTTTCAGCTAGGAGGCAGAGATCAGGACCCAGTTTCTTATCCCTGTCTTATCACCAGGCCATTTGGACCAGAGGCACCTACAAGATTAGACCCATCCTGGGGTCATGGCCAGACTGGGATTAAACAGAATTCTGTCATCAGGGCTCCCTGATGCCAAATGACATTTCCTGCTTTCTTCTCAAGCCACCAATATCTGGCCCAGATGCCCAGGGGTTCCAGGCTGACCAGGGGAGTCAGACCTCATTTCTGCAGCTGCTCCTGCTTTCAGAAAGACTTCCTTCTCACTAACCAAACCTCCACTACTAGCCTGATGATACCCAGAAAGAAGGGCAGGGATTAACATCTGTGACCTGTTCACCAACTCAAGCAGCATGCTAGTGTTCTATGTGTTGTTGTTGTTAGGTGCTGTCGAGTCATCTCCGACTCATAATGACCCTATGTACAGTAGAACAAAACACTGCCTGGTCATGTGCCAGCCCCATGATATTTGCTATACTTAAGCCCACTGTTGCAGCCACTGTGTCAGTCCATGAGAGCCTTCCCCATTTTCATTGACCCTCCACTTTACCAAGCATGATATCCTTCTCCAGGGAATGGTCCCTTCTGACAACATGACCAAAATAGGTGAGACAAAGTCTGGCCATTCTTGCTTCCAAGGAGCATTCCAGCTGCACTTCTTACATGACAGATTTGTTCGTTCTTTTAGCAGTCCATGGTACTTTCATTATTCTTCACCGGCACCTCAACTCAAAAGCATCAACTCTTCTTCGGTCTTCCTTGTTCATTGTCCAGCTCTCACATGTCTATGAGGTGATTGTAAATACCATGGCTTGTGTCAGGCACCCCTGAGTCTTCAAGGAGACATCTTTGCTCTGTGTACAGCGTGTAAATATAGTGGCTACCCTGAGTGGCACCGTTATCACCCCTATTTCACAGATGAGGCGGCTGAGGCTCAGATTTGCCCAAGGTCCAACAATTCATAATGGCAGAGAGGGTGGGCTCCCTGGGCAGCTCAGCCCATTATCTCCATCACATCACCCAGCCAGTTAAACACCTTCAGTCGACCTCTGATCACAGAAAGAGTCTCATGCCCTATCTTATTATTTTAGTCAATTAAGGCTTTGTACTAGCTGCCCCCCAGCTACTTTTCCAGTCTCACAGTCTGTCACCTGCCTGCACCTGCCCTCTATCCCCTCAGGACAGGTATTTCAGCCCCCAGAATAACATCTCATTTCTTCTTTCCTTTGGATTCCCATTCTTTGCCTGGAATGCTGTTCCTACTCCTCTGCACATTTTCAAAGGCCATCACCAGCTCCTCCCCACCAAGAGTCCTTTTTCACCCTTACTCTTCAATGAAGCTTTCCCTGACCTTGTGCTCTAAGCCCTGAGCGCTGACAACACTCACTGGTGGTCCTAAGGTGTAGGCTGTCTCTCAAATGATGACGTAGCTTTCTTGGGTGGTGGCTTCCCTGGGAAAACTCAGATCTGGAGCGTTGGTTTTGAGCTTCCTGGCATCACTCTGGTATCCTTTATGCTCCATGAATATTTGTCGAAATTAATTGGAAAGAACTGGATGGATTGTACCATGATGGAAACATGCAGGGAAACTGCCTTCCTTGAGCCTGCATTCCTTCCCTTTCTGCCCCACGGAGACCTCTCACCACCACTAGGGGAGCCAGAGAGCACTCCTGCCTATACCCAAACCAAACTCAGTGCAATTTAATTCCCACTCATAGCAACCCTCTCTGGGTTTCCCAGGCTGTAAATCTTTATGGAAGTAGATTGCCCAGTCTGCCTTCCACAGAGTGGCTGGTGGGTTTGAACCACCAACCTTCTGGTTAGCAGTCCAATATCTTAGGCACGGCACCACCAGAGCTCCTTATATAGAGCTGCTATATGAGTCGGGGCCAACTTGACGGCAAAACAACAACAACAACATATAGAGCAGGGTCAGGAGGGAGAAGGGACTAAGGAAGGGTCTAGAAGGGTAGCCTGAGATGCCAGGAAGACAGCAGTTCCCCAGGAGTTTTGTCTAAGTTTCTCTGCTCTCCTCCTCCCCCAAAAGGGCAGGGTAATGAAAAAGAGCCCAGGCCTGTGTATTAGGTAACTCCAGTTCAAGGCTATGTGAGCTTAAGCAGGTTACTTCCTCCCTCAGTGCCTCAGCACCCCTCCTAACTGTCACATAGACACTGGGTGACACCAAAGCCCCTTTGAGCTCTAGACTCTGTGATTTTAAGGTGGCACAACCTCCCAAGCTAGCCGGACAAATTCCCACTGCTCTGGGTCCCATGACAGAGTGTGCAGAGGTTCAGGTGCCCTGTCTCAGCTCAGGAAGGAAGAACAAGGCTGCTGGTCACAGGCGGCTGGGCTCAAACCAGACTGCCCTCTGTGGTAGTACGATCCTATCCATACTCTCTTTCTCCTGTCATGCTCCTCCAGCTTTATTTACTTCACCCAAATAATTTACCCACACACCTGACATCACCTCTAAAGCACAGCTTAATGGAGGGATCTGATGACTGGAGGAAGGGACTGCATTCCTGTAGGTGCCACCATTGCCCAGCCCTGGGTGCTCGTGTCCTTAGGAAATGGGACTGACCCTTGCTTGCCAAAAAAAACTCACTGAACTTAACCTGGCAGGTGTGTGTCCTCATGGATCTGGCCAGAGATGCCAGCTATAGTGCCAACAAAAAGCTAGTCCTCTGGCCAGGACCCATGTTGATGGGTGATCCCCATGGGCTGGGCAAGGCATGTGGGGAATCCCTGAAAGATGAAGGCAACCTTGTGGGAGTTATGTAGCAAAGTGCAAAAGGCAAGGGTGTAGAATCAGACAGGCCTGGGTTCAAATCCCAGCTTTGCCACTCACAACCTGGGTAAGACCTGTGCAAAGTTCCTGGGCCCCTTGGAGCCTTGGTTTCTCATCTGTAAAATGGGACACCTACCAAGGCATAGGGTTGTTCTGAGGACTCAGAGAGGGGATGTGTATAAAGAGTGATGCCTGGAGAAATTTTGGAGAAGGGCAGCTATGTTTGTTCACTCTTTTAAGGGATGCTAGCATTGACAAATTGCCCAAGGTCACAGAGCAAAAAGCAGAGTCACGCCTTGAACCCAAGTCGGGTGACCTTGGCCTAGTGCTTTCTCTCACACTGCCTGCCACTGGGTGAGGCTGTTCAGCTCAGCAGAGTGCAGCCAGGTCTATGCTGAAGGACAAGGAAGCTGTTTATGAACCTTCCCTAGAAATGTTAAGCACAGCCCCAGATTATTCAGCTAGTGCTGGGCAACCTGAGAAAGCAAGGCTGCTCACTGCCAGGCTTCTGTGGGCAGGTTTCCAGGGTGCTGTGGTTCCCCCTCCTCTTGGGACACTGCAGATGAGCCCACAGGCAGCCTCTCCCCACAAGCCTCTGGTGCGACCTGCGCCCAACCTCTGCCTCCGTCTGGCATTCAAGGCCCTCCTGTTCTCCTCTCCCACCTCTTACCACCTCCAGTGAAGTCAAAAGTAGCTGGTACCCAGAGTTTGGGAAACCAGTGCTAAAGAGGGCCCTGTCATTAGTCATACACAGGTTTGTATCCCAATTCTGCCCAAGCTAGCTGTGTGATCTTGGTGAGTTACTCACCTCATTAAGCCTTGGGTCCCTCATCTGCAAAATGGCAATATTAATACTGGAGGAGGCACAATGTAGCCCTAGGCAACTTTCCCTTTCTATAACATAGATATTAATGATAGAACCCATCTCATAGGGTTGTTGTTATGGATAAAATGAATAAATACATGCAAAGCGCTTAGAGCAGAGCCTGCACATAGTAAGTATTCAATAAATATTGGCTTCCATCGTTATTATTATACCATTGCTGCCATCACAACAACCAGCCTGTGTATAGCACTATCCTCTTTACAAAATACTTCACCTACAGGGTCTCTGAGAACCAGGGGCATGCTGGAGCTGGTGTCTACTGGCTCATGAGAGCTAATTAGTAAATTTGAAGAAATTTTGTAAGCCAGTTGTTAAACACACCCATTATTTAAATAAATTATATTAAAAACAAAGGTAATAAATACTTAAAACTCACCACTTTTTTTTTTTTTACTATTATCTATGCTCTTGAAATTGACAATACAATCATATGCATGTTTGGAAAATACTATATAAAGGTGTGGGAGCTCTGGTAGCATAGTGCCTAAGGCACTTGACTGCTAACCAGAAGGCTGGCGGTTCAAACCCACCAGCTACTCCTCGGAAGGAAGATGGGGCAATCTACTTCCGTAGTGATACTGCCTCAGAAACTCAAGGAGAGGTCGCTATGAGTTGGTTCCAACTTGATGGCACATAACAACAACAACAACATATAAAGGTATGCTGCTGCACATCTCTTCCCAACTCTACAGTTAGCGGAACCTCAAGTTGGTAGCTTGAAATCAACCATAATGGGTATATTTATACCATGGAAACTAGCTGTTGTTGCTGTTGTTATGTGCCGTCGAGTCGGACCCGACTCATAGCAACCCCTCCTTGGGTTTCCGAGGCAGTATCACTACGGAAGTAGATTGCCCCATCTTCCTTCCGAGGAGTGGCTGGTGGGTTTGAACCACCAGCCTCCTGGTTAGCAGTCAAGTGCCCTAGGCACTATGCTAGCAGACAATATAAATCAGGGTTTATATATTGTTTTCATGATGTTAGACTTAAGGAAGTTATGGAGAAGATGCTATTAATGAAGATTAAACTTAAATGGGTATCATGTCTGTGGCCTTTACTTTGTGAAAAGCACAGAATATTGAAGAAATATCCTTCTGGTATTTGAAAGCTATTATCTAATTCAGCAGTCACTCATGTCATTGGTGAATGAGTAAAATTCCAACATACATTTCCATTGTTTCATTTTGTCTTATTTGTTAATGTAAACAAAAGTATCAGCCAATATTCTTGTCAGAACAACACCCACACATGAACTGATAGGAGAATTTGGCAAAACCAAGGAAGGGTTCTGTGAAAATTAATTGGCTTTATGGAATTTACAACAGAGTTTTATAGTTATATAGTTTATTTTTTGTAAATTTTATGTTACACACTTTTTTTTTTTTCATCAATGCTTTATTAGAAGTGGTAGATAGAATCCAGTGATCAGCTAAAAATTAAGTGGTTGGGATTTTAAGAGAAAGTAACTATTATTTTTTTCTGTCAATTAATTTGGTCTTTAGCCTGGTAAATTATTTCAACATGCATTATGATTCAATTATAAACTCTTTGGTGTAGTTTTGTAACTCCTAATCCGGATTTGTTTTTCTTAGGATGACTAAGAGGAACTTTTTTTCTTAAAGCTTTTTCTACTGGGCAGATAGTTAATGGTATAGGATCCCCATTTACAGGGTGGGGACTAGGAAAGAAGATAGGACACAGGGATCCTGATGGCAAACTGGCAAACAAAGCAGAGGGCAGTCTCTTACAGCATCATAAAATAAAATAGTCTCCAAGTCACTATCTAGTGAAATCCCCACATTTTTGTAGCAAACTTTAAATAAAGAACTTATACTAAAGAATTGGGGTTACAGAAAGTATAGGATTGTTCATGCCAAACACACTTCAACAAATACAAATCCTTATCGGAGAAGGAGGCATTTTTTATACCCAAAAATGCCTTACAGACTCCTATTTCCCACTCATTATCCTCTCCCACAATCACCTCCCAATAATGTATTCCAGAGGTAAAGTTCTGGATTCCTACAACAGAGGATAATCAAATCTTTCTTGATGATCCACCATATCCTGCTTGACACCGTTATTAACCACACTCTTCAAATCTGGGGACACAGTGAGGTATGGACTTGCTGTTTCCCCATCGAGGGTTATATGCATTGAAAATCCTCTCATCCATTCTAACCATCCTTGCTCCATGTTCAATCCTTTCAAAATGGCCTTGGGGAAGTTAATTCTGGACTGGTGATTCCGTAAACTACCCCTTGATACCTGTTCATTTTTCTCTTCTGAGATTAGTCCTCTCTTATGAGACTCTAATGCCTTGTGTAGAAAATTCAGAATTTCCTAGACTTCATCCTTAAAGGTTTTGCTTGTCTCCACAATGGTAACTACTACATGAAACTGGTGTTCCAGAGATAAGTAGCCAATCTCAGAAAGAGGCAGCTGGTCTACCAGACAGAAGCACTTCAATTTTTCTTCATGTATCTTACATAGGCTATTCTTGATGTCCATTAAGTGAGGTCTCAGGGGCTTTGCTATTTCAGCCATCATCCCCACCTGCAGGTTATGCCTTGCATCTCTCGATTTGTAAATATCCTTGCACTGATGGCAGGTGCCCTGACCAGGAGTTTCCTTCCAATTTTTTAAGATATATTCAAAGCAAACCTGTGTCCACATTCAATTGCAATTGGCTTGGTCAAACAGTGTAAACAGGTAGAACACATCAAGTCTTCCTTAAAATCCATTAGATCCAAAGCAGCCATTGTCCTTAAATCCTCATACAAGATGTGTCTGATATCCGAGTTCCAGAAACCAGACCTCAATGGCCCACTTGATGAGTTGTTACAAACTTTTTTATTGGATAAAATGTATATTAATTAATGTATTTATGTGATCTAGAACAAGTTCCTTAACCTTTCTGAATTGCAATTGCCTTGTGTGTTAAAAAAAGTGACAATACTTGTACCTCAGTGGGTGACAGTTAGGATCAAATGAAAGAAAAGATGTACAAGTAACTTAAATACCATAAAGTACAATATACATTTAAAATGCTATCATTCCGTGAAAGCTTGCTGAGCAGACCCCATCACTCTATGAACACACAAATAGCTCAAAGGATGATTTTGAGCATAGAGGAATTACGATTTTTGGATTATCTTGCTCAGGAATTCACTACTCTTAATGCTGCTTTTAAAAAGCTCCTTCAGAATGAGGTGTTGGGCTTGGGGGGTTCAGGACCATAGTCTCGGGGGACATCAAGGTCAATTGGCATAACATAATCCACAAAGACAATGCTTTACATCCTACTTTGGTGTGTAGCGACTTGGGCCTTAAAACCTTGGGACCAGCCATCTAAGGTGCAACTATTGGTCTCTCCTTACCTGAAGCAAAGAAGAAGAGAGAAGAAAATCAAAGTCACAGGGAAAGAATTACTTCAAAGGACTAATGGACCACATGACCCACAGCCTCCATTATCCTGAGACCAAAAGAACTAGATCGTGCCTGGCTATCACTACCAACCGCTCTGAAAAGGATCACAATCGAAGGTCCTGGATAGAGTGTGTGTGTGTGGGGGGGGAATAAAACTCAAAATTAAAAAGATCAGGCTTACTGGTCTGAGAGAGACTGGTGGAATTCCTGAAACTATGGCCCTTAGACACCCTTCAGGCCTGTAACTGAACTCATCCCCACGGCTCAACTTTCAATCAAACAACAGACAGGCTTACGAGTTGAACAGTAACACCAGAGAATTATACACTCCTTAGAACAATCAACCATGCTAGATCAAAAGGACAGCATTTCCCTGGAGATAAAGCTCAGAAGGCAGGAAGGGATAGGAAAGGATGAATGGAAATGGTAAACACAGGAAGGAAGCGAGAAGAGTACTATCACATTGTGGGAACTACCATCAACGCAAAACAAAATGTGTATGAATTGTTGAATGGAAAACCAATTTGCTCCGTAAAACTTTAACCAAAATCACAATAAAAAAATTTAAAAATTTTTCCTTAAAAAACTGAAAATAGAAATACCATTTAACCCAGCAATTCGATTACTAGGAATATATCCCAAAGAGGTGAGAGGCAGGACATAAACAAACATATGCACATCTATGTTCATTCCAGCACAATTCACTATAGGAAAGAAATGGAAACAACCTAAATGCCCATCAATGGATGAATGGATAACCAAATTATGGTACATTCACAGAATGGAATACTGTGCTACATTAAAAAACAATGAAGAATACAAGAGTCATCTCACAATGTGAATGAGCCTGAAGGACATTATGCTGAGTGAGATAAGTCAATCATAGAAGGACAAATATTGTATGAGCCCATTACTGTATAAAGACAAAGAAGGGTTTGCTTAAGGAAAGGAGCTCACTTTGTAGGTTACTGGGGTGAGGAGGGAAGGGGAGGGATTAATTTTGGGCTAGTTGGGAGCCACATGCTGATGTGGGTAAGAGGAGGGATGGCATGGAAAGAAGTCTGTGACCACCATGATAACATTAGGAAAAGGGAGGAAACCAAATTGTGCACATAAGATATAGATGACAGAGGCTAATAGCAGTATATCCACAATACTGCATTACCATTAACACCAAACACCAGGCTATAGATAAACACATAAACATCTGAGAAGATCAGGTGGGGGTCAGTGAACAGGATTATGTTCTAGACCAAGGATAGATTCAGCTGAGGCTAATCTTGCACAGATACCAGTAATACAAAATACCCACAATCCTTACAGAAACAACAGAATGCAGACATAGAGCAATCCCTCACAGACAGCCAGACATTGTGGGAGAGAGATCTAATGGATCTACCAACTTAGGACCATAATACTAGAGGATACTAGACTCAACTGGCACAATAAAATACATAAAAATCTTGTTCCACAACCTACATTGGTGAGTAGTGACTGGGGTCTTAAAAGCTTTCAAGTGGCCATCTAAGATGCAGCAAATGGTCTCCTATCATTGGAAGTGAAGAGGAGTGCAAAAAAAAAAAACTTTTTAAAAAAAGCTAAGGACATTTGGAAGCAATCAGCCCTAGGACATGATGGACCTCTAGAACAGAAGAACTTGTTGGTACATGGCTACCAATGCCAACCACTCGGGAAGAGATCAAAACTGGAGATACTGAATAGAGTGGAAGGAAAAACATGGAACAAAATCCAAAAACACAATAATGACCAGAATTACTGGTTGGATGGACTCTGGTCGGACCCCCAATACTATGGCCCTGGGATACACTTTAGGCCTGGAATAAAACTCACTCCCAGGGGCTGGCTCTCAGCCCAATAGTAAATAAGACATACACGCAGATCACTCAATCCAGGGTGATGCACACACATACTCGATGGAGATGCATCCCTTGGAGCAATTGATCACGGGGCACCAGAGGGGCAGCATTTGCACGGAGGAAATGCAAGACACACAGGAGGGCATAACTAGGAGGGGTATGGGGCAGGGGTTACTGGGCAGGGAGGGGAGGAGAGTGGGTTAGAGTTGAGGATGGTAATTGGGGAGTGAAACCAAATGTACACAAAATGTTAAATGTAAAACAAACTCTGCTCTGTAAAGTTGCACTTAAAGCACCATAGAGATAATAATAATAATTAAAAAAGAAAAAAGAAATAAAAGGACATATTGCATTGGAAAAATAAAATTTAAAAAAAAGCCCCCTCAGAGCTCTGGGTTCTTGGCTTGTATACAACTGCATTCAATTCTCATGACTTCTTTCTGCTTAAATACCAGTCAGACCCAAGGATACCTTCTGTTTCTGAATTATCAAGTTGGATCAAGTTAGGGCAGGGATGGTGGGGGGAGAAGAGAACACACCCATGCTCAGAGGGGAAACTCTCAAATACAAAATAAACACAAAAACACCCTTTACAAGGTCTTTATTTGTGTTAGGATCATGTACCAGGGTGAGGTTACTGGGTGGCATTGAGCCCCATTTCCTGGTGATCCTTCCTGTGGACTGAGGTACTGAAGGGGCAGCCATACCCAGGGTCTTTTCCATCTATGTAAACACAGGGCAACATCATCTAGCCTCACCATCTCCCACCTACCACCTTAACAGGCCTTTCTTTGGTGCAAGTTATAGCCCATATGAGTTAGTCTCCACACTGCAGAGGTAGAGAGCTTACTCCTTGGAAGTTAACCAGTGTCGGCGAGAGTCATACTTATCATCTATCTCAGGGGACCTCCCCAGTGAGTCTCATTGTGGCCATCTCCCAAAAGATAGGGGGCCCCTGGAAGGCAACTACCGTATCTATTTGATGCTTGTCACTCTACCATATGGCATACAGTAGGCTATCAATAAATGTTCCTGTCATTGAACTTGAATTGAAATTTGTCTATAACCTGTATGAGGCACAGCCCTAAATCCCCCCAAAATGGTTACAGGACTCCATCTTGTTTGGTCAAGAGAGAAATTTGCAAACTCACCCCATCCTCAGCCTTTCCCCTTCTCAAGGCCAGTGGAGCCCTTCTTTAGAATAGCTACAATTCATTAAGCTGCTTACAGCAGCATCTTATCAAAGTATAGCATAGGTGGTGGTCACAAGACACTGCCCAAGGACCTTTCAGCCTGGGCATGGTACCATCCTGTCTGGGAAAAGACACGAAGCCCCCATTCCCAGCTCCTCAAACCCAGGCATAAATATCCCTGTAAAGTAGGAGGGTCACTTGAACTGGGCCCAGCCTGTCACCACTGGACCACTCACCATCTGCAGACATTTTTAAGTTTCTTTCCCTGCTCGTATCTTGTAAACTCTTTGCTTTTACTTTGCCATCACTTTCCCTATAATAAATTTCTTCTGTCTTTGAGCATGCCTCCAGGTAAGTTCTTTGGTTTCCTTGTGCTTACTCAAGAGAAGGTCTTAGCCTTCCTGGGTAATTCCCTGAATATAACCTCTTTTGCATCTTCCAGGGACACATGAAAGGGCCTTGGTCATCCATGGATACATTTGGTCTTCACTCAGGCATTTCTTTCATCCTTTCACTCATTCATTCAACACCAAATGACTTATTATGTGTGGGACACTGTGCTTAGACACAAGCAGCAGAAAGTGACTTATAATGATAAATGCTCTCTGCAGAAGTTTGTTCAAAGTACAACAGAAGCAGAAAGGGAGGTTAGTTTTTAGCTATGCTTTTAGGAGGTGATAGGGATGAGGAAGGCTTCTCAGAGGACATAATGCATTTCAGCTAGGCCTCAAAGGATAAGTAGGAGACCATGAGCAGAGAAAAAGAAGAGCAGCAACATCCTGAACTGGGAACAACATGAACAGGAGAGGAGGGAGACCAGAATATTTATCAGTTGCTTGGTTGCCTGGGGCTGGTTCTGAAGTAGAGAGGGGTAGATGAGGCCAGAAATTGGACTAGAGCAGTTCTAGAAAGCCTGAGTGCCATTCTGAGAATGGGTTCATTTTCATAAGGTTAACAAGGATCCATAACAGATTTTTAGACAAGGGCATGTCATGATCTGTGTTATCCAGACTGCTAATTTCACATTTATTTGTCCATTCCTCTGCTCTCTGACATAAGGCTGGGCTCATCTGTGGGCAGAGACACAGTCTCCCCATCCCAGCACAGTGCCTCAACATAGGAGGAGCTCAGCAAATAGTAGCCTGAGAGAGTATTCAAATTCCAAAAGCCAGGCCGAACTGAGCCTCCTCAATTGCCAACTCCTTCAAGCTGGAAGGTGAGAATGGAGAACTGCAGAGAGCACTGATCACAATAAGTCACTTTCTGCTGCTTGTGTCTAGCACAGTGTCCAACACATAATAAGTCACTTGGTGTTGAATGAATGAGTGAATGGATGAAATAACGCCTGAGTGAAGACCAAATGTATCCATGGATGCCCAAGGCCCTTTCATTTTCACCTGGATGATGCAAAAGAGGTTATATTCAAGGAATTCCCAGGGAAGTTAAGACCTCCTCTTGAGTAGGCATGAGGAGACCAAAGAACTTACCTGGAGGCATGCTCAGGGACATAAGACATTTATTATAAAGAAAGTGATGGCAAAGTAAAAGCAAAGAGTTTACAAGATATGAACAGGGAATGAAGCTTACAATGTCTGCAGACAGTAAGTGGTCCAGTGGCAACCATGTGTAGGTAACTGTGTTCATGGGGCAGGGACACTAGCCTGACTTCCTTGATGAGGAGTTACAGACTACAAGCAGGAGAGGAAAGTGGAGGCCTGTCATGGAGAATGAAAGTCAGGAATGAAAATGTGAATTTTATATGGTGGGAAACAATGCCAACCAGTAAGTCTGCTGGAAGCTCCTGGCTGGACCTTCTTCATAATTCCCCCCAAGCTAGTGGAAGTTCCAGCCAGGGGGCATGCATACCCACCTTCTGGCTTCAGGAAGTATCTACCCAATCATGAAGCAATTGCTCTGAGTTCCAGCTACTCGTTACTTCTTGAAGTTGCCCAGCTACACCTGGACCAAGGGACCCACAGGTTGGAAAGCCAGAAAGCTAAGAGCTCATGTATTCCCAAGGCTACATGGTGGTGTGTGTGGGGTAGCAGCATCCTTACCCTGTACGCTTATGGAAGAAATCTAAACTGTCTCCACATTGTGGAAAATGTCCATATTGAGATAGAAGCCAGACATGAGCCCTCATCAGCAGCCCCACCTAGCAACCAAGCTCAGCTCTCTGCTGAGCAATTTAGCAGGGTTTGTTTTCCTAGTCTATCGAGACCCGAAACACTGTAACAAGAGTTGTGTTTTCTTTTTTTCTATTCTGGGAAGGGAGATAACAATAAGTAAAACTAGGCACCAATTCAGTATCAGCACTTGATGCTTCTCTTTAATTCTTACAACCACCCTGCCAGGTAAGTATGATTACTATTATTTGCATTGAGGCTGAAAAACTGAGGTTTAGTCTTATCCTGTTACATGGAATCCTATGGTAGAATGTGGATTAAACCCCAATTCAACCAACTCCAATCCCGTGCTCACCCACCACAATGAGTTGCTGTAGGAACAAGCAAAGCAGCATCAACCTGCTATAGTCTTCCTGGGACTCCAGCAACAACTCCTACTGTTACCAGGGCCATTCAAGAAATTACAAAGGAGTCCATTTCGAAACTGGTCTCCTGGAACCAGCAAACACACAAGAAAACAACATGTTAATTGTCCCTAGGCTTACAGGAAGGAGACACAGGTGCAATCCAAGCAGACATTTCCTGTTTGGTGTGTTACCATCCTGAGGTCCAAAGGCCTCCCAGGCCACACCCTCCTCAGGTGACCCTAACTTTTACCTGGTGACACCTGAGTACAACTCTGCAATGATGTCTTCTGTTGGAGGAATTCAAACACAGTTAATTGTCAGAAGGAATGGGACCCACTGGAGTGGCTGCACAGCAGGTCACTCTATGAGGCAGAATAAGAGCTGGGGCTAGGATTCACGTGCAGGAACTGAGGTTGCACCCTGGCACAGCCACTGTGAGACCTTGGGCACACCATACTATCTTCATGTCCCCCATGCCAGAAACTTGGGTGTCATCCTGGATTCTGTCTTCTCCCTCATCTCCCATGCCAAATAGGACACCTAAACCCCATATTGACCTCTGTAATAGCTCTTGAATCTGTCCTTTCCTCAAATTAGTTTGGGACTTGGCATATCTTATTTGAATTATTGCACTAACATCCAGATGGTCTCTCAGCCTCAAGGGTGTCCCCATTCTATCCATCCTCCAACCCAGAGGGATCATTCTGAAACACATGTCTATACACCTCACCTTCCCGCTCTTTTGGACCCCATATCTCTCAGGGTAAAGTTCAATCTCTTTGGCTTAGTTTCCATGCCCTGTGTCTGTCTCCCGCCCTCCTCCTGGCTTCTTCTCCAGCCACGAAGCACATGAGCCCTTGCATTTCTCTGAATGCATCATACTATTACATGACCATGTAAACTGCTGGGCTCTCTCCTTAAAAGGCCCTTCCCCATTGCTAACTCCTGCCAGCCCATTCAGAACTCAACTCAAACACCACCTCTTCCAGGAAGTTCTCTCTGATAATCCTAATCTGATTTAGGTGCCCTCTTGTTAAGGTCCCAGCCTCTTGTGCTATCCTCTATTATAGCACTTACAGCTGTTGATGTCTCTTTGCTGTCTCCTGCACTAAGTTCTCGGGAGTAGAAGAACTAAGCCCAGATGGGGACCTAGTTGATGTTGCATCTGCAGCAGCCACCTATATACCCAGCACAGTGCTTGAAATGCAACAGGAATTTCTCAATGGAAAAATGAATGGGTCTCCTCCTCAGTAAAAGGTCCATCTGATTATCTGAGTAGATGACCAACAGGTTTTGGGAACTGACTACTTGAACGCCAGTTAATACAAATGATCAACAGCCCCTAGAAGTAGTTTTATGGCCACAGTTTGGGGTGGGGTGGGGGAAGACAGCCAGGGGTCGCTGGGCTCCAAGTTTTTCCATCTCCGGCCAAGGGATGCCAGAGACTGTGCTGTGCTGGGTCTGGAGAGCCAGCCAGCTTCAGCAATCCTCCTCAGGTGCCTCTGGTTCTCTGGCTCAGGAGTCAGCTCTTGCTTACTGAAAAGTTCAGTCTTGCAAAATGTGTTTGGTTTCAAGTTTCCTTTCACTGGTCTGCTTATTTAAAAATTATATCCCACCCACTCCCTGAAAGAGATAAGGTATCTGTGGTCTGATTAATAAGCCTCTTGCAGCCAGCCCCTAGGTGTAGAAAACTTGATAATGTGACATGAAACTGAGGAGGTGGACACTTTCTGTGGCATCATTTCTCTCTGCAGAGCTCAAGGTCTTCAATTATAAGATGAGGGAAGAGAATCAGGTGGGCTCTGGGCCCCTTGTAGCAATGATACCCTGAGAGACTGGGTCCCTTCTTCCTAAACTCTGATTATTTTCTGTGGCCCCACTCACTGACCTTGAGATCAAAGTGAGCAATCTTCTTGGTGTGAAGGTAATTCACTCCATCCAGGATCTGCTTAATGAAGCTGGTGGCCTCCTCCTCACTCAGTGACTCCTTCTGGGCCAGGAAGTCGAACAGCTCTCCTCCAGACACTCTGCAAGACATCAGTGCAGAGGGCACAGGCCCAGTCAGTCCTATGTGTGTGAGCAAGACTGGTGATATAGCCCCTAAACTCCTCAGCTACTTTATCAGTATCCCCCTCATCCATCTCAGTGGCTTTGTTCAGCAGCACCAGGGATTGACTTTGATTCTATTTGCTATGTTCTTCCCTTTGGATCACAGGTCAGGGATCATCCTCAGGGTGTCCCCAGAAGGGATCCTGGTCATCCTAGGTCCAGTTCCTGGTTATCCTGGTGTTAGCTCCTGCTCCAATATGACTAAGGAGGCAGAAAGTAGAAATGAGTGCTGTGGATTAACAAATGGAAAAAAATATTGGGCCAGGAGACTGCAGATAGAGGTTCTAGTCTAGCCCTGGCCACAGACCATGCACAACTCACTTCTCTCCAAGCCTTAGTTTCCTCACCTGCAAAATGAGAAGACTGGGCAAGATGATACCTAAAGCCACTTTTCTTTGATTTTATAAAAGATGTCCTCTCCACAGGCCCACAAGAATATAGGCATGGTTTCTAATTAAAACATATTAAACCAGAGGCGGGGCAAGATGGCGGACTAGGCAGAAGGATTGCACAGACCCTCTTCAACAAAGAAAAGGGAAACCAATTAACACAGACACAGAAGAT
>NW_006921602.1:12582002-12583157 GCF_000298275.1 Orycteropus afer afer | reverse complement strand
GGTGGCTGCAATGATGGGCTCAAGTATAGCAGGGATTGTGGGGCTGGCACGGGATCGGGCAGTGTTTCATTCTGCTGTGCATGGGGTCGCTATGAGTCGGAAATGACTTGACGGCACTTAACAACAACAACAACAGTTGAAGAAACAGAGGCTCAGAGAGGTTAAGTGACTTATCTAAGATCATTCAGCTAGTCAATGGTAGTTAGGATTCAAACTAGGCAGAAAGACTCTCAACTACTATTTCATACTGAGTGTCCCAGATGGTTCTTATGTGGCCAGAACGGCTTCCATCCCAGCTTTGGGAATCATCTTCCCTGCTACCTTTGTTATGTGCCATCGAGTCAAACCTGACTCATAGTGACCCCTCCTTGGGTTTCCAAGGCAGTATCACTACGGAAGTAGGATTGCCCAACCTTCCTTCCGATCCCTGCTACCTAGTCCATCCTAAATAAAGAGTATCAAAATTCTTCTTTTCTCTTTTCTTTAAAAATTTCCAAAGACACACCTGGACCCTCTTGATTAATCTTAACATCATGAAAAGCAGAACAATCAAATATGATGTGATACAATAGGAAGCACACAGGAATAACTATGAAGTATTCTGACCTAAAAAATTGAATCTAAATTGGACCTAGCTTCTAGTTCAGTGCTATCTAACAAAACTTCACAGTGACGGAAATGTTCTGTATCTACACTGTCCAGTATAGCAGCTACTAGTCACAGGTGGCTACTAAACACTTAACACACAGCTAGGGCAATCAAGTAACTAAATTTTTTCATTTTTACTTAATTTTATTTAATTTATATTTTAAAACTGAAGCAGTATAAAATATTTCCCATTAAACACAATTTGACTGTTTTGGTAGGACTGCATTTCACTTTAACCATTGCACTGTGTATGAGTTGAGATGTGCTGTCAGTGTAAAATACATAAAGGATATTGAAAAGAAAAAAAGGAATGGAAAATACCTCACTGATCATTTTTATCCTGATTACATGTTGATATTATAATATTTTGTATATATTGGGTTAAATAAAAATATCATTAAATTTAATTCACCTTATATCTCTGGTGGCATAGTGCCTAAGGCATTTGACTGCTAACCAGAAGGCTGGCAGTTCAAACCCACCAGCCACTCCTCGGAAGGAAGGTTG
>NW_006921602.1:12578786-12581587 GCF_000298275.1 Orycteropus afer afer | reverse complement strand
CATCTTCCTTCCACGGAGTGGCTGGTGGATTTGAGCCGCTGACCTTTTGATTAGTAGTCAAATGTTTTATCCACTACACCACCAGAGCTCCTTAATGAGGCTTCCAGGAAATTTAAAATTACATATGTGACCCATATTATATCTCCATTGGACAACACTGTTGGAAAAGGTATCTTCTCTGCATCTAATAGTTCACAGAAAATACAAAGGATAGAGGGAATGAGTTAAATAACACCATGAGGAAAGAATCAGACTAATCTAAACTGTGAGACGATCAACAGGACAAATGACCTGTTTCTCCAACAAATCAATGGCATGAAAAAAGGAGAACTATTACAGAATACAAGAGACATAAATACAGTTTGGGGACTATTTGGATCCTAATTCAAATAAAATAACTATAAAAACTATCTTTGAGTCCATAGGACTGTGGACTGGATAGCAGAAGCCCTCACCAGGAAGTTTTCCAGGCTCTTACAAGGCCTGAATGCTTCTGTTCCCTAAAACAAAAAACCAAATTCACTGCCCTCAAGTCGATTCCGACTCATAGTGACCCCCTCTCAGTTTCTGAGGCAGTAAATCTTTACAGAAGTAGATTGTCTAGTATTCCTTCCACAGAGTGGCTGATGGGTTTGAACCTCCAACCTTCTGGTTAGCAGTCAAATGCCTTGGGCACAACAGCACCAGAGCTCCTTAATGATTCTGTTGTTGTTATGTGCCTTCAAGTCAGACCCAACTCATAGCCGCTCCTCCTTGGGTTTCCAAGGCAGTATCACTACAGAAGTAGATTGCCCCATCTTCCTTCCGAGGAGTGGCTGGTGAGTTTGAGCCACCAGCCTTCTGGTTAGCAGTCAAGTGCCTTAGGCACTATGCTACCAGAGCTCCCAATGATTCTGTTAGGTGCAATAAATACATCATGCTCCCATTTTTAAAAAAGTGTTATCACTTAGAGATGCATACTAAAATATTTACAAGTAAAATGACCTGATGTCTGTCAGGGATTTGCTGTTAAGTATTCCACCAAACAAACAAACCACCAAAAAGTTGGGACTGGGCAGGTGCTGGAAGCTAGTAGGAATCTTACATAAATCAGTATTGGCAGAATGCTAATCATTTGAAACTGGGTGATGGGCATATGAAAGTTCTCTCTGAAAGCCTCAGAAGGAATCAACGTGACTGACCTCCTGCTATTAGACTATCACCCTCCAGAGCTGTGAGGCAATAAATTTTTGTTCTTTTAAGATATCTAGTTTGTGATATTTTGATGTAGCAGCACTAGGAAACTAATACAGGGGGTAAAAAGAGTGTCAACATCAGAGACCTGTTTGGAGATCAAATGAGTGAAGCACTCAGTAAAGTGAAGTACACAGAAAGAAGCCTTTGGTATGGGCTCTGTCACTATTGTCATTATTTGTGTGTCATATGCAGTTAGCGCAAGCTTAAATGGCTGCAGAAGGTGTTGGACCCACAGTGAGACTTTGAGTAAGTGCTTGATAAATGTAGCAAGGGAATGAGGAATGCATGATGGACAGGGGACCACACAAACAAAGGCACAGAGATGGGGAATGTCTGTGCACTAAGTCCTTATGCACAGGCTGGCCTTGGATGTGAACACTTGCATTGGAAATGAGGTTGTGCTACTTACGAGCAAGTCACTCTCAGCCTCAGTCTTTTTTCATCTGTCAAGTGGAGTTTAAAAAAAATCTTAAATAGTAGATGAAATGTCAAAAAGTATATGTTCCTGCTATGTGAGCTTCTTGAGGTCAGGGGCCATGAATTAGGTTTTTGTCTTTATGTCTCTAGTGTCTAGCACGTAATAAATGCTGAGTAAATGTTTGGAGAAAGAGAAGGGGAAAAAAGAGTGTGAGAGAGAAGGGGGAAGGTAAAGTGGGTGAGGAGCGAGGAGATAAGATGGTGTCTTACAGTATAATGTCTTCCAGGGCTGCAGTGCCCCTCTATTAGGCGGGGCCTCAAGTGGCTGCCTAGGTTCTGGGCACAGAGCCTGGTATGCCATTTTTCCCACGTGTCTGGCAGGTGAGATCACCCTTGCCCCACCCCACACCCATCAGGGCAGGTACTGGAAGCACCCTTGCAACTGTTGAAGGAGTAATGCTGAGTCTGCCCTGCAGGCTGGGCCAAAGGATTAGGACAGTTAACCCAATCCTTTCCCAACTTAGACTCACCTTTGACCTTGGGGTAGGGCATATGAGAGTTCCAGGGCACAGCTTTTCTTCTAATAAAACAAGAATGACAAACAGTCTTCTTGCCAGCTTCAGGAGTGGGGTTGGGGGTAGAAGAAATCTCGATGCAATGTTGAATAAGTGCTATGACAGTCTCAGTAAAGCCCTTGAAATAAATACCATGCACCACATCATGGTCAGGCATAGCAATGGTGGAAGAGGGCTTGATTTAGAGTTTACTTACAGTTTACCACATTTTCAATGTGCTTTTCTAAGCATTCTCTCACTTGAGCCTTTTATCTACCCTGAGAGGAAGATGGAACTATCGTCCCCATTTGGCAGATAAATTGAGGCTCCAAGGTAGCAAGTGACATGCCCAAAGTCACAGAGGTAGTAAGTGGCAGATACAAGATTTAGACCTAGATCTTCCCAGGCTCAGTCTACCATGTTTTCTTCTCACCATGCTCTTCCCACATTACAAAGCCTGTGTTGGTGGTGCAAGAAATAAAGCCTCAAAACCACCCCAAGCATGGTATATATAAAACCTTGAAAGAGAAAAATTTTCAACCAAGAATTATATACCCGGCAAAATTGTCCCTCAAATATGATGGTGAAATTAGG
>NW_006921602.1:12538635-12573571 GCF_000298275.1 Orycteropus afer afer | reverse complement strand
TGTAAATTTTGGTCAAGGACATGAGACAAAGTATATGTGAACTGCTGTGTGAAAAGTGAATTTGCTCTGTAAATCTTCACCCAAATCCTAATAATAATAATAAAAAAAAACCACCCCAAGCACTGGACAGTCAGTCCCCTGGCATCCCTGTTCATCTGTACCCATGCCCTCATTATACTGAACTGTCATTATCTGTCAGTCTCTCTCCCTAACTAGTGTCTTTGCATTCACAACACCTCATGTAAGAAAGACATTCAATAGACATTTGATGAATAAAAGATGAAACGAAACAAAACATTTAGAATATCAACATGCCATAGAATATTCTCTATCACATAAACAGTAAAGGAAGCTTTGGCATTTGCAAAAGATCTGTCTGGAGCCCTTTGCAAATTTTCAATTTTACAATCCCCTTCTAAAATGCACAGAAGCCAGTCTTGCCCTTGCCTTTTGTACTTCCAGAGCCTTCTAGCCCTACCGGGTCATGTGAGGCTGTGACTTCAGATAGATCTCAAGGCTGACAAGGCTGCAGGCAAACAAGAACACTCCTATGTGGCAGGTGGTACTGGTTAATTAACACCAACCTTCTTTGAAAATGTGGCTATGAGAGCCCTAAAAACGTCAGCCTTTGACCTAGGCCTCCCACTTCTTAATGAACTAACTCAAAAGAAAAGAGGAAAATTATAAGAAGAACGTTGTTTTATGGCAGTAAAACCTGTAATAGTGAAAAGTCAGAAAACAAAAACCAAATGTTTGACAACAGGGAAAAATATTGGTAGGCAATTCAATGAAACATGATCATGTCAGTTAAAAGAAGAGAAAGTGGCTTATGTTTCAGTGTTTGTTTTAGGGAAAAAGTAGAGCAGGAAATCATATAAGTACAATACAAATAAAGACTGAAAGCGACCACATAAAAACATAAAGAGCTGTGTTTGGGTGGTAGAATTATGAATGTAATTTCTTTTCATTTGCTATTAAAAAAAAAAACCCACCAAACTCACTGCCACTGAGTCAACCCTGACTCATAGGGACCCCTCCTTGGGTTTCCAAGGCATTATTTCTAGGGAAGTAGATTGCCCAACCTTCCTTCCGAGGAGTGGCTGATGGGTTTGAACCGCCAGCCTTCTGGTTAGCAGTCAAATGCCTTAGGCACTATGCTACCAGAGCTCCCTCATTTGCTATATTTACTTTTAAATAAGTGGCCTGGGCTTCCCTGCAAAGCTGGACTTGTCACTATCTGCTAGGAAATGGCATACCACCTGCTACAGCCTTAGTCTTGGAGTATGCCACACCTAGGGGACCCCACTAGGCTCTGTCATTCATGTGCACCAATTGAGAGGTCTTGGGAGAAACGTGAAGGCCATTGGGAGTTAGTCAGTGATGGGGAGAGCAAAGATGATTTCTATGTGTTTAAACACTGAGATGGATAATTTAAGAATTAAATGCAAGAGAGTGCAGATACCCATCTGTTTCTTAAATCTACATCCTGGCAATGCCAGAGCATAATTCTAAAATTAGATGATCTCAAATGCCAGGTGTTCCACTCCATCTGCACACAGGTTAAGGGTGGCTGGCTGGTTCACAGATGAGATGTGAAGCTGAGAGGGGTGAGGTGACTTGTCCAAAGTCACAGAGTCAGAGATTGCTAAGACAAAAGCCACCACTCGTCTGCTAACTGGCAAACGTGCACATGCTTTTGAGGTTTAGAACATTCCCAATACAGTGTCTTGCTATTTGACACAGCCACTGCAGCTTATACCACAACTCAACCCAAACCTGTTGTCTGCTGGGGCCTCACTTCCCTACTCCTTGGAAAGCCCTTCAAAGGAACATCAGGAGGGTCAGCTAACCTCTGGAGTCTTGGTATCACCTATTCAACTAAGGACTGATAAGTCTTCCTCCACTGTTTGGCCAGCATAAGGCCACCTCATTCACATTCTGGCTGTCTGCATAGGCCATGTGGACTTAAGCCTTGGCTCTGCCACTTCTGGGCTATAGGATCTTGCCAGTGACCTGGCCTCTCAGTGTTCTTGTCAGTAAAATGGGGATAATAATTTCTGTATGTACATAGAGTAAAGCATTTTATGTACATAATGAGGAGCTCTGGTGGTGCAGTGGTTAAATGTTCAGCTGTTAACAGAAAACTTGGGGTTGGAATCCATGGGTTGCTCTGCAGGAGAAAGATGTGGCAGTCTGCCTCTGTAAAGATTTACAGCCTGGGAACCCTAAGGGGCAGTTCTATTCTGTCCTAGATGATTGATATGTATCAGAATCCACTCAATGGCAATGGGTTTGGTTTTGCTTTAGTACATAATAACCATTATTATTAAGACATTTCTCCCATCACAGTCTTTGTGAGGAATTAATAAAATGACAAATATGAAGTACCTATTAAATATTTGGCTTATAGTAGATGTTCCTCAAATAAAAGCCGTAACAATAAAGGTGTCAAGCAGCACAAATGCAATAGATTTTCCCCAGGAAAGGGCTTCACAGAGTTGAGGATGTTCGTTCTTCCCCTCCAGATCCTCGGGGGTAGCCTCTTCCCCAGCGCGTGTCCCTACTTCTGCTCCTAGTCAACCTCCCATATGCCTGGAAATTACCCAAACGCCAGCTATTTCTTCCCTTTGATCTCCAGCGTCCAACAAAAGCCAGGCCCTTGCCCTCCCCCTTCAGCAAGCCCACCCCTCCTCTAGCTCAATTTCAGGAGAATGGAGGTAACTGAGGCCACAACTGACTTCTTCTCTGGGCGGACCTTGGGTCTGGTGGGTGTTACCCTCTGGGGCCTGTGGGCGGGTGCCCAACTGTCCCCGCCCACACGTCTGTGCATCCTTACTCACAGCTCAAGGATGAGCACCACGTCGGTACGGTTCTCATAGACGTCGTGCAGCGTGATGATGTTGGGGTGCAGCACCTGCCGCAGGATGCTCACCTCCCGCTCGATCTCCTCCCGACGCACGCCCCGCCTGCTGGCCCGACTCTGCCGCTTCTTGATGAACTTGGCTGCGTACTCGAGTCCAGTGCTCTTCTCCCGGCACTTTTTTACGATGGCGAACTGGCCGCTTTGGAGACACAAAGCCATACAATTAGGGCGTCACTGAGGCTATCAGGGAAGTGATGTGACTGTCAGCCACCAGGGCACCCTAAGTCAGAATCATTGTGTCAGGGCAGGACAAAGCATGCCGCCAACCTGCAACCTGGTACCAATGAGTGATGGAGATGGGGCAGGTAAAGGACTTCTGTTCCTAGGAATCCCTTACGTTTTACTCGGGGTACTCCTACTGTATAGCTGTGAACATTGAGACCCTGAATGTTTATTGGTTTGATCGGGATTACATTGCCTTGTCACTCCAAAACCTCAGCTAGAACCCAAACCTAGTATCCATGAGAAGAAATCACAATGTCCATATGTTTATACTGTGTAAAACCAAAACCAATCCCAATGTCACTGAGTCGATTCTGACTCATAGTGACGCTGAGACAGAGTAGAACTGCTCCACAGGGTTTCCAAGGCTGTAAATCTTTACAGAAGCAGACTGCCACATCCTACTCCTGCAGAGTAGCCTTTGGGTTGGAACTGCCACCTTTTTGGTTAGCAGCTCAATGCTTTAACCACAGCACCACCAGAGCTCTTGTTGTATAAAGAAAAGATTAAGAAAAGGGGGGGAGCAGATTAAAAAATCAGTGTCAAAATACTAACTGCCAACCAGAATTCTGGCGATTCAAACCCACTAGCCACTCCTCGGAAGGAAAAGGGGGCAATCTACTTCTGTGGAGACACCTCCTCAGAAACCCAAGGAGGTGTGGCTATGAGTCAAAATTGACTCGACAGTAGTGAGTGAGTTCTATCTCTATAGATTTGACTATTCTGGACATTTTGCGTAAATGGAATCATACAATATATAGCTTTTGGGACTGGATTCTTTCACTTAACATAATTTCAAGGTTCTTCCATGTTATAGCATGTATCAGTACTTCCCTCATTTTTATGGCTGAATAATACTCCATTGTATGGGATATGCCACATTTTGTTTATCCATTCATCAGTTGATGGATATTTGGGGGGAGCTCTGGTGGCATAGTGCTTAAGGCATTTGACTGCTAACCAGAAGGCTGGTGGTTCAAACCCACCAGTCACTCCTTGGAAGAAAATTGGGCAATCTACTTCCATAGTGATACTGCCTTGGAAACCCAAGGAGAGGTTGCTATGAGTCGGATCCGACTCAACGGCAGTGAGTTTGGTTTTTTTCATTTCCACTTTTTGTTTATTATGAATAACGCTGCTATGAACATTTGTGTACAAGGCACACAAATGTGTATGTGTGAACATATACTTTCATTTCTCTTGAATAGGAGAGGAATTGCTAGATGATATGGTAAGTCTATGTTTAACCTCTGAGGAACTGCCAGACTGATTTCCAAAGAGGAAATTTTACACCACTGACAATGTATAAGAGTTCCAATTTTTCCACATTCTTTCCAAACATTACTTATTATCTGTCTTTTTTCTTTTTTTTTAATCACAGACATCCTACTGGATATAAAATAGTATTTCATTGTGTGCTACATGTTTTCTTGTCACCCACTGCTTGGATTAGAACTCAGAAAGTTTTATGCTTCAGCTTAAAAGCTTAATAAGGGGGTCTCCAGACTCTAAAGCAAAGATGTACTCTCTAAGTGGCTCTGGAGTAAGAGTCACACAGTGAGAGACTGTGGATATTTGCCCCCAACTCAGAAAATAGCATCACATGTGGACCACTCCATTATTAGAATAATCCTCAGTGAGAGAGTCTCTAAAATAAACCTGAGTGACAACAACAACAACAAAAAAATCAAGCCAAGCAAATAAGGGATAAATACACCAACAATAGCATTCTATAGCAACCACCTTAGAAAGTCACTGAACACATCATATTCATGTCTCTTTCCATCCCCTCATCCTTCCATTCATTCACCACTGCCTGAACATCTCTGTGCTAGGGTATGAGCTGGGTAGTAGTGAACAAGGGGAAAGGTACAGAGAGAACTCTGAGGAAAGAGAGGTCTCTAGGCTGGGCAGGGAAGTCTTTGTGGAGCCAAATTTATATTGCATTGTCACTAATTAAAGTTTGAGCTATTTAGGACCCAAATATTGGCTCTGAGCTGTCCACACATTAGGGTCTGACGCAGGTGGAGTGAAGCCAGTTGTCCCAAAGCCAAAGTGAACACATCCAGTGTACTCTCTACCACAGCTAGTCACTTGGAGCCAGTTTGGACCTCAGGGACATCAGGTTCCTTAGTAGGTGCCAGAAAACTCTTGACAAAAGCTTCCAGTTCCAGCTGACCATCAGTCTCAGCATCAGGATGACCTCTATTACCTTGTCTTTAGGTATCTGGGATATCTCATGGGTGTGGCATTTTGCAATTCCTACAGCTTCTTCAGGGGCTCTGGTGGCGTAGTGCCTAAGGCATTTGACTACTAACCAGAAGGTTGGCTGTTCAAACCCACCGGCCACTCTTTGAAAGGAAAACCAGGCAATCTACTTCTGTAAGGATACTGTCTCGGAGAACCCACTGGACAGCAGTGAGTTTGGTTGGTTTGGTTTACAGCCTTTTCATAGCAGCCCTGAGGGCAAATGAGTCTTGCTCTTTCTACTTGACCCTCAGGGAAACCAAAGCTTGAGAATTTTAAGTCATGTGTTTAAGCTTCCAGAGCACATAGGCTGAGATGCAGGGTTTGGTTTAGCACTCAGATTCCATAGCTCCCAGCCCCACATTCTATTGACAATGTCTGGACTTGACTGCTTGGATGAAAGGGGCAGAGTTTTTGTGAAGCCGAGCTAAAAATTTCAGGTCATCTTAACAGAACTTCCACTTTGTCTTCCGAGGGAAAAGGAGATATTTTTCTATTTCACATGCCTGGAAAATTCCTCAAACTCTCAAAAAGCAAATGAGTGCTTGCTTTCCCTGTCTGAGTTTTCTCTTTGTGAGAGCAGCTGTGGCAGTGAGAGGTGACTGGGGGTCAGACTTAATGTGCAAGGTCTTCCTCCTGCCAAAAGAAGGTATTTTGAGAGTGGGTGACTAAGACAAAGCCAAATACCAGGCCACATAGCTCATCTCTCCTCCTTCCCAGGGGAGAGATTCTCTATTCAGTGGGCTTGGGGAAGCCTCCCAAAGGGCCAAGTCAGCTTGCTCATTTTCCCGTTTCCTCAGGCAGTTACTTAGAAGAATAGCAAACACTCTTCCCTAGGGCCAGCCCTCAGGTCACAAGGCTTTGGACATTGAGAGCAGGCTTCAAGGTCAGACTAACCTGGCCTTAGGGACTTATACTGCCACCTTGGGAAAGTCCCTGATTTTCTGAGCATCAGTTTCTTCATCTATAAAATGGGAATCCTGGTTCCTTACTAGGGAATTAATTGTGAAGACCGGAAATATATGTACTATAATATGATGTTGTTGGTGTGTGCCATCAAGTCAATTCCAATTTATAGTAACCCTATATGACAGAGTAAGGAGCTCTGATGGTG
This sequence comes from Orycteropus afer afer, assembly GCF_000298275.1. Classification (NCBI taxonomy): domain Eukaryota; kingdom Metazoa; phylum Chordata; class Mammalia; order Tubulidentata; family Orycteropodidae; genus Orycteropus; species Orycteropus afer. The sequence goes on along the minus strand of NW_006921602.1, from coordinate 12,567,065 downwards.
TAGCGGGTAAGGCAGTTGGCTGCTAACCAGAAGGTTGGCAGTTCAAACCCACCAGCTGCTCTGCAGGAAGAAGATGAGGCATCTACCTCTGTAAAGATTTACAGCCTTGGAAACCCAAAGGGTGTCACTATGAGTTGAAATTGACTCGATGGCAGTGTTTTTTCTTCTTCTTGTTGTTTTGTTTTTGGTGTATATGACAAAGTAGAACTGCCTCATAGGGTTTCCTAGGCTGTACTCTTTGTTGTTGTTGTTATGTGCCATCAAGTCGGACCAACTCATAGAGACCCCTCCTTGGGTTGCTGAGGCAGTATCACTACAGAAGCAGATTGCCCCATCTTCCTTCTGAGGAGTGGTTGGTGGGTTTGGACCTCCAGCCTTCTGGTTAGCAGTCAAGTGCCTTAGGCACTATGCTACCAGAGTTCCTAGGCTGTACTCTTTGAGAGCATATTGCCAAGTCTTTTCTCCTGTGGAGTCATTGGTTGGTTCAATACACAAGAATTACCTGAGGATATTGTTAAATGTAGATTCTGATTCAGTATTTCTGCAGTAGAAATGCAAATTCTCAGCAGGTGGCCAACCAGAATGAACCAGTTAGAAGCCCTGGTTCAAGCTGCTGACCTTCAGTTGGCAGTCAACTGCTTAACTATTGTGCCAGAAGGGCTCCTATATAATATACTAAACCAAACCAAACTCACTGCCAACAAGTTGACTGGACTCATAGCAACCCCTCCTTGGGTTTCCGAGGCAGTATCTCTAGGGAAGTAGATTGCCCAACCTTCCTTCCGAGGAGTGGCTGGTGGGTTTGAACCTCCAGCCTTCTGGTTAGTAGTCAAATGCCTTGTTGTTGTTGTCATGTGCCATCGAGTTGGACTGACTCATAGCGACCCCTCCTTGGGTTTGTGAGGCAGTATCACTACAGAAGTAGATTGCCCAATAGCTACGATAAATGGTAGCTATTATAACTGTTAAGAGCCATGGTGGTGCAGTGTTTGAAGTGTTTGGCTGCTAACCAAAAAGTCAGAGGTTTCTCCACAGGAGAAAGATGTGGCAGGCTCCTTCCATTAAGGTTTATAACCAAAAAATGAAACTCACTGCCATCAAATTGATTCCGACTCACAGCGACCCCCATTGGGTTTCCGAGGCAGTAAATCTTTGTGGAAGTATATTGCCCAATCTTCCTTCTGTGAAGTGGCTGGTGGGTTTGAACCACCAACCTTCTGGTTAATAGTCAAATGCCTTAGGCACTAAGCCACCAGAGCTCCTTTCCATAAAGGTTTACAGCCTTGGAAACCCCATGGAGTAGTTCTACTCTGTCCTGTAAGGTCTCTATGAGTTGGAATAGACTCAGTGGCAGTGAGTTTGGTTTGCTTTTTTTGAGGAACTTTAAATATTGCCGGTGCCTGGGTCCCACCCCCAGGGATGCTGAGTTCCTGGCCTGGGCTGCAGCCTGGGCATCTGATATTTTAAAGTTCCCAGGATGATTCTGACGTGCAGCCAGGGCTGAGAACCTCTCTTACAACAGCTCTCTGATTATCCCCACTTTACAGAAGAAGAAATGACATGCTGTAAAGCATGGTATTCTCTGTCTTTATCAGTATTACACTCCCCCATTATTCTTTGGTCTGACAATTGAGGGAGGGAAGAAAGGAGAAAGGGGAGAATGAGAAGGAAAGGGGAGGAATTATCTCTTCCACCACCACAGGTTTTCTTTGGGGGTCAGGGATCAAAATGTTACAATGTTGTTGTTGTTGTTGTTACGTGCCTTTGAGTCAGACCTGACTCATAGCGACCCCTCCTTGGGTTTCCGAGGCAGTATCACTACGGAAGTAGGATTGCCCAACCTTCCTTCCGAGGAGTGGCTGGTAGTAACTTGCAAATCAAGACGGATAATTACTTGGGTTTTGGGGATAGCACGAGTAGAAGTTTGCAGTGTGGGTACCCACAGCAGATGCTCAAAAGCTCATCCTGAGGTGGCTCCCCTGTGCCCATCAGAGGGCACTGGCAGACCCATCAGGAGATGAAGGCAGTGATGATCGGTCCTTGTTAGCCCTACAATGCTCAAGCAACCCAGCTAGGCTATGACGGTGAAGAGTGGACAGTGAGGGCTCTTCTAGGTTAGGAGAGAGGCACCCAAGGAATCCTCCAGCGAGAGGGCAGAGGGGAGATATCCAAACTTTATGGAGGTCATTGCCAACACTAACTCAAGAATTACAAGAACTTCTCAGATGTGTGCTCACAGATGAACAATTTTATCATTTTACTGTTCAAAACACTGCTGTACAGATAAAGGCTGGTGGAACCTCCAAGACTATGGCCCAGGTTATCCTTCAGGCCTGGAACTGGACTCACGTTCATGGATTAGGTGTCAGCCAAAGAGCAGAAAGACCTACAAGCAGAACACCTACCCCAGGGAGATGCACTCACCTACCCTAGCAAGATGCACCCCCTAGATCAACCAACCATGAGATATTAAAGGGGCAGCATTCACACAGACAGAAAGCTAGACAGGCAGGAATGCTTAGTTAAGAAGGGTACAGGGAAGGGACAGTCAACAGGGAAGAGATGGGAGGAGAGTTATTTATGGTTGGGATTGTAATCCTGGCGTGAAACCAAATGTGCATGAACTGTTGTGTGTAAAATGAATCTGCTTTGTATATTTTCACCCACATCACAATAAATATTAAAAAAAAAGAATTATGGGAGCGCTAAAATATTTTTACACATAGGCAAACCACGCATATTCCAATTCCCCCTACCCACAGCCACAATCAACATCTAATCCATGGTTAGTGAAGCACTGGTTAGGAGCCCTGACTCCTAGTTCTAGTTCTGTCATAAAACTAAGCTTTTGGGGCTTAGACAAGTAACTGCCTTCTCAGTTCATGTTTTTCTACCTGCCACATGAGCTTTCACCTTTGCTTCCTGTCCAGAACCTCTAAGAAGCCTGAAATAACAGAACAGAAATGAAGAACAGAAATGAAGGCCTTCCCTTCACTCTCAAATCCCCATCTCTGGTCTGAGGCTCTGGAGACTTGGGTTCCGGTCTCTGCTCTGCCACTAACAGACCATGACCCTGGGCAGCCTGTTCAACATCCTGGACCTCAGTTTCCTCTCTTGTCAAATGAGGATAACAATACTTACCCTAACCACCTCAAAGAGTTGTTAGGGAAATCATGAGACAATGTCTAAGAAAGGACTTTACCATCCAGCCCTGCAGAAGGAATGAGGCGTGGATGGGTGGGAACTCTGTGCCTAAGGCTGGCTTGGAGAAGTCAAATAGGAGAGTTTAGCAAGAGACAGTAAATCCACAAAACACAAAAACTACCTTCTCTGCTCCAATCAGCAGAGAATTGCAATTATGTCAGGAACACACCCCTCTTCCGAGGCAGAGGGCTCACTCCTTATTCACTCAGCACCCCCCAGAGGACCTGGCAGAGCTATGGCAATGATTAGTGTCACTGGCAGATGGGCTTTGTTCCAGGACTTGGTAGGGCCCAGGGTGGCAACCCAAGAGCATACTCATGTAGTAGTCCCAGGGATCAGATGAAATGGAGTATGCCTAAAATAATTTCTCAGTGCTTAAAATACTTCCGACACCACCTTCTAGGCAGACTCTAGCTCAATCATCCCAAAATTCTTCACTGCAAAAGAACAATGGCCTAGGCATGACCGAAATATAACACTAGGATGAATTTCCCATAGCAACATGGGCATTACAACATTTACATCCACCTATTTTGTTTATAAATTACTATTATATTTATGCTCTCTTTAAATGTTTGCAGGTATTATTCTCAGTTCCATATTTACAGATAAGAAACCTGAGGTTCAACTTCACCAAAAAAAAAAAAAAGCACAATATACATTCTTTTCTAATGCACATGGAACATTCTCCAGGATAGACCATATGTTAGGCCACAAAGCAAGCCTCAATAAATTCTAAAAATATCTAAATACTGAAAAGCATCTTCTCAGGTCACAGACTATAAAATTAGAAATCAACAATCGGAAGATTTGGCGGGGGAGAGCAAATACATGGAAACGGAATAACATGCTCCTTAAAAACTACTGGGTAATAGAGGAAATAAAAAATGAAACTAAAAAACTCCTTGAATCAAATGAGAATAGAAACAATATATCAAAATCTTTGGGACACAGCAAAAGCAGTGATTAGAGGGCAATTTATAGTAATAAATGCACACACCAAAAAAGAAGCAAGAGCCAAAATCAACATCTTAACCCAACATCTTCAACAATTAGAAAAAGAGCAACAATGATAATAATAATAATAATAAAGGCCTGTTGTTGTTGTTGTTACGTGCCTTTGAGTCAGACCTGACTCATAGCGACCCCTCCTTGGGTTTCTGAGGCAGTATCACTACGGAAGTAGATTGCCCAACCTTCCTTCTGAGGAGTGGCTGGTGGGTTTGAACTGCCAGCTTTCTGGTTAGCAGTCAAGTGCCTTAGGCACTACATTACCAGAGCCCCCAATAAAGGCCTACAGTCACCAAAAGAAAAGAAATAATAAAGATTTGAGCAGAAATAAATGAAACAGAAAAACAATAGAAAGAATCAACAATACTAGAAGGTGATTCTTTGAGAAGATTAATAAAATTGACAAACCACTGGCAAACTCAACAAAAGGAAAAGAAGGAGAAGACACAAATAACACAAACAAAAAATGAAATGGGAGACATCACAACAGAACCAACCAAAATAAAAAGGATAATATCAGGATACTATGAAGAACTGTACTCCAACAAATTTGATAAACTGGAAGAAATGGATAGATATCTAGAAACACACTACTTATCTAAACTAACACAAACTAAAGTAAAAAATTTGAACAGACCCATAACAAAAGAAGAAATTGTACAGGTCATAAAAAAAAACTACAAACAAAAAAAAAGTCCTTGCCAAAACAGTTTCACTGGAGAATTCTACCAAACATTTAGAGAAGAGCTAATACCAAACTCAAAACAAAGAGCTAATACCTACTCAAACTATTCTAGAACATAAAAAAGGATGGGATCCTCCCAGTTTCATTCTATGAAGCAAGCATAGCAAAACCAGGCAAAGACACCAATGAAAGGGAAAATTACAGACCAATATCCCTTATGGATATAGACGCAAAAATCTTCAACAAAATCTGAGCCAATATACTCCAATAACATATCAAAAAAATAATACTTCATGACCAAATGAGATTCATACCAGATATGTAAGGATGGTTCATCATTAGAAAAACAATCAACATAATCCATCACATAAGTAAAATAAAGGAAAAGAACCACATGATCATATCATTTGTTGCAGAAAAAGCATTTGATAAAATCCACACCCATGTTTATCACGGCACTATTCACAATAGCAAAGAGATGGAAACAACCTAAGCGCCCATCAATGGATGAATGGATAACCAAACTATGGTACATACACACAATGAAATACTATGCAACACTAAAGAATAATGAAGAATCCATGAAACACCTCATAACACAGATTAACTTGGAGGACACTATGCTGAGTGAAATAAGTCAATCACAGAAGGACAAATATTGTGTGAATTCACTATTGTAAAAAGTCAAGGAAAGGTTTACCCACTGAAGGAAGCCTTCTTTGTTGGTTACCAGAGATGAGAATTGAGGGGAAGGAAAATTGGTAGCTTAGTAAGAGACATATTGATTTGGGTGAAGAGAAAGGCAATATACCAAAAGTGAGTGACAACCATAATAACACTAAGGAAAAAGAAGACAAGGAGCAGTGCATAAGAGGTACAGACAACAAAGGTAAATACTTTTACATACACTATACTGCAATATCAGTCGTAACAAACATTAATCTATGGGCGGATACGTAGGTAGACAGGCAAAATGATCAGGCATGGGTAGGCAAAGAGCAATATACTGATGACCATATATAGGTTTGGTAGACGATATTTCTACATACATATTTGTATGTGCATAAAAAAAAAAAAAAAAAAAAACCTGACTCACAGCAACCCCTCTTGGGTTTCTGAGCCAGCATCACTACGGAAGTAGATTGCTCAACTTTCCTTCCGAGGAGTGGTTGGTGGGTTGGAACTGCCAGCCTTCTGGTTAGTAGTCAAATGCCTTAGGCACTACGCCACATAAGAATGTCCATATATACAATAGAGCTAACAAGGGGCCAATTATGATAACTTCTTAGCCATAGCCAAATACCTTGTGGAGCGAGTTGCTGGGCCCACGGCTCAGGGCCATGGTTGTGGCTCAATTGGCAGAACATACTACACAAAAACATTGTTCTACATCCTACAGGGTCTTAAAAGCTTGAGAGTGGCCAGCTAAGATGCAACATTAATTGTGGTCTCTCAGTCTGGAGCAAAGACAAGTGAAGAAAATCAAAGATGCGTGGAAACAATTAGTTCAAGGGTTTAATGGACCATGGGAACCTCAGCCTACACGACCCTGAAGCAAAAAGAACTAGATGATGCCCATTATCACTGAAAACCACTCGGAAGGGGATCAAAATTGGAGATCCTGGATAAAGTGGGAGAAAAATGTGGAACAAAACTCAAAATCATTAAAAAAAAAAAAAAAAAAAGGACCAGCTTACTGGTCTGATAAAGACTGGTGAAACCCCAGAGGTGGTAGCATAGTGCCTAAGGCACTTGACTACTAACCAGAAGGCTGGCGGTTAGCAGCCACTCCTCCGAAGGAAAGTTGGGCAATCTACTTCCGTAGTGATACTGCCTCGGAAACACAAGGAGGGGTCGCTATGAGTCGGGTCCAACTCGACAGCACATAACAACAACAACAACAACAGTCACTCTTCAGGCCTGGAATTGAACTCACCACCACCCCATCCCCGCCTCATGGCTTAATTTCCAACCAAACAATAGATAGGCCTACAGGTGAACAATTACTCCTTAGAACAATCAACCGTAGGTGATCAGAAGGGCAGCATTTGTGCAAGGAGATAGCTCAGAGGACAGGAATGCATAGGAAAGAAGAACACAGGGTAAAGGTAACCACAGGGAGGAAGTGAGAAGACAGCTGTTACACTGTGGTGATTGCAATCAATGTCAGGAAACAAAATGTGTATGAACTGTTGAATGGAAAATGAATTTGCTGTGTAAACTTTCACCCAAATCACAATTTTAAAAATAAATAAATAAAACTGAGGTTCAGAGAGGTTAAGGGACTTGGTGTTGGGCCAAGGAGCAGGCCCTGATAGCAGGGCTAGGTCTCAAATCTAGGTCTACTGACTCCAGGTTCAGTGAGATTCAAGGTAACTAACGGCAATGGTATGCCAAGTAATGAAGCAGGGAGGGCTACCCCAGAACACAGTGGCATTGCTTATCACTGGCATTAGTTAGAATTGTCAATACATGGTGATAATAAAAAGTAAGCAGATTCTTTGTTTGTTTGTGTTTTAATTTTATTGTGATTTGGGTAAAAGTTTACAAAGCAAAACCATCTTCCATACAGTGGTTCACATATACTTTGTCTCATGACATTGACTGTGTAATCTCCCACAGTGCAACAGCTCTCCTCCCACTTCCTCCCTACAGTTACCTCTTCCCTGTGTCCTTCCCTCCCATGCACTCCTCACCCCAGAGCTGCCTCCCTGTGCATACATAGTCCTTCTATTCTCCCATGATTGATCTCTCCAAAGAATGTATCTACCTAATGTAAATGTTCAGTTCATATGCCTGTCTTTTGTTTGGCTGGAAGCCACAGGAGTAGGTTCAATTCCAAACCTGAAGGAGAACTAGGAGCCATAGTCTCAGGGGTTCCACCAGGCTCTATCAGACCAGCAAAACTGGTCCCTTTTTTTGTTTGTTTGTTTTTTATAATTTTGAGTTTTGTTCCACATTGTTTTCCTACTTTATCCAGGATCTCCTATGTAGATCCCCTTCCGAGTGGTCGACAGTGGTAGCCAGGCACCGTCTAGTTCTTCCAGTCTCATAGTCATATAGGCTGAGGATCAAAAGCAGGCAGATTCTTATTAGATTATATTATTGTGTTTAAATTCTCAACAATGTACCCCTTGTGGCCTGCATCAAGCCTTGTACCCTTGGTGGTAGGCAAGGGTCAATCAGACTTGTTTTGCCAACCTCCAGGGGCCTAGTTGTTAATAGTTTTATAAGGTCTATGAACAGAGTAAAAAGCTCTGGTGGCATAGTGGTTAAATCAATCGGCTGTTAACCAAAAATTTGGCAGTGTGAACCCACCAGTTGCTCCACAGAAGAAAGATGAGGTAGTTTGCTTCTGTAAAGATTTAGTCTTGGGACCCCTATGGGGCAGTTTAACTCTGTCCTAAAATGGTCACTATGAGTCAGAATCCACTTGATGGTAGTGGGCTTGGTTTTTTGTTTCACTTTGTTTATGAATAGAGTTGGTCTAACTCATTCCCCTCTGTCAACTTTAAATGGTCCATGGATTGCTCAGAGAGGTTCAGCAACTTGCCTCAAAGTCACCAATTTATCAATGTGGAGATGAGGCACAACTGCACATTATCCCAAGCTCAGAGACCAAGATGCCATGGGAGGTGAAAGGTGTCACACGGGAAGCATTCCAAGGCACAGTGATGTGAAGACTATGTTCCTCCTCCTGCTTCCCCCACAGCCATGACAGTAGTTCCTCTTCCCACACTGGAGAACAATGAACCATGATTTCTCTGAAACTACCTGGCAAGGTTTCAGGGCCACAGGACAGGGAAAATGCTTAGATGCTTCTCATCAAGACTACCCAGGTGCAGCCAGCAGGTGAGCAAATAACATCTTTAGCGAATATGTCTCAAAGGCAGGAGCTGCTCAAGTGTACAGTCAGCAGGAACCAGATAAGCCTGATCCAGAGGGCCCACACCCAGATCCAAAGCAATAGTCCTTCTTGGGGGGATGTCACTGAGCCCCCTCCTCTGTGTGGACAGGCTCAACCGTAGAGGTTCTGTCCCCTGTTCCTTATCTACCAACCCTTCTCAACACATCCATCCTCCAGACAGGCCAATTTCAATTCCCATGAACAAGATCCTTTCCCATACTGCCCTAACAACGAACCTTTCTAATCTCCTGTACACAAGAGTGGAGTCTTATTGGCGCAATAGTTAAACACTCGGCTGCTAACCAAAAGTTGGCAGTTTGAACCCACCCAGTAACTCCATGGGAGAAAGACCTGGTAATCTGCTTTTGTATAGATTACAGTCTAGACAACCCTATGGAGCAGTGATCCTTTGTCACATGAAGTTACTATAAGTAGAAAAAAAATCAATTTGACAGCACCCAGGTATAGCAACAACGTAGACAAGCACAGGATTTAGAGTCAAAAGACTCAAGCTCTGCCTTTAGCAAATTATATAAGCTCTGAGCTTCTGTTTCTTCATGTGTAACAGAGATACAAGAACATCGCAATCTCTCCAAGTTGTAATGAGAATGAATTAAATAATTGAAAGCACTGTGCAAATTATAATTTCCCCATCAAAGTGAATTATTATTTATTTCCATCCACTGAATTGACACATCTGCATCCTGGCCTCCATCTTTCCAATGCCAATGTATTATTCTTAAACCTGATTTGGCCTCAATGAACCCCATCCTCAGATCCTAATTTTAAAATAGATAGTGCTAGGGAGGACCATAGGAGCTCTGGTAGCATAGTGGCTAAAGCACTTGACTGCTAAACAGAAGGCTGGAGGTTCAAACCCACCAGCCACTCCTCGGAAGGAAGGTTGGGCAATCCTACTTCCGTGGTGATACTGCCTCGGAAACCCAAGGAGGGGTTGCTATGAGTCGGGGTCAACTCGACGGCACATAACAACAACAACAACAACAACAGGGAGGACCATGGCAGAAGACAAGCAGGATCTCCAGGTGGTATCAGGGTCCAGAGAGGCAGAAAACACTTTGAAACACACAGTTACTAAAGGTCAGGGCAAGCAAGGGACCAGATATAAAGGAAGCCAATAATAAAGTTAAGAAACATAAGGTTTCTAGAAGTCAGAGCAAGAAGCAAGTCAGGATTCCAGATGAGAGAAATGAGGGTAAGGAGCAAATATTTACCCAAAGTAAATAGATGAGTAGACAGGCTGAATGATCAGGTATGTCTAGGCAAAAGGGAATATACCCGTGGCCATATATAAGGTTGGCAGACGATGTTTCTGCATACGTATTTGTATGTGCTATAAGAATGTCCATATAACTAGAATTAACAGGAGGCAAAGTTATGATAACTTCTTAGGCACAGTCAACCACCCTGATGGAGCAATGGAGTGGGTCCTGTGGGCTCCAGACCATAGTCATAAGGGACACCAAACTCAACTGGCATAACATACCACACAAAAACATTTTTCTACAGCTTACTTTGGTGAGTAGCAACTGGGGTCTTAAAAGCTTACAAGCTGCCATGTAGAAGCACCAATAGATCTCTCCCATTCAGAGCAAAGAAGAATGAAGAAAACCAAAGATGCATGGAAACAATTAGTGCAGGGGACTAGTGGGCCATGCAAACCTCAGCCTGCACCTGCATGACCATGAGACCAGAAGAATTAACTCCTCTTCAGGTCTGGAATTGAACTCACTCCTCTAGTTTCCAGCCAAACAATAGGCATATGAGCTGAAGATTTACATGAGGTAGAAACACTCCTTGGAGAGATTAATCATGGCAGAACAGAAGGGCAGTATTTGCACAAGGAGATACCTCAGCAGTCAGGAATACATAGGAAAGAAGGACACAGGAAAGAGGCAACTACAGGGAGGAAGTGGGAAGAGAGCTGTTACATTGGGGAGAATTGCAGTTAATGTCATGAAACAAAATGTATATGAACTGCTGTATGGAAAATGAATTTGCTCTGTAAATTTTCACCCAAATCACAATAAAAATTAAAAAAGAAAAATTTACCCAAAGGGGGGGTGGGGAGTAGGGGTGGAGGAAGCACATCAGATACTAGGCGGGCAACACAAAGAACAAGAAGCTTGCAGGAAGCAGCAAAGCCTAAACGGAGAAAGGTATTGGAAGCAGGTGAACAGAAACATCAGCACAAGAAGCTGCAAAGAGAAGAAGGCCTGGAGTGATTCAAATGATTAATTCTCCCTCATGACAGCTCATAAGCCAAACCACTGTCTAATAAACCCATTTGTCTTCCTTGACTAGGTTGCCATTATCTTTCTAATCTTTTGACAGCGTGTTTTTCATTTATTTGAGGTGTGGAATCCTCTCTGAAATAAGTCTTGAGCAGAAGCCCAGTCTGTGACACAGATAAAAGCAGTGCTTCCTTTTGGAGAAAGGCACCCAGATCCCATCCACTCACCAGCTCCATCCTCATGGTGCCTAAGGGGGCTTCATGGAACCCTGAAAACTCCAGATAACACAGTTTGAGAAGTACTTCTCTACAGTAGGAAACATGTTTTTAGATGATCCCAAGGGAGTTTAAAACTGTAAATGAAAATAAGGGAGAAACAGAACTCACTGATGCTTTTCAAAATCATTATCTAGTCTTTCAAAAAGTCATTCCAACCAAGTCAGACTCAGGATGAGCAGTAAGGAACACATGTAGGATATTCATCAGAAGCCGTAAGTCTCCAGGGAGCTGAAGTCTGACCCATAAATGGCCCCTGTGCACAGTCACAGGTGCCTGCTCTTTCCTGTCCTTGTGCAGCTGCTTTCAAAAGTTAGCTTGCTCTATTCTCTGGCCCTGCAAACTTCCTTTCTCTGGACTAAAGCACAGAAAGGAAGGAATCATTGAGCAGAGCCAAGTCGGGCTGAGGTATGATTACTCTGTGGAATCTATTCTTAAGTATAGGCACATTTTGAGACTGTTGTCAAATTAACGTGCATCCATAGGTCCAAGACTTAAAATAAACAAGGATCTATTTAAAGTGGACTTGGCTATATACAGAAAGATTTTACTGAAGGTACAGCTCAGTGTCCTCTGATATTTCTCTTGATCCAGAGTCTAGATTCTAGATACTGACGTGTGGTGTAGGTTACTATGGCAGTGTTGAGCTCATCCATCTAATTGTCCATTCACCCTCTATCCGTTCACTGATTTATTCCTCCATCTCTCATTCACTGATTGTTGTCCTAAGTACTATAAATAACACACATCCCACAACTTGAAGGATGTTCAGTCTACTGGGGAGACCAAACAGGAAAGGGAGAGGAAATACAGCATGGATGTGTAAGAAATATCAGCAACAATTGGAAAGGCAAGGAGTGATACACAAATGTTTTACTCTGTGGAGGCCCCAAGTCCCCACACCATCTCTCTACCTCACTTCCTCCCTTGTTAAGTGGCTACTTCATCGAGGAAATATATCGGGAAGCTGAACTTGCCCTTTCCTCTCCTCCTGTGGGGATGGAATGAACAGGGAGGGCAAGTAGTCAAGGAGCTGAAGACAGTCAGTTGGATCAAGCATCCTTCCCAACACCCCATGTTCTTGACAATCAGAAGTATGTTTGATTAATGGAAGAATGTCGTTAGGATGGGTCAGCTCACTTACTCCTGGAAATGTCAGCCATCTGGTCCTCACAGCATGGGCAGGACCTAGGAAGTGGGACCATAAAAGATGAAACCTGAAACAGGAGCTCATTCTGCAGAGCAAGAAAGGGGCAGCAGACAGGAGCCAGAAAAATCCAGGATTGTTGAGGTTCTCCTATCACTGTGAGGGTACAGGGTCACTCTCATAATATGGGGAAGTGAGCAGTTCCTCTTCTATAGTACTCCGTCCCAACTTGCCAGACCTCTCCTCTCCAACACAGACTTTTTCTATACCTGGTCTATCATCTGAGAACTTCTCACCTCTCCCTGTCCCACATCAAGCTTTATCTACCCTGCGGTCTTTTCCATAATTCATGCAAGGAGACAAAGTATTTCAAAAAATCAACCCAGACACCTTCCAAAATACCACATTCACATTTTAACAGGGTCCTTGATCAAGAAGGGACTTTAATGGTGGCAAGTTTAGGCATGTGTTGGGCAAGTGAAGAAACTACTCAGAGACAGGAAGGTCACTGCACTTTCCTAAGATTCACACAGGATGGCACTCTGCTTTGCTTCTGCAGGCACTGACTGACTATGTGTGTCTCTAAAGGCTGGCAGTTCAAACCCAGCAGGCACTCATCAGAAGGAAGGTTGGGCAATCTACTTCCGCAGTGATACCACCTCAGAAACCCAAGGAGGGGTCGCTATGAGTTGGGTCTGACTCAACGGCATATAACAACAACAACATGCACAAATCAAAACAAGTTATCTCTTGTCAAGTCTCCTCTGTATGCCTGGATCTTAATGCCCAAGGGATTCTTCTTTTTTTTAATTGTGATTTGGGTGAAAGTTTAAAGAGGAAACTGGTTTTCCATTCAGCAATTCATACACATTTTATTTTGTGATATTGATTGCAATCCCCACAGTGTAACAGTAGTCTTCCCACCTCCCCCTCTGTGTTTACTGTTTCCATTCGTCCTTCTTTCTATCCTTTCCTGCCTTCTTAGCTTTATCCCTGGGCAAATGTTGCCCTTTTGATCTCCTATGGTTGATTATTCTAAGAGGTGCATACCTTCCTGGTGTTACTGTTTACTTTAGAGAACTGTCTATTGTTTGGCTGAAAGCTGATCCACGGAGGTAAGTTCAGTTCCTGCCTTGAAGGATGTCTAAGGGCCATAGTCTTGGGGGTTCCACCAGTAAACCTGGTCTTCTTTTATGATGTTGAGTTTTTTCCACATTTTTCTCCCACTCTGTGTAGGACTTCCTATTGTGATCCCTTTTAGAGCTATCAGCGGTGGTAACCAATGCCCAAAGGATTCTTGTTGCAACTCTCAGCCATCTAGGGTGGATGTTCTCTGTGTCTTAGAATTTCTGTGAGTTTTTTTAACCTAAGTTTATTTCCTCACCACTTGGCAATTTTGTTGCTGTTGTGCCGTCGAGTCGGACCCGACTCATAGCCCCTCTTTGGGTTTCCGAGGCAGTATCACTACGGAAGTAGATTGCCCCATCTTCCTTCCGAGGAGTGGCTGGTGGGTTTGAACCGCCAGCCTTCTGGTTAGCAGTCAAGTGCCTTAGGCACTATGCTACCAGAGCTCAGATCATCTCTTTAAAATGCTAGGACATTTGAATGGGGAAGATACCATGCCATGAATAGAGCATAGGGTTAAGATAGAAAGTTAGGCCACTTCTCTCTCCCTGGATCTGTTTCCTCATCCAGACAAGAAAAGGTTGGACCAAGATCTCTCTTTCAGGTCATTCATTTCCACTCAGCTTACTCTCTTAGAATTCTGATTCTGGTTATTATGTCATGCCAAAACCAAACCAAACTCACTGCCATTGAATCAATTGCAACTCTTAGCAACACCTCCTTGGGTTTCCCAGGCGGTATCTCTATGAAAGTAGATTGCCCAGTGTTCTTTCTGAGGAGCAGATGGTGGGTTTGAACTGAAAGCCTTCTGGTTAGCAGTCAAATGCCTTAGGCATTACACCACCAGAACTCCTTTAGGTCATACAGACATCTTGAAACACATTTGGAGACATAATGGGATGATTTCTGGGTTTCACAAATCTTAGTCACAGGTTCAGGGTACTAAGATTTGTCAATCATATCTTAGCCAAATAAATTTCCAAAGAGAGAAGGGAACTAAGACTTTAGGCAGGAACAGCAGATGTCAGGCACTCAGCACGACGTCCTTTACTCCTTCACCCCCAGGAAAACACTGAACACATCAAATGTCACAAAAGCATTTTTATAACAAATTACTGGGCATTCATCTTTTCTCTCAACCACCAGCCAGCCAGGAAGAGCCTGGAGAGTAAGAACTGCCCTAAACAACAACAACAAAAAAAAACTCACTGCCCTCGAGTTAGTTCCAACTCATAGCGACCCCTCCTTGGGTTTCCAAGGCAGTATTTCTACAGAAGTAGATTGCCCAGTCTTCCTTTCAAGGAGTGGCTGGTGGGTTTGAACCACCAGCCTTCTGGTTAGCAGTCAAATGCCTTAGGCATTATGCCACCAGAGCTCCTAAGAACTGCCCTAGTCCTCTTTATAATTGTCACAGGGCCCAGCCCAGCACCAGACACAAAGCCGGTAGGTATTCAGCTATTATTTGTAGAAAGGAATGATTTACACTGAGGAGGCAGGAGATGTAGCAAAGGGCCTTGTAACTCACAGCCAGTCCCCAATGCAGCAGAAGGATTTCACCAGCAGACTCAACTTTAAAAAGAAAATGCTCTTGGTATTATTATTATTATTACAAAAGAAACATGTTCATTATTTTAAAAAAGAAAACAAAGAAAAGCACAAAGAAGGTGGTAACATTTTTCTCTAATTCCACCTTCCTGAAATAACCATTGTTATCTGTTTGGTGTCTGCTTTCTCAGAATTCTTTTCAGTGCATACTAGAAGCTCTTTCATTTGTTTTTTAATGTAACTGGAATGATACTGTATATACTACTTTGGAACTTCTTATCCTCTTTTTAATAATATATCATGAATATTTCCCCACATAATTAAAAATTCTTTTACTACCTGATTTTAATCGCTGCATTTCAATGGGAAAGACACCATGCCATGAGCAGAGCACAGGGTTAGGATAGAAAGTTAGGCCACTTCTCTCTCTCATGCTGTCATACAGAGAAACCATGATTTATTTAAGCAAATTCTTCATTTTGGACATTTATATTATTTCTAATTTTTAATATCATTAATAACACTGTTATAAAGATCCTTATATATAAATCTTTGATGCATCCTTGATTATATTTCCTTAAGATAAATTCTAAGAAGTAGAATCCTTGGTCAAAGGCCATATGCATCTTTAAGGTTTTTGATTATTATCCTCCAGAATGATGTCCCATTTATACTCCTAACAGTTGTAAATACTCTCTACCATCTCAAGAGTACTGGTTTAATACTTTTTACAACTTTACCACTTTGACACTTGAGAGATGATTTAACTCAAATTAATTAACTTGTAGTTGAGTAATAGTAATGATAGACATCTTTTTCTATGTTTACTGGTAATTTGAACTGCCCACTCATATATGCAGAGAGCTCTGGTGATAGTATGGTTAAAGCATTGGGCTGCTAACCAAAAGGTCAGCAGTTCAAACTGCTCCATGGGAGAAAGATGAGGAAGTCTACTTCTGTAAAGATTTATAGCCTTGGAAACTCCATGGGGCCGTTCTACTCTGTCCTATAGGATTACTGAATTAGAAGTGAATCAAAGGCAGTGGGACTCATAAATGCTTTGCAAATTTTTCTATTGGGATGTTGCAAAAACTCTCTATATATTTATAATATTAACCCTTTATCATGTGTGTTGTATATATTTTCCCCAACTTATTGTCTTATAGGCCAAGTCTTTATATGTTGGTTATACATAAGGAAGCTTTGTGTCTTTCTCAGTATCAGACCATTTTTTTTCCTTTACTTCTTTCTGCCTCCTGCCTGTCACTTTTGTCCCTGATTCACCTGATGGCTGTGCCTTAGGAGTTCTCTGAAGGGAAATAATTCTGTCCTTGGTGAGCTTTTTGATATTGCTGGTCACGGAGGTACTTGATCCAGATTTTATCTTCAAACAAGCCCAAGAGAACCACCACCATCCCTCATCCCCCACACCTGGCCCTTTCCTCATAGTCCCTACACTGTCCCTCCTGGCAATGTCCCTGATTTAAGGAAGTGATAGCATCAGAGATGCAGATTCTGCATCAGAGTGAGCCTGGCATTGGGTGACCAGCCCAACAGACCCTGTTAGGGATACAAAGCATCTCCTCTCCTCCCAAATTAACAATTAGGTGGCTTAGTGTCCTCTGTAACAGGACTCACATAATTGTTTTCTTTCATAAGTTAGTACATGAAGATGTTTTTCCTGAAACACTGATAGCCTTCCTCATTTCAGATAATAAAATTACATAATATATCTTATTTCCCTTTTGTCACTTTGGTGGTCAGTGACAATAACAATGATAGTTAGGCTCTTGAGTGTATTTCCTTCCTCCTTCCTTTGCACCAGTGGTTCTCACACATAGGGGTGTATCAGAATCACCTGGGGAACTTGTTAAAATTCAGATGCCCAAGCTCTACCTCCCATTTACTAAATCATAATCATTTAAAGCGCATGTGGCCTTTTTCCTTTTACCTTTATTTTCAGATTCTAGGTGTCTTTGTCAAGTCAAGTGCCTTACCCACTACGCTACCAGAGCTCCCAACCCACCAGCCACTCCCCGGAAGGAAGGTTGGGCAATCCTACTTCCGTAGTGATACTGCCTCGGAAACCCAAGGAGGGGTTGCTATGAGTCAGGGCTGACTCGACGGCACATAACAACAACAACAACAGGTGTCTTTGTGCTTATTCTCCTCAGAAGGAAAGTCAGGCAATCTACTTCCATAGTGATACTGCCTCGGAAACCCAAGGAGGGGTCGCTATGAATCGGGTCCAACTCGACGGCACAAAACAGCAACAACGACATGTGCTTATTCCACCAATCGTCTGTCAGTTAGTCATACTGTGGTGGCTTGCATGTTGCTGTGAGGCTGGAGGCTATGCCACCAGTACTTCAAATACCAGCAGAACCATCAGTGGAGGACAGGTTTCATGGAGCTTCCAGACTAAGAGACTGGGAAGAAGGATGGAGCCACGTACTTCTGAAAAAAATTAGCCAGTGAAAACCTTATGAATAGCAGTGAAACACTGTCTGATATACTACTGGAAAACTTTATAAATAGCCCTGAAACACTGTTTGTAGAGAGTCAGTGAAAAAGGGAAGACCCTCAACAAGATGGATTAACACAGTGGCTGTAACAATGGGCTTAAGCACAGCAAGGATTGTGACCAGGCAGTGTTTCTTTCTGTTGTACATGGGGTCACTATGAGTCTGAGCTGACTCGATGGCACCTAACAACAACAACAACAATGTGTTTATTGTATGTTGCTTCAAATCCATAGCATACTAGAGCAGGAGAAATTATAAACAGTTACGCCATCGCTGAAGAATTCACAGGTCCAGGAGCCACACAGAGGCATTAGTGAGCAGCAGAGCACATCCTCAAAGAAAGGGCTTGGTCCATTTCACAGGTAGCTAAATGAGGCCCACACTGTTAAAGGCATTGTCCAAGCAGGACCACCCATTGCATCATTTATGGTCAATCCCAACGGCCAAGTTGATTGTTTACAGAACAGAAGGCATTTTCCACAGGAATATCATTTTATTGATGCCACCCCTATCCCTCTTCCTGCGTGCAGGCTCATAGGTGGCCCATTTCCTCATCTCCACTTTCAAAGTGATTTAACTTCAGGTCTACACCCTGTACCCACAAGCCTGGAGGGCAAGGGAGTGGGAGGGGTAGAACAGGTCCAAGTCCTCTTAGAAGCAGATTTACCTCCAAACTCTCTTCCCACCCAGCCTCCTCTCCCCACAGAAGCCAAATCCTCTATTAGGCAAGCAACTCAGAGTGTGGATGTACCATCTTCTCTGTCATCACCATCCCCAATTAGCAGCTGCCAGGCACCCTTAGGGCTGCCACTCCTGCCTGGTTTCTCTAACTCAGTTATAAGTTGTTACACATAACAGGCTTTGGCTCTGGGTAACATGTTTCCTTCAAGCCTAATTATCTGGACAAAGGAAAAGTATGTGTCATATCCAACATGTTTCATTTTTCCTCTGTCTTCTCAAACTGTAATCTAGAATAGACCCCAGCCTTTAAAATGGCTTATCCCCACACTTGACCCAAATCAGAGTCACAGAGAGGCAGAGGTTAACCAGCAGCATTTTGAGGACTCAGGGGGCTTGGATCTGGGAAGGACCACAGATAACTCCAGCCCAATTCTGTTCCTAAGTGGCTATGGGAATTTGAGCAAGTTTCTCAAACCCTCTGAGTCTTCATTTCTTCATTAGTAACATAGGGATGTTAGTTGCCTCACAGGTTGTGATGAGGATTAAATGTATTGATACATGTAACTGACTAAAACAGCATCTGGCACATGGTTGTTGTCATTGTTAGCTATTGCTGAGTTGGCCCCTTACTCAGGGAGATCACAATGGGATCAAACCTTCATGATCATAGGGTTTTCACTGGCTGATTTATGGGAAGTAGATCACCAGGCCTTTCTTCCTAGTCTGTCTTAGTCTGGAAATGCTACTGAAATCAGTTCAGCATCATAGCAACACATGAACTGTGCACAATATGTGAACCTGAGTCTCCTGCATGAAGGCAAGAATTCTACCACTGAAGCACCGGTAAACACAGATAAATATGATTTTATTTTTAACTCACTAGGCTTCAGTTTCCTCATCTGTGAAATGAAAATTATACCCTTACAGGACTGTGAGAAGCTCTGGTGGCATAGTGCGTAAGGTATTTGACTACTAATAAGAAAGCTGGCTGTTCAAACCCACCAGCCACTCCTCGGAAGGAAGGTTGGGCAAACTACTTCAGTAGTGATATCACCTTGGAAGCCCAAGAAAGGGTCACTATAAATCAGATCCAACTCGATGGCAGTGAGTTTGCTTGTTTGTTTGTTTTTAATAAGACTGTTAAGAAAATTCTATTAGAGAAACATAAGAACACTTATTACAGAGCCTGACATATCCTTGGTGCTCAGTGAATGATTTCTAAATGACAAAGGATGAATAAATTAAACAATGAATATGATGGTTCAGAGCAGACACTTTACCCCCAGTCACTCTCCTGCCCCTCGATATCCCAGAAAATCATCTCCACCCTGAGAAAAAGCAACAGAGCAGCCACTAGCTCCCCACAGGACCCAGGCTTGCCAGAGTGGCACATTCCTGCCTTATCTCGAGGGTTGGTATTTCCCAGCTTTCCTTCCAGAGCAGAGCGAGAAGTCAGGTTGTGTCTCAACTCATCAGCACTCAGTCAGCCAAGGGACAGATTGTCTCCTTCACACTGCCGCCACTGCACCACTTTGCCACACATCTCTCCAGGCCAGGGATTCTGCAAGGTATCTTCCAAAGGCTGGATATGGCTGATAAGGCTCATATACACGGAGAGAGGGTCCCCAGATATGCAAGGCTCACTGCTAGGGTCTCTAGGTCTCTGCCTGGTGGTCCCACACCCAGGAGAAGACCCAAGGGAATTTCCAGGAAGCCTAGCCAGAAGTAGCTAAGATTGCAGTGACCATAACAGGTGCCCTTTGCATCCACATCTCAGCATCTTCCTCACCCTAGCCTTCACTACCCTGGACTGTTCTGAATACTTGTCTTAGTCTCTGCTAGACTGTAAATTCCAAAAAGGCAGGGATGACAACGTCTTGTTCACTATTGTGTTCTCAGCAACTGTAAGTGTTCAATAAGTACTAGTTGAATAAATGAGTCTTGAGTGTTGGCAGTGGGAACACAAAGATGTACAAGGTGCAGGCCCTCATCCATGTTGTTAGTTTTCGTTGAGTTGGTTCTAACTCATGGAGACTTTATGTGTAACAGAACAAAATGTTGTCCAGTCCTGCACCATCTTCACAATGCTCATTATGGATGATTAGTGTGTTTGTAAGAACCACCAAAATATTTGAAGAAGGCTAAACAATCTGTATCTTCTCTTCCATGCTCTTTGAAGGCAGAGCTGCTCTGTGGAACTTCTCATTACCTTCAGGACACCTAATTTCACACAGGCACACAGTAAGTAGGGTGTTGGACAGACAGACTAAACTCAGCTCAGCCTGAAACATGTCCATTCACACTTGGCCAATCATTCTTGTTCTGGGAGGAATTGTCCCATGGACCTCAGAAGCAAGTAAGAAACAAAATAATTTGGTCAAAATCCCCTTTCCCTTCCAGCCCAGGAATTATCTGATCAAGCGTAGACTAGGGGTCAGGACGAGTCACAAGTTAAATATCAGACCCAAGCCCTTCCAGGGCATAGCCCTCAGAGCTGCCAACAGCTGCTTCCCGTGGAATTGCAGGGTCAAACCACAGAGAACAACAAGAATCCTCTCCCCTCCAATTTTACAGTGGAAGAAACACTCAGAGAAATTGGCCAAGGTCACAGAGCAGTTTACAGCAGAGCAGCCTGAAACTCTAGGTCTCTCTACTCCCATTCCAATGTCCTTTGCACTACTGCAAGGAATTCCAAACTTGTCTAGTTGTGGAGTCAATTTTCTTTTCATTTTAAAAATTGTTTTCAAAGTAATACACATGAACAGGGCTACTGCATTTTTTCCCCATATAACACACCCATGTAAATAACACACACATGGATATAATGTACATAATGTGCATAGGAAACTAATGTGTGAGGGAGTTACCCGGTTTGCAAGAAAATGTATAACACATGCATTATTTGCGTGAAAATATAATAAGTAAAAATCAAATCACATAGAAAGCCTTATGCAAAAAACACCCCCTGCCCCATCTCTCTCCTGTCCCAGCTCTGCGGGCCAGAAGCAACCAGTTTTAAGCCTTCTTGTATTTAAGAATGCTTTATTAAATAAATCTTTCATAGTAGTTTGATATACAAAATAGGTTAAAGCAAAAATGCTTTGGTGGAAAGGGAGATAGGGAAAAGACATATGGCAGTCCCTAAGGCTGCACCACAGGACTCAATATGAAAACCACACCACTACAGCAAGCTCCCCCTACATCACAGCCCCCAGCATTTACTGGGAGCCTAGTAGCATAGTGGCTAAGGCACTTGACTGCTAACCAGAAGGCTGGCTGGCGGTTCAAACCCACCAGCCACTCCTTGGAAGGAAGATGGGGCAATCTACTTCCATAGTGATACTCCCTCAGAAACCCAAGGAGGGGTCGCTATGAGTCGGGGCTGACTCGATGGCACACAACAACAACAACAACTGTGGAGGCAGAGGGAACTTTTCTCCCTGCACCAGGGCTTCGAACCGGTTCAGTCTGGTTCAAACCCTGCGGAAAGTGGCATATTCATCCCAGATACGCTGAATCAGAATCTAGAGTTTAACAAGATCTCCAGGTGATTCTTATAGATTCCCAGGTGATTCTTAGGTGTACCTAAAAATCTGTATACCTGAGGATCCTATTGAACTGTAGATTCTGATTCAGTATATCTAGGGTGGAAATGCAAACTCTCAGCAGGGGGTCAAATTGGAATGAAACAGTTGGAAGCCCTGCCCTGGACAGACACACCTGCACCAGGCAGACCTGATTTTGTTCACACTTCTTCCACATCCAGACTCTTAAGGTTTCATTAATAGCAAAGGAGAGCTCTACAAAGCCTCAGCTATTCCTTAAGGCTTAGGCTCTGATTGGGGGGAGAAAAGTGGAGAGGAATCTGTGTGTGTCACAGCTCATAAAAATGCAAATAACTAACAGCTAGTTTGATTAGCAGTTATGTACTCCTTAATATAAATTAGTTTAAACAGGGGCAAAGTTATGGTGACTTCTTAGGCACAGTCAACCACCTCAATAGAAGTTGTTGGACCTGTGGCCTCAGGACCATGGTCTCAGGGGACATCAAGATCAATTGGCATAACATACTACACAAAAATATTGTTCTACATCCTACTTTGATGAGTAGCAACTAGAGTCTTAAAAGCTTGCAAGTGACCGTATTGTCATTGTTGTTAGGTGCTGTCAAGTCGTCTCCAACTCATAGACTCATAGACTCATTCACAGCAGAATGAAACACCACCCGGTCCTGAGCCAGCTCCATGATTCTTGCTATACTTGAGCCCATTGCCACTGCCACAGTGTCAATCCATCTCGTTGAGGGCCTTCCCTTCTTCTGTCAACCCTCCACCTTACCAAGCATGACATTCTTCTCCAGGGAATGGTCCTGTTTGACAACATGACCAAAGAAGGTGAGAAATCTGGCCATTCTCACCTCCAAGGAGCATTCTGGCTGCACTTCCTCCAGGACAGACCTGTTAGTTCTTTTAGCAGTCCATGGTGCTTTCAGCATTTTTCGCCAACACCACAGCTCAAAAGTATCAATTCTTCGGACTTCCTTATTCATTGTCCAGCTCTTACATGCATATGAGGCAATTAAAAATACCATGGCTTGTGTCAGGTGCACCTTAGTCCTCAAGGAGACATCTTTGCTCTTCAGCACTTGAAAGAGGTCCTTTGCAGCCGATTTGCCTAGTGCCATATGTCATCTGATGTCCTGACTGCTGCTTCCATTGGCGTTGATTGTAGAACCAAGTGATGTAAAGACTTTGACTGTTTCAATCTTTTCTCCATTTATCGTAATGTTGCTTACAGGACCAGTTATGAGGATTTTTGTTTTCTTTATATTGAGATGTAATCTATACTGCAGACTGTATTCTTCAATCTTCATCAGTAAGTGCTTCAAGTCATCTTCACTTTCAGCAAGCAAAGTTGTGTCACCAGCATATTGCAGTTTGTTAATGATTCTTTCTCCAATCCTAATGCCACATTCTTCTTCATATAGTCCAGCTTCTGGGATTATTTGCTCAGCATACAGATTGAGTAAGTATGGTGAAAGTATACAACCCTGATGCACTCCCTTCTTGATTTTAAACCATGTAGTGTTCCCTTTTTCTGTTCAAATGACAGCCTCCTGGTCTATGTACAGGTTCCTCATGAGTACAATTAAGTGTTCTGGAATTCCCATTCTTCTCAATGTTATCCACAATTTGTTATGATCCACACAATCAAATGCTTTTGTAGAGTCAATAAAACACAAGTAAACATCTTTCTCATATTCTTTGCTTTGAGCCAAGATCCATCTGACATCAGCAATGATATCCATCATTCTACGTCCTCTTCTGAATCCAGCTTGCATTTCTGGATGTTCTCTGTCAATATACTGCTACAACCATTTTGAATTATCTTCAGTAAGATTTTGCTTGCATGCAATATTAATGATCTTGTTTGATAATTTCCACATTCTGTGGGATCACCTTTCTTTGGAATGAGTACAAATATGGATCTCTTCCAGTCAGTTGGCCAGGTAGCTGTCTTCCAAATCTCTTGGCATATAAAGTGACTGCATAGATGTAACAGTTGGTCTCTCCTCATCCAGAACAAAGAAGAATGAGGAAAACCAAAGATGCATGGAATCAATTAGTCCAAGGGACTAGTGAACCATATGAACCTCCCCCTATATGACCATGAGACCGGAAGAACTAGATGGTGCCTGGCTATCACTGTCAACCATTTGGAAAGGGATCAGTGCAGCAGATCCTGAATAGAGTGAGAGAACAATGTGGAACAAAACTCAAAATAATTAAAAAAAAAAAAAAAAAAAGAAAGACCAGGGGTACTGGTCTGATAGAGCCTGGTGAGACCCCTGAGACTATGGCCACTAGTTAATCTTCAGGCCTGGAACTGAACTCACTCCTGTGGCTTCCAGCCAAACAATAAACAGGCATGTGGGGTGAACATTTACATCAGGTAGATACTCTTCTTAGAACGATCAATCATGAGAGAACAGAAGGGTAGTATTTATACAAGGAGATAGCTCAGGGGGCAGGAATGCATAGGAAAGAAGGACACAGGGAAAAGGTGGGAAGAGAAGAAGTGAGAAGAGAGCTGTTACATTGTGGGGATTGCAATCAATATCATGAAACAAAATGTGTATGAACTGCTGTATGGAAAATGAATTTACTCTGTAAACTTTTACCCACATCATAAAAAAAAATTTTTTTTTAATGAATTAGTTTAATTAGACTGCTTTCCTACCAACTGGCAGAACTCAGCTATGCTGAGTGGGGGAAGGGAAGGAAATTTTGACGTAATGAGGGAAGAAAGACTATGTTGGGTTTAGGGGAGAAATGAAGTACTTAAAGAGAAAGCAGAATGAGATGGGCCCTGCAGTGGAGGTCTCTGGGGTGCTAGTGGGAAGCATGAGGGCACCAGGATCCTGGCAAGCTGGGAATATGGGATGACCAGAAGGGTCAGAGGAATGCAGACAGAAAGGGGCAGGGCACCCTCTGACTGCTTACTCCTCAGTCTTTCCTTCTTCGAAACACTTATGTCAACACTCTTCAACCACTTCAATTACCCGCCCCCAAAGAGTCCTGTCTGCACTGGGTTCTGCTGCTCTGCTCCTTCAGATGCTGAAGGCAGGAACTGGCTCATACTACTATCTCAAGATCACTGTCTAGCCATGGGGAAATGCTGCTTGCCACCATAAAAGGACAGTTATCATATCACAATGGTGCAATCTCCTTTCTTCCTCCTTCTTCCCCCAGATGGGACTTAGGCACTCAAAGCCCACATTTTCTCCCTCCTCAGTTCAATGCAAATATATAGCCCAGGACAACAATAGCCTCTTCATACCAGATGGAGATGGGAAGGAAGTGGGAGCATTGATTAGCAATCACAGCTCCCAATAGAAACTTTCTGGAAATCTCTCCCTATCACTCTCAGCAGCATGTCCTGTCCCTCTTGAGACCCTGGGCTGCACATCCTCTCTTCTCCCCACCACTAACCATTCCACCCCTGAGATCATTGCTTCTCAAAGTGTGTTCCTTGAACCAACAGCATTGACATCACCTGGGAGTTTGTTAGAAAAGCAGTCCCAGACCCACTCCAGCCTTACAGAATCAGAATGCACATGTTACTATGACTTCCAGGTGATTCATGTACATATTAAAGTTTGAGAAGTGCTGATTTAGAAAATATTACTGCAAAGTGCCTAGTCCACTGTTTAATGGAATCCTGGTTATACCAAACTTTCACTCCAAATTTCCTTTGGTTCTGGACCTTCTTGCTGAAAATCTAGACCTATGAGACTTTCCTACCTTAGTAAAGGCAGTATAATGAGCAAACCCAAATTTAAAAATATCTGTTGAATGACTCCTTCTATGAATAATAGTAAGTAACCCTTGAAGAGTAGCTTTATTATTTATCAAGTGGTTTGACCTGAGTTCTCTCATGTCCTAGTCACAAAATCTCTGGAAGGCCCTTAGGGACAGGCATTACTGACTCTTATTAGCATAGTGTCTAAGGCACTTGACTGCTAACCAGAAGGCTGGTGGTTCAACCCCCCCAGCCACTCCTCGGAAGGAAGGTTGGGCAATCCTACTTCTGTAGTGATACTGCCTTGGAAACCCAAGGAGGGGTCGCTATGAGTCGGGGCCAACTCGACAGCACATAACAACAACAACATTACAGAGGAAGAGCCAAGCCCATGGGTCTCGGAAGGGATACCACAACCAGCCACCCATGTGGTATTATGAGCCACATCTGGTGAAAATGTTGCAGCTCAATGAGGATTAACCATAGTGTTTGGAAGAAAGGATGGTCTGGTTTTTAAATCTTTAATAACAGAGTTCATCAGAAATTCTTTTTTCATTTGGGTCTTCTTGAGAACATAAATCAACTTTACCTGCCCTAGTAATGAGCAATATCTTATGCATGTGCTTTGATCTAATATTTATTTGAGGATGAACAGACCTTGAAAGCTCTTACAGTTCCTCCCATTTATCCTAGTGTCTTCCTTAACATCTATCACAGCAATTTACACATAATATTCAATAAATATTGTTTGAATTAATAATTAATGGATGATGGTCTGACTTAATTAATAATTAACAGATGAATGACCACCTGGCAGATTTATCAAAATACGTCTTCTCTTCTCTCACTGGAGAGGCCTGTACACTCAGCTACTGGGCTCAGTCTGTCTTACACCTAAAATTTAAACTAGATTCTTGATATCATCTTTTTTTTTTATCTTCCTATTAAGAAAACACACATAGACACCTATATACAATTCCATCTAACAGTGGACTATATAGTTAGCTAAAAGGAGTCCTGGTCATACAACACTAAGCACTTGGTTACTAACTGAAATGTTTGTGGTTTGAACCCATCAGTCACTCCATGGGAAAAAAGACCTGGTGATCAGCGTCTGTAAAGATTACAGCTTAGGAAACCCTCTGGGGCAATCTCTACTCTATGAGTCAGAGATCTAGGAGTCAAAATTGATTTGACAGCCCCTCACAACAACAACATATTAAGTAAAGTTTTATAGAATGAGACTATAATGTTTTGCATCTGATTGTCTCATATGGTTTACAGTCTGGCACAAAAGGCAATTCTAAAGAAGGAGTTTCAAAACTATTTTCAGCATTGACAGCGTCTTTTTAAGATTCTCCTATTTGTTTAAATATTTTATCCTATTTGAAAACAACAAGTCTTCTTTTAAAATCACTCTTACTATTTTGTATAACTATAAACCAAACCAAATCCAATGCTTTTGAGACAATTCTGACTCTATACCTTGCTCTATTTCTTAAACTAAGAGCTAATGTTTACTTCTTTTTATATGCTAGGCATCATTCCAAAATCTCCTCATTCAGTCCTCTTCACAACCCTGTGAGGGAGATACTATTATTCCCCCTTTTTTACAGATGAGGCTACTAGGACATAAAGAGGGAAGTAATTTTTCAAAGTCACAGACACACAGCAAGGAAGAGATGAACAGAATCTGAACAGAAAGGGACTGGCTCCAGAGCTTGTACTCTGATTGCTCCTTGAGAGTGGTGGGAAATTGGAGGGAAACTGAGTAGCAGTCTGGAGAGAGTTGATGAGATAGAAGGTTGAGATCATGTTTGCTTTTAAAGCCAAGCAGGTCAAGCTTGACCCATCCTTGAACATCATCAACAGATGTTGCTGGGAACTCTACCCTGAGAGAGAAATCAAGCCAAATTTCTATTTATTATACAAGTGACACAAACTTGCTTGCTGAAAGTGAAAAAGATCTGAAGCACTTGCTGATGAAGGTCAGAGACTATAAATAGCCTTCAGTATGGATTACACCTCAACAGAAAGAAAACTGAAATCCTCACAACTGGACCAATAAGCAACATCATGATAAACAGAGATAAGATTGACATCAAGGATTTTTATTTTACTTGATCCACAATCGATGCCCAGGGAAGTCAAGAAATCAAACAACGTAATATTGAATTGGGCAAATCTGCTGCAAAAGACCTCTTTAAAGGATTAAAAGGCAAAGATGTCACTTTGAAGACTAAGGTGCACCTGACCTAAGTCATTGTGTTTTTAATTGTCTCATATGCATATGAAAGCTGGACAATGAATAAAGAAGACTGAAGAAGAAGAAATGCTTTTGAATTATGGTGTTGGCGAAGAATATTAAATAGACCATGGACTTCCAGAAGAACTAACAAATCTGTCTTAGAAGAAGTATACCCAGAGTGTTCCTTAGAAGGCAGGATGGCTAGACTTCATCTCAAGTACTTTGGACACATTATCAGGAAGGACCAGTCCCTGGAGAAGGACATAATGCTTGTGATAAGTCATAAATTCAGCCTCAGATTTCTGTTCTGTAAAATGAAGGTGATGTCTGCCTATGTGAGGCTGCTTGTTGTTGTTGTTGTTATTTGCCGTTGAGTCGGCCCCGACTCATAGCGACCCCTCCTCGGGTTTCTGAGGCAGCATCACTACAGAAGTAGGATTGCCCAACCTTCCTTCCGAGGAGTGGCTGGTGGGTTTGAACCGCCAGCCTTCTGGTTAGCAGTCAAGTGCTTTAGCTACTA
>NW_006921602.1:12521924-12538365 GCF_000298275.1 Orycteropus afer afer | reverse complement strand
TTAGAAGTCAAATGCCTTAGGCACTATGCCACCAAAGTACCTTACACTAGACACAGTGGGCCGCTATTGGGTAAGATTTCAGGGGCCTTTTGCCCTTATAATAAACCCACTGCCTATCATTTCATCTCTAAAGCATTATTGCTTTGAGTCTTGGGACTTTTTAACAGAGAATCACCTAGTTAATGGAACTAGAAGCAGAGGGAGCTTTTATGTACTTCTCTGTGTGTGTGTGTGTGTGTATGTGTGTTGCAGGGGTTGGCGAGGGAGGGTTAAGACTGAATCTTTTATCAATTCATACCCAAAGAAGTGATTATCAGGAATGGGACCTAGGCCTGGAGGCTGAGGAGGGGTGGAGTACAGTGAGGTCAAGTGGGAAAGAACTGGCCTCAGGAGGGAGGAGAGGGCATAACTGCCCCTCTTTGGGAGTGGAAGGTAGAAACAAGCCCACTGGCTCTTCTCTTCTGCTCCTGGCTCAGTTCCAGACCATATCTCAGATTCTGCCTCCTCTTCATCAGTGACTGAGTGAAGAAAAATTCTGAATGCCAACACCTCCAACAGGTGTGAAATTAATCTGCATTAGTGGGAAGATTGAGCAACAGAACCCCATCCATAGCAAGTGTCATTGCTGGGGCAGAGACCTAGCACACTTTGTACCTGCAAAAAAAGAGGTCCTTTTGGGACACCAGTGCTTCCAGCATCACCAGGATCTACTGCTTCTTTGCTGATCTGTACAGGAGCTCTGGTGGTGTAGTGCCTAAGGCATTTGACTGCCAACCAGAAGGCTGGCGGTTCAAACCCACCAGCCACTCCTCAGAAGGAAGATTGGGCAATCTACTTCCATAATGATGCCACCTCGGAAACCCAAGGAGGGGTCACTATGAGTCGTATCCAACTCAATGGCAGTTGGAGTTAAATAACCTGGATTTAACTTCCTAAGTGATCAAGAGCAAATCAGCCATCCTCTCTCAGCCTTTGTTTCCTCATTTTTAATGAGATGCCTAGACTAGATCCATGATCTTCAAACTTCTTAGTTGGAAAGCCCAACATGTAAAACAGATGGGGTGGGGAGGGGTGTCACGTGCTCAACTTCCCTCTTCCTGGGAGACTATAGGTTCCAAGGAACACAGCTTGAAAATCACTGGATCAGAAGCACTCCAGGTTCCCTTTGTCTCTACCCTTTTGGGATTTCATGATTTATTCCAAGAGCTAATGAAGAATGTCAAAGTGGAGTTGAGGGTCAAAGTGATTCTTACAGCCAAGTTAGGAGACCAGGCTACATAAGAAATTGACTGAGTTTGGAGTTGGGGTATTCATGAGATTAAGCAGACACAGGTTGCAGTTGCCCATGGAGACTTCAGGCCTTCGGTAAGTTAGTTTGCCTCTCTGTGCCTTAGTTTCCTCATCCTTAAAATAACATTATTAAGTCTTCCTTATAGAAGAACCTCAAATAATATATGTAGATACTTCCTCCTCCATTAAGTGGAATTTAATTTCCCTCCCCTTGAGTGCAGGAGGGACTTAGTGACTTGCTTCTAATAAATACAATATGGGAAAGGAAAAATATTAAGTGTACAGTACAAAAAAAACCTAGCAGACATCACTGTAACCAAGTGATAAAGGCTAACAGTGCTAGTAATAAGTCATGTTGATATATGTGCCTTCTGATATGAATCAGCAAAAAGGACACTTCACTTCTGTCTCCCTCCCCAATATCAATAATCCCACTCTAATCATGAGAAAAAGAACACAGAGACCCAAATTAAAGTCCACAGAATATCTTACCAGCACTCAAACAGGTTCCCTGAGTGGTACAAACAACATTCAACTACTAGCCGAATAGTTGGTAGTTCGAATCCATCCAGAGGTGCCTCAGTATTTTCAAAAGGTCATAACCTTGAAAACCCTATGGAATAGATCTACTCTGCACACAGGGGGTAGCTGTGAGTCAGAACTGACTCAACGGCAACTAACAACAACAACTCCTTAAACTGTCAAGATCAAGAAAAACAAGGAAAGAGTTAGAAATTGTAACAGACCAGAGGAAACTGAGGAGACTTGACAACCAAATGCACTGATATCCTGAATTAGGTCCTGGAACCTAAAAAGGACATTAACAGACAAACTAGTAAAATCCAAGTAAAACTTGTAGTTCTAGTAATGTACTGATACTGGCTTCTTAAGGATTTCTGATGGTAAGGTATTTGGCTGCTAATCAGAAGGTCAGCAGTTCAAACTCACCAGCTGCTCCACAGGAGGAAGATGAGACAATCTACTTCCATAAAGATTTTTAGCCTTGGAAACCCACTGGGGGTTGCTATGAGTTGGAATTGACACAATGGCAGCAGGTTTGGATTTTTGGGTTTAATACTAGTTTCTTAGTTTTGACATATGTACTACAATACGTAACATGAGGGGTATATGAGAACTCTTTGAATTTTCTTTGCAACTTTTCTATAAATCTAAAATTACTCCAAAATAATAAGTGTATATAAAAAATGAGGTTGATAATAATATCTACCTTGTAGGGTTGCTGTGAGGACTAAATGAAATGTAAAGGACTTAGAACAATATCCAATGCACAGTAGATTCTGGATTGCTGTTGTTGGTGGGTGCCACAGAGACGATTCTGAGTCACAATGACCTCACGTGAAAGAATAAACTGCCCATAGGGTATTCTAGGCTGTAATCTTTTTTTAAAAAAATACATTTTATTGAAATATATGTACAGCGAAATACACAAAACGAAAGTGATGGGTCAATTATTTTTTTTTCATTATTCCCTCCCCTCCTCTCCCATCCCTGTTGTTGTTGTTGTTATGTGCCGTCGAGTCGGCCCCGACTCATAGCGACGCCTCCTTGGGTTTCCGAGGCAGTATCACTACGGAAGTAGGATTGCCCAACCTTCCTTCCGAGGAGTGGCTGGTGGGTTTGAACCGCCAGCCGTCTGGTTAGCAGGCAAGTGTCTTAGCCACTATGCTACCAGAGCTCCTACCTAGTAACCAATAAAGAAAGTTTCCTTCCATATATAAAGCTTTCCTGACTTTTTACAATAATGAACTAATACAATATTTGTCCTTCTGTGACTGCCTTATTTAATTCAGTATAACGTCCTCCAAGTTCATCCATGTTATGAGGTGTTTTGCAGATTCTATGTTATTCTTTAGTGTTACATAGTACTCCTTTGTGTGTATGTACCATAGTTTAGTTATCCATTTTTCTGTTGATGGACACCTAGGTTGTTTCCATCTTTTGGTTATTATAAATAGTGCTGCAATGAACATGGGTGTGCATCTATCTGTTCCTGTCCTGGCTCTCACTTCTTTAGGGTATATACCTAGTAATGGGATGGCTGAGTCAAATGGTATTTCTAATTCCAACTTTTTAAGGAATCGCTAGGCTTTAATCTTTATGGGAGCAGGTCGCCAGGTCTTTCTTCCACTCAGCAACTGGTAGGTTCGAACTGTCAGCCTTTCAGTTAGCAATGGAGCACATAACCGTTGCACTACCAGGGCTCCTTAGGCTCTGGATAGATATTAGTTATTATTACAACTACTTTCTGTCAACCCAGGAAATAGTCCTATTTTCTCACATCAAAGATGCATCATTAACTCTGAGGGCTTTGAACCTTTGTTTACTTTTTTCCATATTAACCTCCTGAGAAAGAAAAAAGAAGGATTCTACTGTAATGTGTTGTTAATTTGGTTTACAAATGTTTCAGTAATGTCCATGACACTGAGACTTGAGAGGTTTGTCCATACAACAAGCTTTCTGAATCTACTTAGGGTCAAAGTGGTCCCATTAAATTTTTTGTCAAATACCATTTACAGCAATTTTTAAAATTTCACTGCTTATCAACTCATGGCCATCTTATTTAATCTACTACCACCTACTCCTCACCCCCACTGGATTACCTGTAAGCAAATTTCAGATATCACATTATTTCATCTGTGAATATTTCAGTATGTATCTCTAAAAGGTAAAGATTCTTTGAAACTATAACTGAGTACCACTCCTGCTTTAAAATTCTACAATAATTGTTTAATATCATTAACATCAAAATGATGTTCACATTTCCCTGTTTGTATCATATAGGTTTTTAAAAGTCTGATCAAAACAAAATCCAAATAAAGATTGCAATTACAATGGTAATACATTGCAATTGATTGAAATATCTCTTAAATCTCTTTTCATCAGCAGGTTCCTGTTTGTCTCTCTCTTTCTCCCTCTCTGTCTCACTCTCCTGTTCCTCTCTTTTTTTCTTACTTACATTCATTTGTTGAAAATACTGGGTGTTTTGACCTGTAGAGCAGAATTTTCCACAGTCTGAATTTTGCTGGTTGCTTCCCCCATAGTGTTCTTTAATATGTTCCTCTGTTCTAATTTATTCCTTGTAAATGGGTAGTTGGATCTAGAGGCTTAATCAAATTCATGTTAAGAGTCTGACAAGATTCCCTCATAGGCGGTGCTATGTGCTCCCATCCAGAGTTACATAACATCTAGCTGTCTCTCTCTTTGTGATACTAGCAGATTTTGATGATCAATGCCTAGATCCATTAATGTGATAGGAGAACCTTCATTAAAAAAAAAAAAAATCACCATCATCATCATCATCATCATGCTGATACCTATGCCTAGAAGGGGCAGCTTGGTTTTTCAGAGGATTTTGAGCTCCTTAGTGGAATACGAACTTTCAAAGAAGTTACTGCCTCATTTGGTGGGATGGTGGCAAAGGCGGTGAGGGAGTGTCTATCCTAGCCCTCAGTAGAATCTATTGACTGGTCTGGTGGGGTCTCCCCATTTAGCCTTCATTTATTTCAGCAATCACACAGTGGACCCCATGGTTTGGCAAGTGGGGTCTAATTCTCACAGGCTCTGGGACATACACACAAATTCACTGAGCACATCTAGAACCATTTTCTGAGTCAGCCAATGACGTAACCCAAGGATCCTATAACTTTGAGAACCACACCCTCCTTTCTGCAGCCACAAGTTGTTCTTTGACCTCACTCTTGGCTTCTGTGCCAAAATCAGTGACGATTTTCTTACCTTTGATACATTAATTCCTTCTACTCCCATAGTTCCTTTTAGATGAGGTTTTCACAAGCTTTCAAAACACTCTTATATAATCCTCTCAGCACTTAAGTAGTATGGCTAGAGAACTCCCAGTCAGGGAAACAGCCCAAGGAGCTTGGCCGGTCCACTGGTTATCCTGTTCTGGCCTACGGTCTGCTGATAATGGTGCAAGATGTTGACTTTAACAAAACAAAGACATGTATTCTGAGTAAGTCCAATACCCCTCCCCTCAGTTGTCTTCTGATCTGTGGTCTCAGGGAAACCAGGAGGCTCTATTGGGAATCAGGGAGTATCCCAATCAACTCACGGCCACTATCTGTCTAGATTTTCCCAAATAGTAGCAATCTCAAACACACTGTTCCACACACATGCTCCGTGTGTGCGACTGTGTCTTCATCAGGGGTTTAGTACATATAGCACCATAGATATTAGAAACCAGAGCAGAAACATCATCCTCCCTTAACTGAAACCCCAGCTGCCAGCCCAGGAATATCACTTGCAATTCAGGAAAGGCATGCAGGTGCTGGAGAAGGTATGGTGAGGGATATCTGAAACAATCCAGAAAGTGGGAGGACAGCCATGTGCCTCAGGGCACTTGAATTTGCCCAAGATTGGAATGGGCTTGTACCAGTCTGCCCAGAGTCCCTCATGTTTGAAGACAAAAGCAAAAACATTAAGACAAATGGCCAAGGTGGGGACGAGAGTAGGCAACACATGAGAAATTACCTGGCCACAAATAGGAGGGCATGATACAAGGACAAGATCCAAAATGACACTCAACAAATGCACTTTACAAGAAGCAAAATGACACTCAACCACACAAAACCCTATGACAGGGCACACCAGCCTGCCCAGCATTACTATGCCAGTGCCATCTTCTGAAGTCCTGAGCTCCCCATCACTCCTGAGAGGCCCCAGCCCATCACATTGGTTCACTGGAATTCCCCAGGTTGGCCCTAACCCCTCTGCTGACACAGAAGCCCCTACCACCAAGGTCTATATCCCACCTGAGTTATGACACATTAGCTTTTGCCAATTTACTGAAAATAGGCCAGAGACAGAGAATTAGCCTATCAGAGGAGACAGGCCTCCATGCTAGCCAGTCAGGGAGCAGAAGACACCAAAACAGACTTTTTCCCCTCAGACCATGTCCTGTTCTGTACAGTGTGTATCAGTGCTTCTGTGACAAAGTAGAACTGCCCCATAGAGTTTTCGAGGCTGTAATCTTTATGAAAGCAGATCACCAGGTCTATCTCCCACAGAGTAGCTGGTGGGTCAAACTGCTGACCTTTTGGCTAGCAGCAAAGCACTTAATGTTGCACCACCCGGGCTCCTGTCAGTACTTGGCAACCCCCAATAAAGGATGTGCAGTCTCAGCCCCTATATCAGGACCCTCAACATAAGCCACAAGCTCTCCAAACTCCACTGCTACCCTGCCAAAACAGGGCAGAGCCAACCAAGGGAAATTGTCCAAGATCCTCCAGTGTAAATAAAATCTGGAGCCCTGGAAATAGGGAGAACTTCTCACTGTCACTCTCACTTTCAGATGGGGAAACTGAGGCACAGTGAAGGGAAGAGACTTGCCAAGTCACCTACTCTCCAGGCAGTGACAGACCCAGCATCAGGCAGGACTCCTGACAGGCGGCTCAGTTCTCTTCCCTCTACACCCTGCCTCATGTTTCAGGCAGCTCAGACTTGGCGCCTACATGACGAAGGCCTGGCACCTGGAAGGGAACAAGGCCAGGTACAGATTACACCAACCTTGAAGGTAGCCAAGAAGGAAGTAGAGACTATTTTCCTTCCCTCTCCCTACAGGTACCTGACTCCAGGAAGCCACTGAAATGCAAGAAACTCAAACATCACTCAGAAAATCTCCACAGGGGAGGGGAAAGGCTAAAAGGCAGCAGTGAGCTTGTCCTCACTCCATCTTGTTCATCACCACACAACTTTTTCTCACTTACCCTTAAATCAATAGAAAGGTATCAGATCCCCCAGCTTGTCATCTGGCTCCCATTCAGGCTCAATCAGTCCCCAATCTCCCCCTGCTCCCGTCTTGGGGAGTCCACCTTGCTCATACCTGCCCAATATGACTACCTCATCCTAGCTCTAGCCAGCACATTCTACCTTCTAAGGACCAATTGGAAAGTTCTCTCCTCCAAGAAGCCCTGTTCCCTGAAGCCCACTGCAATCTTTCTTATCCTCTGATGTCCCAGTCCTACAGAAAGTTAGTGCTGGGAAGAAAGGCAGAGGTCCCTTCCTGGAGAGCCTATAGTTACCCCACACTGGGATTTCTCATAAGCCACTGGGACAGCTTTCCAACTAACTGTTCAACTGCGTAATTATCTAATTTCTACAGCTTTTCTAACTGCTATTCAGAAAAAGGGGCCTAGAATTCTGCTGTTTTGGCACATTAAACAGCTTGGGGAATGAGATAGTACTTGATAAATGCCATTTAGCCATTTATATCAGGAACCACACAACCCAAATGTCCATCAACCAATGAATGGATAAATAAAATGTGATATAGTTACACCATGGAATATCATTCAGCAATTAAAAGGAATGAAGTACTGATACATGCTATAACATGGATGAACCTTGAAAACATATGTTAAGTGAAAGAAGTCTGTTACAAAAAGACCACATATTGTATGATTCCACTTATATAAAATATCTGAAATAGGCAAAATCATAGAGACAGAATGTAGATTAGTGGTTGCCTAGGTCTGGAGGGTTGGGGAGGAAATGACTCCCAGAGTGACTGTTAATGGGTAAGGGGTTTCATTTTGTGGTAAGGAAAATATTTTGAAACTGATTGTGGTAAGAGTTGCATAACTTTGTGAATATACTAAAAGCCATTGAATCGTATACTTTAAATGGGTGAATTATATGGTATATGAAGAATATCTCTGTTAAAAAAAAAAAAAAAAAAAAAAGACCATAGAAACATGCAAAGGCTTTCACTGGGTGGTGTCAGCAGTGCCTTGACAAGTAGGTCCTTTACAGATTACAAAGCACTTCTACATACATATGTCCCAGGCATATCTCAACATTCTACACAGTCAATATTATCCCTATTTTACAGACAGGGAAATTGGGCTCAGAGGGTGAAGGTCATATAGCTAATTACCCATAAAACTTAAAATCATATTATCTGGATCCAAATGCATTGCTTTCTGGGAATTGAGCTGAGGGATAGACTTCAAATGAAAGAATACAACTCAATGGACAAGAAAAAGCTGGAAACAAGCTAAATATCCTCTATTACGGAACTGTTTTGGCATTTTGTTGTGCTGGATGCAATGAAGATTACACAAACATTAAAATGATAAATATGAATATGGTGTGGGACATGTTTATAAAATAATGTTAAGTGTTGAATAACATGATCAACAATTAATGTCACTGAATCGTACATGTGAAGATTGTTGAAATGGAAAATGTTGTTACCTATATATTTTCCACAGTAAAAAAAATAATAATAATGTTAAATGAGCATGTGCAGATGGTACACAGTTTTATTACAATTTGTTTTGTTTTAAATGCATTTATGTATTTTAAAAATGTTACAGATGATAGATGCAAAAATGTGCTAGGATAATGAATATTTGAGTGAAGTTTTCCTTGGAAAATTTCCTGTGTTGTTTTAACAGTAAAGAGAGAAAATAACCCCTTGAATGGACACACCCCAACCAGCACAGCAGTGCACTATAATTATCCAATCAAGGGTGAACCCAGAGGAGGGCAAAAGTCTCTGCAGGACAGGCCACTGGGCTGCAAGGTCACCAAAGGCCTTACAGATAGTGGTGGAGGAAAGGGTAGGACCCCATTTTCAGGCAGCAGAGAGTCTGCAAAATATGACCTCTTTGACAAAAGGAGGAGGCACAGGAGGGTCAGCCAGAATTTACTCAGTCACCATTGATCTTTCCTTCAAAATGTTCTTTGTGCACCCTGGGCTCAGGGCCTCCTCTGTGCTTACACTTTCTGTATGTGCTCCCTTTATGACATTCAGCACATGTTACTAAGATTATCTCTTTATATATTCTTCTTCCTCGCTAGACTGTAAGGTCCTCAGGAAGAGGCCATATTGGCCCATATCCTTGTACCCTCAGGAAATAGTCTCTGACTGGTACAGTTAATGGGCTTGGCTGCTAACCAAAAGGTTTGAGGTTCAAGTCCACCCAGAGATGACTCAGAAAAAAGGTCTGGTGATTTGCTTCTAAAAAATTAACCACTGAAACCCTATAGAGCAGTTTTACTCTGACACACATGGAGTAGCCATGAATCAGAATCGACTCAACAGCAACTGGTAGTCATGGTTGTGGTACCTCTAGGCACCTAGCACAGTGCCAGACACACAGTGGGTCTGCAGTACATGCTTTCTAAATGGAACTCACCCCACACATCCACCAATCTGGATGCTGGCATCTCTGGTTTTATCCCATTCATGAGAGTGAGCTTCACAGCCCTTCATTCTCAGGACCTGTCCCAACTCTGTGGGTCTCATTACCTTATCACCCTCTTGAGCTAGACTTTTACAGACTAATACACTCAGTACAACCTCCTGACCAAGGTTCTTATCTTCAGTCTTCCACCCACATCCCCAGTACACCCCACACATCCTCCAATCAATCTTCTAAAATATTGATGTCATCCTATTCTTTGCTCAAGACCTGTTTTCCTCTTCTTCCTATCAAGCTGGAGCTCCTTGGCTAGGCCCCAGGAGCCTTTCATCACCTGGCCCCATTCTACTCACCCAATTGTACTCTGGCTTCCCAGCAGGCACAGCCCAACACACTCATTCCCACCCCCAGGCTTCTGCTAGCCATGTCTGTCTATCCTGGAATGCTTTCTGCCTACCTAAATCCTACCCCTAATGGAATTCAAGTTCCAACTCCTCCTGGAAGCCTTCCCTGACTAGGATCCTTGCCTCTAAATGTGTCAGCCCCTGAAGTTTGAATACACTTAATTATCTTTGTGTATCCTTTTCTTTCCTATGTTTGTCTTTCACCCACCCCAAACCAGATTAATCTCCTTAAGGGCAGGGCACTGTCTTACACATCATCAGTGTGACCCACTGCACCTACTGTAAGATAGACACATTATAAAAGCTCAAGACTTACTGGCTCTTAGATCTGAGAATCTGAAACACAGTCATGATCAGTAATGACAAAAGTGGTTTCCAGGAAGTACAGAAGTTTGTTCTAGGCAGCCAGTGTTATTGGGGTGTGGGTAGGACAATTTCTAAGGGGCTTAGAAATTTAAACTTACGCCATCAAAACTTAAGCTGAGGGGATCTGTGTAGCAGATCCTTGATAGAGAGGGAAAACAAAACTCATTTGGAGAAAAAAAAAGGCGGGGGGGGACCAGGTTTGCTGGTCTGATAGAGCCTGGTGGAACTACTGAGACTATGGCCCCTAGCTGCCCTTCAGGTCTGGAATTGAACCCACACCTGTGGTTTCCAGCCAAACAGAAGACAGGCATATGAGTTGAACATTACCTGAGGTAGATACACTCCTTGGAGAGAACAATCATTGAGAGAGAAGGGCTGCCTATGCACAAGGAGACAGTTTAGGAGGCAGGAGTCCATGGAGGGATGGACACTGGAAAGAGGTAACTATGGGGAGGAAGTGGGAGGGAAGCTGTTGCATTGTGGTAAACTGTGGTCAATGTCATGAGACAAAGTATATGCAAACGGCTATATGGAAAGTGAATTTGCTCTGTAAATCTTCACCCAAATCACAATAATAATAATAATAAAAAAGACAGATTAAAAAAAAAAAAAAAACTTAAGCTGAGTTCTCCCAAGCACCTGATGGATGATATAAACCAGTGGTTCTCAAAGTGTGGTCCCTAGACCAGCAACAGCATCATCACCTGAGACCTGTGAGAAATGCAAATACTCAGGACCTACCCAGATCTACCTAGGAGCTCTAGTAGCATAGCGCCTAAGGCACTTGACTGCTAACCAGAAGGCTGGTGGTTCAAACCCACCAGCCACTTCTCAGAAGGAAGGTTGGACAATCTACTTCTGTACCGCCTCGGAAACCCAAGGAGGGGTCGCTATGAATCAGTCCAACTTGACGGCACATAACAACACCACCACCACCCAGATCTACCAAAGCAAAATCTGGGGGTAGGGTTCAGCATCTGTATTTTAACAAGCCCTGTAAGTGATTCTATAAGAGTTCTGGTGGCACTGTGGTTAAGGCATTGGGCTACTAACCAAAAGGTGGGTGGGTGGTTTGAACCCACCAGCCACTTCACGGGAGAAAGATGAAGCAATCTACTTCCATAAAGATTTATATCCCTGGAAACCTGATTCAGTCACTATGAGTCAGAATTGACTCGATGGCAGTGTGTTTGGTTTTGGGATAAGTGATTCTGTGTGCACTAAAGTTTGAGAGCCCTTATTGTAAACACAAAAGGGGAATATCCTGGTATACTAGAAAGAGTAGTTCCTGCTACATTTAAAGACTGTCTATGGATATAATTTTTTTAAATTGTGATTTGGTTGAAAGTTTACAGAGCAAATTCATTTTCCATACAGCAGTTCATATACGTTTTGTTTCATGACATTGACAGCAATTTGGATATAATTTTTAATTCATATCTTTCTAGTAGTAGTAGTAGTAGTAGAATAAACAGTAACAATAACAGAAGTTGTTGAGTGCTTAGTACTCTCTGCCAATTTTCCTGATTATAGTTTTCAGGAACAAGAGGCTAAGTAGATAATAAAATCTATGAGGAACGGGTATAGCATTCTTGGTCCTTTTCGATGTGACGATGCTCCCCAGTCTTAAACCAAAGATTTCTCTGAGTCTTAGTGACTCTGTTCTAACCCAGTGATTTCTCAACAGTCCCTAGCCTCAGAGGCACAGTTTCAGGCAGAGGCTCTGCCTATCTTCCTGCCTTCTCAGTCATTTTGCTTTTCAGAGCTTGCACTTTCAATTGCGATCAGCCCCTATAGCACGTTTCAGACACTAAGTTGTGTCCCCACCCCCACCTTTGATTACATAGGGTATGTCTGCTAGCATCTCTGATTTTATCCCATCCATGAGAGCAAGATTCACAGCTCTTTGCTCCTCAGCTCTGCAGGTGGCTGGTAAAGCAGGTTTGTGTACAATGCAGCAGCCCAGCTCCCCATAACCTCTTTATACACTGTTGATGCTTGTCCTGACTCCATTGAAAAGGGATTCAGGCGGAGGCCTGCAGTGCTGGAAAAGAAATTGCAGGGCACAGCACCCCTGTGTCGAGGTGGCTCACTCACTCCACAGTCTCCCAGTCTTGGGGACACAGCAAAGATGCAGATCCAGGGTGACTTGGCCGAGGACCTTGCACACAGCAGGCACCCAATCTGAACCCTCCAGATCAGCAAGTGGGCAGGGTGAGGGACAGAACAAAACTATATATGAAGGGGTCCTTCATACAAATAGCGTAGGCTACAGTGGGGGAAATACAGGAGAAGACATGGTTCTAATTGTGGCTTTGCACCCCTGCTTCCATGACTGTAGGCAGCAAGTTACCTTCCATCTCTAAGCCTCATTTTTCCCACTTGTAACGTTAGAAAGTGAAGATGATCTCAAAAATCCCGTCCACAGCTTTCACGTGTATAGGAGAGAAATAAGGCTACAGCCTCTTGACCCTTTAAGTCAGCACTGTCCACCTATGATGGAAATGTTCTATATCTATGCTGTCCAATGCAGTAGCTGCTAGAGACATTGGCTTGAGCACTTGAATATGCTGAGTATGACTTAGGAACTAATCTGTAATTTAATTTAATTTTAATTGTTTGACATTTAAATAGCTACATGTATCTATTGGCTACCACACTGGACAGCAACGCTTTGAGTGAATTCAGGAAAGGGAAAATGGCCAGATGACAATGGAGTTATGCTGCAGCTACAAGCCAAGGACACTTGGGGCTAACTGAAGCTAAGAGATAAGAAAGGATCCTTCCCTAGACCCCTGGAAGAAAGCATGGCCCTGGTGACAACCTGACTACTAGAACTCAAAACCTCAGAACTATGAAAGAATATATTTCTGCTCTAATATATGATACTGCCTAATATGTGGTACTTTGTTATGCCAGCTCTAGATATTAATATAGTAGGTGAGTAAAAGAGATGCTGATATATATATATATATATATATATATATATATATATATATACACAAAGATGCTCATTGCAGTAACAACTCAATATCTATCAACACAGCACTGGTTAAATTAATTATGGTCCATCCATAACAAGTTATCTATGCAGCTGTTAAAAAAATATTATGTACATATTTCTTTTCCAACCATTTCAGGAGGTAGCATATGATCAAGAACAGATAGTATTGAAGGAGGAAGTCCAAGCAGCACTGAAGACACTGGGAAAAGACAAGGCTCCAGGAATTGATGTAATACCAATTGAGATGTTTCAACAAATGGATGCAATGCTGGAAGGGCTCTATGCCAAGAAATTTGGAAGACAGCTACCTGGCCAATCAACTGGAAGAGATCCATGTTAGTGCCCATTCAGAAGAAAGGTGATCCAACAGACTGTGGAAATTGTCAAAAAAATATCATTAATATCGCAAACAAGTATAATTTTGTTGAAGATAATTAAAAAATGGTTGCAGTAGTACATTGACAAAGAACTTTCAGAAATTCAGGTTGGATTCAGAAGAGGACATGGAACAAGGGATATCATTGCTGATGTTAGATGGATATTGGTTGAAAGTAAAGAATACCAGAAAGATGTTTATCTGTGTTTCATTGACTATGCAAAGGAATTGGACTGTGCGGATCATGACAACTTATAGATAACATTGCAAAGAATGGGGATTCCAGACATTTAATTGTGCTCATGCAGAATCTGTACATAGACTGACAGGCAGCCATTTGAACAGACAAGAGAACACTGCATAGTTTAAAATCACCAGAAGTGTGCCTCAGGATTGTATCCTTTTACCATAATTATTCAATCTGTATGCTGAGCAAATCATCCAAGAAGCTGGGCTATATGAAGAAGAACGTGGCATCAGGATTGAAGAAAGACTCATTAACAAATTACAATATGCTGATAACAACCTTGCTTGCTGAAAATGAAGAGGACTTGAGGGACATACAGATGAAGATCAAAGATTACAGTCTTCAGTATGGATTACACCTCAACATAAAACAAAAGTCCTTACAATTGGACCAATAAGCAATATCATGATAAATGGAGAAAAGATTGAAGTTGTCAAGGATTTCATTTTACTTGGATCGACAATCAACACCCATGGAAGCCCCAATCAAAAAATCAAATGGCGTCATTACTGCACTGTGCAAATTTTCTGCAAAAGACCTCTTTAAATGTTAAGAAAAGCAAAGATGTCACATTAAGAACTAAGATTCACCTGACCCAAGCCATGGTGTTTTCAATTGCCTCATAAGCATGTGAAAGTTGGACAATGAATAAGGAAGACCAAAGAAGAACTGATGCTTTTAAATTATGGTGTAGGTGAAGGATATGAAATACATCATGGACTTCTAGAAGAATGGGAGCTTTGGTGGCATAGTGCATAAGGCATTTGACTGCTAACCAGAAGGCTCACAGTTCAAACCCACTAGCCACTCCTCAGAAGGAAGGTTGGGCAACCTACTTCCATAGTGATACCACCTCAAAAACATAAGCAGGGGTCGCTGAGTCAGATTTGACTCGATGGCAGTGAGTTTGGTTTTTGTTTTTTCTAGAAGAAACAAATCTGCCTTGGAAGAAGTACAGCCAGAATGCTCCTTAGATGCAAGGATTGCAAGACTTTGTCTCATGTACTTTGAACATGTTAGTAGGAGGGACTAGTCCCTGGGGAAGGACATAATGCTTGGCAAAGTAGAGGGCTAGCAAAAAAGAGGAAGATCCTCAATGAGATGGATTGACACAGTGTTTACACAATGGGCTCATACATAGCAACGACTGGGAGAATGGACAGGACTGGACAGTGTTTTATTCTGTTGTATATAGTGTCCCTCTGAGTTGGAATCAACTCAACAGCACCTAACAACAACAATAACAACAATACACATACACACACATATATGTACATATGTACACACACATATCACATATATGTACATATAGAGAGAAACACATATATATGATCTGCAAATATGGAAAAATTTATAAGATTAAAAACCAGATTGTAGAACAATGTTATGATCCTATCTACACATGCAGTCTGAGTCTATCTAAATTTTTCAAGTACAAAATATGCACATACTGTATGTGGTTACATATGCATAGGCAACTTTTGGAAGGATACATAAAAAAGAGTGCTCACCTCTGAAAACTGGTACTGAAGAAGTTAAAAAAAAATGAGGGAGCAAACCTTTTTTTATTAATTTTTTTTCTATAAAACTTTAAAAGCTAAACACAGTCATGTAAAAAATTCTACTTAGGATGATTGCACAATAGAACGAATGTAATTCATGTCACTGAATTGCACACATAAAAATGATGGAAATGCAAATGTTTTGTTAAATATATTCCACCACAATAAGTTTTTTAAAAACCGTAATTCCCTAAAAAAAGTAAAAATAAATAAATAAATCCTATCTGGAATGTTGCATTGTCAATAAAATATATTTACAGAGGAAATGACAGAGAAAAATACTTTATAGTGTAATTGGGAAAAACGGGATATAAATTATATCTTTGATACGCTCATAATGAAAAACAGGTAAGAAAAGAACACACAGAAGAAAAACCACAATACAAACCCCACTAGTCTGATTCCCATAAAAAGGCCTGAGAGCCCCGCCTAGCTTCTACCCTGATGATTTACCAGGTGGCAACCAAATCATTAAGGAGCTGACTCATTTCACAGCCATAGAATCCACAAAGTCATCACAATAACATTTCAAATGTTCTATAAAGTGACACAGGTCCAGCTCCCTCATTCTGAGTGGGAATACGGAGATGGGGGTAAACCTGCCTTGACCTCTACTCAATGGCTGAGATTTTGTTCTTTATTACTAAGATTTTAGGCTGCCTGACTGCAAGTCAGAAGACATTAAATGAATCTGTGCGCTTTTAGGATGTTAGAAACTAAGTGCTTCAACAGGGCAATCTACTTCCGTAGTGATACTGCCTTGGAAACCCAAGGAGGGGTCGCTATGAGTCGGGTCCGACTCCACGGCAAACAACAACAACAACAACAGGTGGCTTTAAGATTTAGTAATCAGGGGAGGCGGGGCAAGATGGCGGACTAGGCAGAAGGATTGCACAGACCCTCTTCAAACAAAGAAA
Organism: Orycteropus afer afer; assembly: GCF_000298275.1. Taxonomy (NCBI): domain Eukaryota; kingdom Metazoa; phylum Chordata; class Mammalia; order Tubulidentata; family Orycteropodidae; genus Orycteropus; species Orycteropus afer. The sequence continues at coordinate 12,522,013 of NW_006921602.1, read as the reverse complement.
AGGGAAACCAATTAACACAGACACAGAAGATAATCTTGGACCCCTGAGCCTTGAAGGAAAGGATGCAGAATTGGACTAAACCCCAACTA
>NW_006921602.1:12505082-12514052 GCF_000298275.1 Orycteropus afer afer | reverse complement strand
TGAATTTACTCTGTAAATCTTCACCCAAATCCTAATAACAAAAAAAAAAAAAAATTTAGGGATCAAAAAAAAAAAGAGTAACGTAGAATTGGCAAAAGACTACATAATGTGGATGAACTTGGAGGACATTATGCTGAGTGAAATAAGTCAATCACAGAAGGACAAATATTGTATTTGTGAACTGCTGTATGAAAAGTGAATTTGCTCTGTAAATCTTCACCCAAATCAAAATAAAAAAAAAAAAAAAAAAAAAGATTTAGTGATCAGTAGAAAAGTGAAACCAGGCATGAGGCTTCCAAGCAGCTGAAATGTCTCTGATTACCTTGCATGCAGTCCTATGGAAGCAAATACCTTAAGAAAACAGGAAGGTCAGCTGGAAAACGGAGCAAGAATTTAAAAGTAACGAACTTAAGGGCTGGAAGGGCACTTAGATGCCATCTAGTCTAACACCCCACCCCCACCCCCTTACATTGCCAGAGAAGGAATTGAGGCCCAGATAAGAATGCATTCCTTCTAAAATGATTCCAGACCAGGAAGAAGGGTGCTATTAAGTGACCAGAGTTACAGGTTTTCTGTAGGTGAGTGGTAAAGCAAGCTGGATTTGAGAAATTATCCATTCTGGAAAAATCCAGTTGACTGAACATAACATTGTAGCCACAGGAAACAAGGGCCCAATCCCTGTAATGTTCCAGCCTCACATGAATAAATCATGATGCCATTGTTAACAAATAGAAATCTTCCTCTTCAGGACCAATTAGACATTTCACTAAGCAAATGGAAAAGGCCGTAACCTTCTCTAAGGAGCTCCAGTGGCCCAGTGCCTAAGGCATTTGACTGCTAACCAGAAGGTTGGTGGTTCACTAGCCACTCCGTGGAAGGAAGACTAGGCAATCTACTTCCATAAAGATTTACTGCCTCAGAAACCCAAAGGGGGTCGCTATAAGTTGGAATCGACTTGATGGCAGTGAGTTTGGTTTTTTTGGTTTAACCTTATCTGGGTGTGGCTGGCAGCTTCACCAGAAAGAAACACCTTCCAGCTAGGGTTCTGGGTAGGGAGGCTTAGCCTCCTCAGACCTGACAAAGGTTATAGGGGCATAGGTCAAATGTTTTTTTACTTAGTTTTTCTCTAACAGAGCTCCTTCACCCATTCCAGAGACCCAAGCCCTTGGGAAGTCAGGTTAGCACTAAGATTGCTTTACAAAGAAAAGTTGTGGACTGTCCTATAATTTGATTGTATAAATTTACCACCTGAAGAGTTTGCACTGCTAGGAGCAGGGGAGAAAGGGTGAATGTTTCTGACCTCCAATTCATCCACAAAGAGAACATTCAAGATAATCTAGGTACCACCATTATCAGACATGATTCTTCACAGACTTGAGGGCTATTGGGGCAATCACAGAATGTTTAACTGAAAAAAAACAGTTCCCATCAAGTCTCCAGGCATTTATTCCAAGATGCCCCAGGTAGATTCAACCTTCCAACCTTTATGGTTAGTAGCTGCGTCCATTGCTATTTGTACCACCCAGGGACTCATCCTGAAAGGGACTTCTGAAACCAACATTGGTTTTGAGGACCCCACTATGAGTTGATTCTGACTCATAGTGACCTTCCATATGGTTTCCAAGGCTGGACATCTTTATGGAAGCAGACTGCCTCATCCTTATCCTGCAGAACAGCTGATGGGTTTGGTTAGCAGCCACATGCTTCAACCACTATGAAACCAGAGCTCCTGGAACAAGAACCCCAAACCCACTGCCATTGAGTGGATTCCCACTCATAGAGATTCCCATAGGCTTTCCAAGCCTGTAAATCTTTATGGAACTAGATTGACTCATCTTCCTCCTGTGGAGCAGCTGGCAGGTTTGAACTGCTGACCTTTTGGTTAGTAGCCAAATGCCTTACCCACTGCATCACCAGAGTACCTTAGGACAAGAACAGGAGCTCACAAATACTTTCCTTTGCCAGTTGAGCAGCCAATGGAGCATCAACAGATATTTATCAAAGACCATGTGCCAGGTACTACAGGAGACACAAATACTCACCATGGGGAATTTATATTTAATTGGAAAAACAGGCTCTGATCCTTCAAAAAAAGTTTTTGTTTAAAACAAGACATGCAATACTTAAGGAAGAGAGGATAAATGACCAGATGCTGGTACAGATAACCAAGAGGCTTGCAGGAGGGAAGAATCCTGGGAGGAGACAGGCAGATCTGGACAGATCTGAATGGGAGATCTGGACAGAGCAAGAGAGGAATGGACCTTTGCAGTCACCATGAGTGTGAATCAACTCAATAGCAAGTGGTTTAAATCAGGTGAAGTGACAAAGAAAGGTATTGCAGCAGCCAAGGACCTGTGCCAGCTGTACTCTGATAGAAGAACAAAGAGCCTAGGATGGTCCATGGGTCCCTGCCATGCCAAGGACACATTCTCACCTGCCTATGCCATGAAGGATGAGAGAGCAGCATGTTCCAGGTGGGACTTAAGGCTCTGAAGTTCAAAAGCAATGAATCCTGGGGCTTTGTGAGTTCTTTACATAATGTTCTCCTACTGCTGGTCTACAGGGGCCCAAGACACACCTGACTATAAGGCTCAGGGTGACTGCTGGGTTGGAGGAGCTGCTGTTGGGCACATGGCCCAGCCTGCATTGAGAGCAATAACCCTAAATGTGTCAGGCTACTCCAGGAAGCAAAAAGCATAGGCAAATATAGTGAGTTTAAAAAAAAAAAAAAATCAAACTTGCTGCTGTGGAGTGGATTCTGACTCATGACTACCCCTTGTGTTACAGAGTAGTGCTCCCAAAAAAGATATATCCATGATCTAACCCCAAAACCAAAAAACCAAACTCACTGCCATCAAGTCCATTCCGAGCAACCCCCTTTGGGTTTCCAAGGCAGTAAATCATTATGGAAATAGGTTGCCCAGTCTTCCTTCTACAAAGTAGCTGGTGGGTTTGAACTGTCAATCTTCTATCTTCTAGGTGGCAGACAAATGCCAGAGTACCTTGATTTAACCCTCGAGACCTGTGAATGTAATCTTAGCTGGAAAATGGGTCTTTGCAGATGCAGTCAACTTAAAGATCTCATCTTTAAAATGAGATCATCCAAGATTACCTGGTTGGACTCTAAATTCAATGGTAGATGTGATGGCTAAGGTTGTGTGTCAACTTGGCTAGACCATGATTCTCTGTCAAAGTTAACATATAGTCATCCCCTGGGATGAGATCTGATATAATGTAAGCACTTCCATGATGAAATCTGCTATGAGCTGCCAATCAGTTGAAAAAGAGTTTCCTCGGGAGCGTGGAATATATATTTTCTCAGGAGTGTGAAATAATATGTTGTTGTTGCTTGCCATCGAGTCGGATCCGACTCATAGCGATGCCTCCTTGGGTTTCTGAGGCAGTATCACTACGGAAGTAGGTTGCCCAGTCTTCCCTCCGAGGAGTGGCTGGTGGGTTTGAACCGCCAGCCTTCTGGTTAGCAGTCAAATGCCTTAGGCACTACCTGCCAGAGCTCCTATTGCCTTAGGGTTTAGTAATCAAGTGCCTTAGGCAGGAGCTCCCTAAAACTAACTGACACCATTCTTCCCCAGCAAGTTTCTCAGAGTCCATTACCAGAGAGAAACAGTATAGTTAAATGGAAAGAGTTCCAACTATGGAGTTTAACAGACCTAAAGTGACTCGAGATACAAATGACTCTACTTCTCTTGACTTCTCTTGGTCAGGTGAAGTAAATAATTCCTGTCTCACAAGGTTATTGAAACAACTGGAAATAGTACATGTAATATGCCCAGTATGTGGTCTTCCACATAACAGGAATGAAATAAATGGTAGAAAATATTTTCATCATTATTTACATCAACAGCAATATTTTTCTGGAACATCAACCTGTACCCACTGTGTCTCCATTCCTGTAGTGGATACAAAGAAATCTATACAACCTGGAGGCTGGCTTTGAGGTGCTCTTGGCCCAAACAGGAAGAAACCTCTAGGACAGAAGGTGGGACAGCCTGTAGGAGAACCAAATGATGGCTGTAGCAGCCCACATTATAGGAAACAGGGTCTGGGGCAAGCATCAAAGGCATTCAGGAGGGCATATGATTGAGCAAAGACTGGAAAATGGACAGGACATTAGTAGAAAGTCAAGCCAATGTACAGGTTCAAGTACAATCAAGTGTTCTGGAATTCCCACTCTTGTCAATGTTATCCACAATTTGTTATGATCCACACAATCGAATGGTTTTGCATAGTCAATAAAACATAAGTAATCATATTTCGAGTATTCTTTGCTTTCAGCTAAGATCCATCTGACATCAGCAATGATATCCCTCATTCCACATCCTCTTCTGAATCCAGCTTGCATTTCTGGAAGTTCTCTGTCAATATACTACTGCAACCATTTTTGAATTATCTTCAGTAAGATTTTACTTGTGTGCGATATTAATAATATTGTTTGATAATTTCCACATTCTGTGGGATCACCTTTCTTTAGAATGGGTACAAATAATGGATCTCCTCCAGTCAGTTGGCCAGGTAGCTGTCTTCCAAATCTCTTGGCATAGCCAAGGGAGTGCATCCAGTGGGTCCATCCATGTGTTGAAACATCTCAATGAGTATTCTGTCAATTCGTGGAGCCTTGTTCTTTGTCAATTCCTTCAGTGCAGCTTTGACTTCTTCCTTCAGTACCATTGATTCTTGAACATATGCCACCTCCTGAAATGGATGAAGATCAATCAGTTCTTTTTGGTAGTGACTCTGTATTCCTTCCATCTTCTTTTGATGCTTCCTGCATCATTCAATATTTTGCCCATAGAATCTTTCAGTATCGCAACTCGAGGCTTGACTTTTTTCCTCAGTTTTTTCGGCTTGAGAAATGCCAAGTATGTTCTTCCCTTTTGGTTTTCTAACTCCAGGTTTTTGCACCTTTCATTATACTAATTGGCTTTGTCTGCTAGAGCTGCTCTTTGAAATCTGTTCAGCTCTTTTATCTTGTCATTTCTTCCATTTACTTTAGCTACTCTCTTTAGCTATGCTCAAGAGCAAGTTTCAGAGTCTCTTCTGACATCTATTTTGGTCTTTTCTTCCTTTCTTGTCTTTTTTAATTACCTCTTGCTTTCTTCATGGATAATGTTCTTGATCTCATCTCACAATTTCTCTGGTTTTTGGTCATTGGTGTTCAATGCATCAAATTTATTCTTTAAATGGTCTCTAAATTCAGGAGGGATATTATCAAGGCCATATTTTGCCTCTCATGGACTTGTTTTAATTGTCTTCAACTTCAACTTGAATGTGCATATAAGCAGTTAATGGTCTGTTCCACAATCAGCTCCTGGCCTTGTTTTGGCCAAAGATAGTAAACTTCTCTATCGCCTCTTGCCACAGATGTAGCCAATCTGATTCCTGTGTATTCCATCTGGTGAAGTCCACATTTATAGTCATCATTTAAGTTGTTGACAAAAGAATAAGTTATTGGTCTTGCAAAAATCTATTATGCAATCTCCAGTGTTATTTCTATCACCAAGGCCATTATTTTCCAACTACCATGTTTCAGTTACCTACTGCCACTCTGACAGGAATATACCACAAACAGGATGGCCTTAGAAAACAAGAGTTTATTCTCTTACAGTTTGGAGGCTTTAAGTCAAAGTGCCAGGCTCTAGGGGCTGGGTGAAAGCCCCTCAGCCTTGGGATCCAGTTCTGCCTCTTGCTCTCAGCCCACTGAAGCTAGAGGCTTTTCTTCACTCAGACAACTGCTGGCTGCTGAGGCTGACAAGCCCAAGGTTGATAAGTAAAAAGGCACAGTCCCAATGTTACCAAACTACACAGCAGGCCATTAATTCAAGCTCATTGAAAGTCCCAAGGTCAGCAGAGCATGGCAGGCAGCTGAGCAATGACACGGCTACATGCAGGGTTCAAGTGTGCCATAAGCTAGAGACTGTTACCCAAGACTTCTCCTTATATACAGGAAGCAGACTATATCCCTAAGGCAGCTACTCAGCTGCTCACTGTAGATTCCACCATGGAGTTGATTACCAACCTCACTACGTCCAGCTGCCCAGCCACTCAACCAAGCCCACCCAAGTTGACACACAAACTTAACTATCACCTACCGGTAACTCTTCTTTGTTTCCAACTTTTGCATTCCAGTCACCAGTGATAATCAACACCCTCTTGATTGCATATTCAGTCAATTTCAGACTGCAGAAGTTGCTAGAAATCTTCAATATCCTCATCTTTGGCTTTGGTGGTTGATGCATAAATTTGAATAATAGTAGTATTAACTGGTCTTCCTCATAGGCATATGGATATTATCCTATCACTGACAGCACTGTACTTCAAGACAGATCTTAAAACACTCTTTGTGATGATGAATGCCACACCATTCCTCTTCAACTTGTCATTCCTGGCATAGTAGATCATATGGTTGTCTGATTCAAAATGGCCAAAACCAGTCCATTTCAGCTCATTAATGCCTAATATAGTGATCTTCATGCATTCCATTTCATTTTTGGTAACTTCTAATTTTCCTAGATTCATATTTTGTACATTCCATGTTCTAATTATTAATGGATGTTTGCATCTTTCTACTCATTTGGAATCATGTCACATCAGTCAATGGATGTCCTGAAAGCTTTACTGTATCCATATTGTTAAGATCATCTCTACTCTGTGGAGTCAGATCTTCCCCAAATTTTGACTGCCTTCCAACCTGATAGGCTCATCTTCTGGAACTATATCGGACAATGTTTCAGGGCTATTCATAAAGTTTTGCAGGAATATATCAGACAGTGTTTCACTGCTACTCATAAGGTTTTCACTAGCCAATTGTTTGAGAAGTGGATGACCTCTTTCTTCTTCCGATCCATGTATCTAGCCACAAAATATTTATTTATCAAGTGCCTACTATGGATTAGACATTTTCTTGGCATGCCACCTGTTGATGCCCACGTTAGAAGAGCCCACCAAAACAGGGGTCAAGGATGCAGACATAGGGGATGGTATCAGCACCCTGAATACACTCCTTCACGGCACGGTTGTCATGCAAGCAGAACCCCTTTTGGAACCAGTGCACGGCATTCACCCCCATCCTGTGGCCCATAGGTCAGTTGCAAGTTCCTCCAGAAATTCAAGAAAGGAAGGTCAAGCTCATAACTGACACCTTCGCTTCCAAAAGAATCGCTGCACCCAAGGGGTGAGGAAAGAGCAGTAAAGGGAGGATAGGAAAAAATTAATCTGAGGGGCTGTGAGAATGAGAGGGTGCAGAAGCACTGCTGGAAGATGAATGGAGGTTTCCCAGTCCAGGTGTGACGCACTTTAGGACCTGCACTGGCTGCAACTGCCTGAGGCAGATGTATAACTTTTGAGTGCCTCAGATCCCCGGGGGTGAAAACAAGAAATAGTAAGGAGAAATTCCAAAGGCCCAGGCAGGCAGGCTCACTCCTCCAGGCAAACAAGATGAGTATAGGGATGGTACACATTTGTCCAGGAACCAGCATCCGCTTTGCACAGCCAGAGGATAAAACAGGTCCATGAAGAGGACTAAACCAAATTCACTACCATGGAGTTGGATCTGACTCATAGGGACATCTCCTTGGGTTTCTGAGGCAGTATCACTACAGAAGTAGATTGCCCAACCTTCCTTCCGAGGAGTGGCTTGTGGGTTTGAACCGCCAGACTTCTGGTTAGCAGTCAAATGCCTGAGGCACTACACCACAGCCAATAATACCCAGTCGGTCAGCAACAGAGCCAGGATCCAAATACAGATGTCCTTCTTCCCAGGTGCTATGGGATGCGAGCTCATGCTGCCTCTGGCCAGGGTCTGGGCCTGCCTGAGACACAGGAGGGCAAAAATAACCCAGAAACTACACTGGGGGTCAATGGAAAGAGCACTGGGCTGGGTGTCTCAGGAGCTGGGCCTACTTTCAGGCACTAAGCCTAGTCTCAGGAACTGTGAACCAGCTGAGGGACACTGAGCAAGTCACTTTGTCCCTGGCTCGGTTTCTCTGGCTGTTAAGTTACATTGGATAACATTCACCCTGAATCTCTGTCAAGGTTCTTTGATTATTCATTTAGCAGAGACTGAGTATCTACTATGTTCCCATTCTTATTCACCTCTAAGTCTCCCTCTCCATTCACCAGCTGTGACCTCAGTCCCCTAAGTACCTCTAATAGGCACCCAGTAAAGATACATTTTGTGAATAGTGAAAAATGGCATTAAGTCATTCACACTCTTGAAACCTCAGTTTCCTCATTTCTAAAATGAGGCTAATAGCTCCTACCTATCCTGTTAACTCACATGGCAACTGTAAAGACCAAGTAGAGGTAGCAGCCATTGAAGTCTGAGGAACAGGACAAAGCACCACATAAAGCCCCAAACCACATTGCAAAGGCTGTCCTGTCCTCCATTGAGGTTGGCCCTGTTGGGCCTAGGGCAGTCACAGTTAGGTCTCTCGAAGCTCACATCTCCCTGTGCCCAGAGAGTGTACATTCTGCCACATAGGCAGGTCCACAGCAGGGTGCAAACCCCTCTCCCTTTCCTAGTTTGCAGTCAGAAAATCTTGGTTCCCGTTCTGATACTGCCTCTTCTTAGCTGTGTGACTGAAGGCAGGTCACTTCTCAGAGCTTCAGTTTTTCTCACCTATAAGAGGCTTAATTATCCCTGCCTTCTTAGAAGTGTAGCCGTGAGAAGTGAATAAAATAACATGAGAAAGTGCTTTATGAACTGTAAAGGTCTATACAAATGGAGGTGGTTATTACAAACATCATTAAACAGAAGAAGAAAAAAAGACATTCACATTGGTGTGAGATGCATAGATTCCAGGGCTAGCAGGAGGAGAGCACAAATGCTCTTCTTTCGGAGGCGGGGCAAGATGGCGGACTAGGCAAAAGGATTGCACAGACCCTCTTCAACAAAGAAGAGGGAAACCAATTAACACAGACACAGAAGATAATCTTGGACCCCTGAGCCTT
>NW_006921602.1:12475572-12502802 GCF_000298275.1 Orycteropus afer afer | reverse complement strand
CATTGAAATATTGCAAAGCATCTTCTCAGATCATAATGCTATCAAATTAGAAATCAATAATAGGAGGATCAGCACCAAAAGAGTAAACACATGGAAACAAATGCTCTTCTTTCAATTTTGGTCACTCTGAAACCTTCTCCATCAAATTAGAAAATCCTATATGGTTTTGCCAAGAAACCAAAAATATTCTAGTCACAAATCTGGGGAACCGTAAAATAAGCTATTTCCATAATGGATGCTGCTGGGCTTCAATCATTTCAGCAACTTGAGCCCAAAAAAATCATTTTTGAGAAACACCACACATACCACAATCTGGCCCTTCTCCTAAGAAAATAAGTGGAAACCAACTTTAACTGATGAAATCCAACTCTGAGGCATTCATTCTGGGAAGGTAGTCCTTCCCCTTGTGATTGAGCGCAGACTTAAGCACTCTGGAATAAAATTTGCAAGTAGAGAGATTTCCTGGGGAAGTAGGAAAGGAAGTGAGGCTCCTGGCTAGTTCGATGGGCTGTAAGGATAGGGCCTATGAGCCCCAAGAGGACATTGCTACTACTGAAATAAACTCTACTAATCTAGCTTAAAGGAGCTCTGGTAGCGTAGTGGGTAAAGCATTAAGCTGCTCACTAAAAGGTTGGTGGTTCGAGTCCACCAGCCACTCCACAAGAAAAAGATGAGGCAGTCTGCTTCCGTAAAAAAATATACAGACTTGGAAACTCTACAGGTAGTTCTACTATGTCCTGGTGGCTCACTATGAGTTGGAACTGACTCGATGGCACTGGGTTAATCTAGCTAAAGAGCTAAACAACCTTAAGACCCCTGACTATTAAGGTTAACTGGCTGTTGTTAGGCACTGTCAAGTCGATTTTGACTTATAGCAATCCCATATGACAGAGTAGAATTGCCTCATAGGGTTTCCTTATGGAAGCAGATCACCAGTGTTTTCTCCCATAGAGTTACCAGATGAGTTCAAACCACCAACCTTTCAGTTGGCTGCTGGGTGCTTAACTGTTGCCCCATCAGGACTTCTAAGTTTAACTTACAAGGTACAAAGAAGGACTACAAACCAATTTCTCCTCCCCAATTGGCCATGATGCTTCAACCCCCTGCTCCAAGTCCCTCCTCCCCAAAAAATGGCTCTTCATCCTACCAGGAATCAGCAGATGAAAGGCCTTCCCAGAAGCAATCTCAAAGGAAGATTACTAGTCCCATGGTTCTCGTGGCCCCAAAGTGGCCCAGAACTGGCCTCACTGGGTCATCCAAAAGCCATGGAAGGAGACACACCCAATCCAGGTTCAGGGCTAACACAATCAAGATCCCACCTGCAGCTACTCACCCATGTTTAACACTGGGGCCACCTCTTCCTCCGAAGGTCCTTAGTCCTGGCTGGCTCCCTTTGGAGGTTTCTACTCTCTAGTACAAAATCCTGAACCACTCAAGAGGCAGTTGGCATGATGAGAAGAGCCAATGCTTTGCAGTTAGGTAGACCTAGGTTTGAATCCAGGGTCTATGACTAACTGACTCCAGAGCTTTGGGGAAGTGACTTATCCTCTACCAGTTCTGGTATCCTCATCCATAAAATGTAGCTATACCTATCACACACAGTTTTGTAAGGATTAATAACAAGATATGAAAGGGTTCTGGTATGTTGTAGTTGTTGTTGTATAGTGCCGTGGAGTCGGTTCCAATTCATAGTGACTCTCTGTACAATAGAACAAAACATTGCCCTGTCCTGCACCATCCTCAGTATTGTTGCTATGTTTGAGCCCATTGTTGCAGTGATTGGGTCAATCCATCTCACTGAGGATCTTCCTCTTTTTTCGATGAGGACTACTTTGCCAAAACATGATATCCTTCTCCGGAGACTGGCTGCTCCAAATAACATGTCTAAAGTTCATGAGATGAAGTCTTACCATCCTCACTTCTGAGAAGCATTCTGGCTGTACTTCTTCCAAGACAGATTTGTTTATTCTTCAGGAATCCCATGGTATATTTAATATTCTTCATCAACATCATAATTCAAAGGCATCAATTCTTCTCTGGGTGCTTAATCAATCAGTGGTGATTATTATTATAATATCATTCCCATCTCTATATTCCAAATTCTAAGGCCTAGTCACTCCTCCATACCTGACTCCTCCTACTTTCAGCTCTCATGTAACCACTTACTGAGTACCTGGTTCTCAGACCTGCCTAGTTCTAGGCCAAACCTGGCCTGGCCACTGTGAAGTGCAGGGCTGGAGAACAGAAAGCAATCAAAACAGCAAGTGTCTGTTTACTTAGAAAAAAAGTCCTGAAATCTTAAACGACTGGGATTTTTCCCTACCACATTCTAATTTTATAGGTACAAATCAATAAGTAAACAAGCTTACTTGTTTGGATCAGGGTTTATTCAGACCAGTAACTTCTCTCACATAAACTTTTCTTTTAATAGCTACCCAATGTCCAGTAGGCAAAACATAATGGTTTGGGGCACTCAGATGATTCTAGAACTTCCTTCAGACTCTTAAAGAAAATTATTTGGCTCATAATACATTGTCCTTTTCTGATTAAAAAAGTAACATGTGATCACTGTAGACAGTGTCAAAAATAGAAAAAGTAGATAGTAAAAGCAAATCATTGGCAATTTTACCATTTCGAGAGTGCCACAATGAATGTTCTGGTTTATTTCCTTACAGTCTATGTCTGTATGTCTGTATATATGCACATATGTATTCATTCATTTCAAAAAAAAATAAGCAAGTCAGCACAAGTAGGAAAGCAGTCATTGAATGCCCATGGAAGGCTTCCTTCTCTTGTTTTCCATTCTCCCCACCCCTACACAACTGATTTGTTAGTGACACAGCCTACGTATCACACAACTATATCTTGTCTTATCAGGGGTTGGCGAACTTCTACACTCTGAGTGAGTTAATGTAGTCATTTCTGCTTTCCATTTTTGTGCCAGAGAGTCAATATTTATTAGGTATGTTGCTAAAACAGGCACTGGTCATGGACTTGGTGCCAAGCTTCCCTGTATAATCTCAGCAGCAGTCTCTGTGGCACCCGGAGGCTTTACTATGTCACAGGCCACAGCACTAGGTGAGTGATGACTGCTCTAACTGAGCAGGCAGCATCTGGCCCAGCAAGGTTGCTTCATGTAATCAAAAAGTCACAGGAAGCTAGAGCTGGGAGGTATTTAAATATGGGATGTGAGAAAACTAGGAGTCTTTGTGTGGTTCAAATGGTTAATGTACTTGGCTGCTAGCTGAAAGGATGGAGGTTCAAGTTCACCCAGAGGCACCTTGGAAGAATGCCTTGGCAATCTACTTGCAAAAATAAAATTTAAAAAAATAGCCACTGAAAACTCTATGGAGTATAGTTCTATTAATCTGACATACATGGGGCCACCATGAGTCACACTGGACTCTATGGCAAATGAATGAGGAAAATGAGGGACTGTGGCAGGAAAGATTTGCCTAAGGACATGCAACTCCAGAACCAAAGTATAAACCCCTTCACTCTGACACCAGAGCTTTCACTTTTTGTACTGTGTCACTGAAGGTATCAACATGGAGAGACAGCTGAGGAAGCAGCAGGAGACAGAACTCATTTCATCAGGACTGGAATTCAGGTGCTGCTCTGAGATGGCCAGTTTCACAGAGAAGAATTCCCAAGAGTGGCTTTGTCTCTTGCAGTAATGATCTAGATGATAACATGACATTGCTAACACTATTTCCCCTCACTGGAATTCATGCATCTAATAAATTTGTGTTGTGCACCGACTATGGGAAGGCATTACTTCATTCACCAAAGGAGCACCCCCTTGCCCACTTCTGAAAAGGATTTCTTTGCAGTTGCCAAAAGAAACAGACCATCAAGTAGCTCCAAGAAAGACTGAGGACTAAAGGAAAATATCTAAGTGAAGATAATGTAGGAGAATAATGGTCTGGGAGTTGCCCTCTGACAGTAAGCCTCTGGAGGAAAGTCCCTGCTCCCAACACCACCTTGTGTACTAAAAGGAACAGTCAAAAGGGAAAGAACAGTGACTTGGTGTGATATTAAATATCTGTAGTGATTTTACAAAGTGCAAAGAGAAACTGATCTGAAGTGAAGAAACCTGCATTCAATTTCCACTTCTGCCACCAACATACAATAGAGAAGGAAACTGTATTGCCCAAGGCCACACAGCATATTAGTGGCTAAAGCAAGATCTGAATCAAGTTTTCTATGCTAACTCCATAGCTGATGATCTGAATGCCACAGGTGAGTCTTTCTATTCCTCTTATCCTCACACAACCCCAAGAAGGCCACAATCCTGACCTGGAATTTCCATGGCCATAGGACTTCTTTTATCTTCCCTCCTCAGCTGAAGTCAGGTCCTTCTCACAGGTCCTTGGCATTTTCTCTCTCTGGGAATAGACACTCCACCTGAGTTCAGATAACCAGGCTCAGCCATTTCCTGGAAAGGCAAGAGCAAGACGGAGGCCTCCAGGCTCACAACAGTGCATGAAGAAGCCAGTGATGAGGGCAATTTTGGCATATGAGAGGGAGAACAAATTAGCATTCTATGAAGCTGCTGAGATGTCAAACAGCTCTGCACACTGGAACCAATCCCACACACATCCCCTTGAGGCAAGAAAACAAAGAATATCGTGTGAACAGGGCCATGATGAAAATGGTGCTACTCTAGTAGCAAAGTTCAACAAGACAGAAAATAACAAATGCTGGTGAGGATGTGGAGAGATTGGGACTCTCATACACTGCTGGTGGGACTGTAAAATGGTACAACCACTGTGGAAAGAAGTATGGTGATTCCTTAAAAAGTTGGAATTAGAAATACCACTTGACCCAGCCATTCCATTACTAGGTATATATCCTAAATAAGTGAGAGCCATGACAAGAACAGACATATGCACACCCATGTTCATCGCAGCACTATTTACAATAGCCAAAAGATAGAAACCACCTAGGTGTCCATCAACTGAGGAATGGATAACCAAACTATGGTATATACACACAATGGAATATTATGCAACCCTAAAGAATAACCTAGAATCTGCAAAACACCACATAATGTGGATGAACTTGGAGGACATTATGCTGAGTGAAGTAAGTCAGTCACAGAAGGACAAATATTGTATTAGTCCATTATTGTAAAAATCAAGGAAAGGTTTGTCTATGGAAGGAAATTTTCTTTGTTGGTTATCAGGGGTGGGAGAGGAGGGGAGGGAACACTGTTAGGTAGGCAGAGATAAGTATTGATCTGGGTGAAGAGAAGGGCAATGTACCAAATGTGAGTGATCGACATGGTGGGATTGAGGAAGAGGAAGACATAGAGAGGTACATGGGAGGCACAGACAACAAAGATGAACACTTTTGTACATACAGTACTGCATTGTCAGTGAAGGCAAACATGGGTATATGGGTGGATAGATGGGTGGACAGGCTGAACTATTAGGTAGGTCTATGTAGTGGGGAGTGTACCCAAGACCATGTATAGCGTTGGCAGACAATGGTCCTGTAAGTGTATTTGTATGATCTGTAAGAATTCCCAGGTGTATAGTAGAGCTGACAAGGGACAAGGTTGTAGTCACTTCTTGGTCACAGCCAGCTACCCAGAGGGACCAAGTAGTTGAACTGGTAGGCTCGGGACCATAGTTGCAGGGGAGATCAAGCTCAATTGGCATAATGTACTACACAAAACACTGTTCCACCTCCTACTTTGGCAAGTAGCGACTGGGATCTTAAAAGCTTGCAAGCAGCCATCTAGATGCAACGATGGGTCTCTCCTCATCCAGAGCAAAGAAGAATGAAGAAACCCAAAGATTCATGGAAACAATTAGTCCTGGCAACTGTTACACCATGCGATTCACAGCCTATATGACTATGAGACCCAAAGAACTACATTGTACCCGGCTACCACTGTCAACCACTCAGAGGGGGATCTATGTAGGAGATCCTGGATAGAGAGGGAGAACAATGTGGAATAAAAATCAAAATCATTTGCAGAAAAAAAAGGAGGACCAGGTTTGCTCATCTGATAGAGCTTGGTGGAACCATTGAGACTATGGCCCCTCACTGCCCTTCAGGTCTAGAATTGAATCCACACCTGTGGTTTCCAGCCAAACAAATGACAGACATATGAGCTGAACATTTACCTGAGGTAGATACACTTCTTGGAGAGAACAACCATGGGAGAAAGAAGGGCTGTTTATGCACAGGGAGACAGCTCAGGGGGCAGGAGTGCATGGAGGGATGGACACAGGGAAGAGGTAACTATCAGGAGGAAGTGGAAGGGGAGCTGTTGCATTGGGGTAAATTGTAGTCAATGCCATGAGACAAAGTGTATGTGAACTGCTGTATGGAAAGTGAATTTGCTCTGTAAACTTTCACCCAAATCACAATTATAAATAAATAAATTAATTAAAAGAAAATGGTGCTGCTGCATTTCTACTTCTCATGGGCCTGGGAGTGCCATCCTGAAGACACTCTCAGAACCCTTGGGGCTCATTTCAGGCTGAGAAAAGCTTATGGTGCCACCATCCCCTGTCTTTGTTGTGTGGATTCAACCCTATGCTAAAAGTAGTAGAAACACTAAGAAGGATAAATCTTGGCCGCCGTCCTCAAAGGTTTCACAGTCTGGCTTGGAAGACAGAATGAGCACCCAGAAAATCCCCTAATTCAAGACAATTACATATGAGGACATACTTTAAGGGCTATGAATGCTCAAATCTGTAGAGACAGATAAGACTTGAATGTATCCATGAGAAATCTTTAAAGGGAAAGGGGTATTTTCACTGGGGTTGGTGGGTGAATGGAACTAAGCAAGTGGAAGAGAGGGAGAGAGATGAGAGAGAAGTTACACAGAAGGAGGAAAAGGACATCTCATAAGAAGGCCTGGACAGAGCAGCTGGAATAGACTGGTAGCTAAAGCTTGGACAGGTAGAGTGGCAAAGTAATGGAACAATTTAGCCATATTCTTCAGTTTAATCTGCCAGTTTTATTCCTGGTTCTGTATAGATATTATATAGGGAAGACATAGCTTCTGCCTAGAAGCACTTGCCCTGAAAAGAGGAAACCAAGATGGCAACACAAAGGGAAAGTACATACACTGGAGACATACACTTGTAGGGACCAAGTAACTATCCAAATGCTGTTTAATATCAATAAGGGTCGACTAATCTGTACAATGGTTATAGGTATTGGCTATTGGAAAATCTCACAGAGACAAAAGGAAATGTTATCACTAAACGAGCACCTGCAATCATTAACACTTGAATCATTTAAGTTCTGTTTAGAGTTATTGGTTATTTTCCTCAAAGAATCAGACAAAGTTTACTAGACATATTCTGAGAAGAGTTTCCTGAAGGCAGTATTAGCTGGAATTGAGACTTGAGGTGCAATACACACAAGTATACTTCACTTCACCCACCAGTTCTTGAAAAAGTAGACTTTTAAAGTGAAGTTGGGACTTCCAGTAAGATGGAATAGGCAGACAAGCTACACAGACCCTCTTCAACAAAGAAGAGAAACCAATTGACAGAGATACAAAAGATAATCCTGGAGACCTGAGCTTTGACAGGAACTATACAGAAGTGGATTAGGCACCAATTAATGGAAAAAACCTGAACAAAAACAGGACCTAAGAATAAGCTCTGTTTGCCAAGGATGGCAGGGACATACAGAAGGCTGACAATGGGAAAGGAGACAGGTGCAGATGTACAAGTGCTGCCAACTAGCGAATAGAGGAGCACAGCACAGTACCCTGCTTGTGTAGATAACATACAAAGAAACCAAGAATGTGGGCAAGTCACTCCAACATACAATCACCAAAATATAAACACAAAAACATCACAATGCCTTGAAGACAACAGAGCATCACAGTGCACACAAAGAGCAAGATAAAGCAGGAAAAACAAGGGACAAGGATATAGACCCAAAACACATCCCTGAGGAAAACAAAGCATTGAAACTCCCTGATAAGGAATTCAAAAGAATTATATTTAGGTATCTTCAATGAATTGAGAAACAGATTAAGGAAAACACTGACAAAATTGAAGGACGCAGAGAAAACCCTAGAACAATTTCGAAAGACAATACAAGAACAAAATGACAAAATAAATGGAAAATTAGAAATGATACAAAATCTACACACAGAAATCCAGGAGATCAATACTAAATTTTCAGAAATAGATAAGACATTGAATAGGCAAAGGAGTAGAACTGAATCAATGGAAGACAGAATTAGTGGAATTGAAGGCAAATACCTCAATACTTCTCCGGAAAGTGATTAATCAGAAAAAAGATTTAAAAAGAAATGAAGAAAGCCTAAGGTTCATCTGGGATACCATCAAAAGAAATAACCTATGTGTAATCAGAATTCCAGAATAGAAAGAGAAAAATAAAACCACAGAAAATATTGTTGAAGATTTGCTGGAAGAGAATTTTGCTGGTATGATGAAAGATGAGAATATATCACTCAAGAAGTCCAACAAATCCCAAATAGGATAGAACCCAAAAGAAAATCACCAAAACATATCATCACCAAACTCACCAAAACCGAAGACAAAGAAAGAATCCTGAAAGCAACATGGGAAAAACGAAAAGTTATCTACAAGGGGCAACCAGTAAGACTAAGCTTAGATTTCTCAGCAGAAACCATGCAGATGAGAAGACAATGAGATTGTATATATAAAACCATGAAAGAGAAAAATTTCCAACCAAGAATTATGTACCCAGCAAAACTGTCCCTCAAATATGATGGTGAAATTAGGACATTTCCAGATAAGCAGAAATTTAGGGAATTTGTTAAAACCAGACCAACCTTACAAGAGATGCTAAAGGAAGTCCTTTGGACAGAGAAGCAACAGCAAACAACTGACCATTAACACACATGATGAGATAACCCAGAAACCAATCCAGCTATGGAAGTATCCAAAGTAATAAGCCTACAAGATTATGAACAGGGAACCAGAGACATCAATTTACAAATGAGGACAACTACAAACCAAAAACAGGGAAAAACTGTGTAATTACAGAACTTCTAAATGGTAGGGAAGTCAAGACAACTACAAGATACAATGGACTATTCTAAACTTGGGAAGAAAACTATAAATCACAGGGTAACTTCAAAGAAAAATGATAAACCTTCACATCAAAATAAAAAAGAGGACTAGCACAAATATTTAGCAAATACTAAAACAATAGCAACAAAGGAAGTGATAACATGATTCATAAACAAAACAATGTCAGCAGAGAAAATTATATGGAACAAAGAAATCAACACCACAAAAAAGCACATAACGAAAATCACAGCAAGAAATTCATACTTGTCAATAATTACATATCTGGCAAGAGACTTATCTCTAAGATTTATAGAAAACTCCAACACCTCAACAGCAAAGGAATTAACAATCTAATTGAAAAATGGGCAGAAGACATGAATAGACACTTCACCAAGGAGGATATTCAGGTGGCCAGCAAATACACGAAGAGATGCTCATGATCATTGGCCATCAGAGAGATGCAAATCAAAACAACAATGAGATACCATCTCACCCCAGAACTGATGGCAAGGTTCAACGAGACAGAAAATACTAAATGCTGGCAGGGCTGTGGAGAGATTGGGACTCTCATACAGTGCTGGTGCGACTGTGAAGTGATACAACCACTGTGGATAGCAGTATGGTGATTCCTTAGAAAGCTGGAATTGGACCATTTGACCCAAAAATCCCATTACTAGGTATACATCCTAGGAAGGTGAAAGCCAGGACAGGAATAGATACATGCACACCCATGTTCATTGCAGCACTATTTACAATAGCAAAAAGATGGAAACAACCTATGTGCCCATCAGCAGAAGAGTGGATGACCAAACTATGGTACATATACATACTGGAATGCTATGCAGCACTAAAGATTAATATAGAGTCTGCAAAACACCGCATAACATGGATGAACTTGGAGGACATTATGTTGAGTGAAATACGTCAATCACAGAAGGACAAATTAGTATTAGTTCGTTATTGTGGAGGGTCAATAAAGGGTTTATATATGAAGGAAAACTTTCTTTGTTGGTTGCCAGGGGTGGGAGGGGAGGGGAGATACAGCTGCAAAAAAAAAAAAAAAAGCATTGACCCATGTCACTTTAGTTTTGTGTATTTCACTGCATATAAATTATATATTAATAAAATGCATTCTTTAAAAAAAAAGTGAAGTTAATGTTGAAATGGCAAATGTTTTGTTACATATATTTAAGCACACACACACAAAAGTCTTCTTTCCTAATGCTCAAGAAGGAAGGACTTGTGAATGGTAAATACTTGTGTGAAAATCAGACTTCCATGAATTTAAAGAAAAATTTCTTATGACCCTAAAGAGCTCACAATCCAGTGAAGAGGTTGAACAGATGGTATCTCAGGGCCTTTCCATTCTAAATTCTAAATTGTGTAATGACAAATGATCCTTTCCAAACTCCTTGGGAGGCGTCCAAGTTAGAGAGGCATCTTTGCTAGCATTTTTCTGGCAAGAGTTGAGAGACTCACTGTAGATGCTAGTTTGGAATTCTCAACATCTCTTTACCTTCCCTTTTAGCTGCTGCCATTCTGACTTACTAATTCTTCACCAAGGGTCTAGAGTCTTCTTTCCATGTGGAGGATTCAAGACAATGAAACCCTCCATCCCTACCCTTGAGAAGCTTCCAGGTCCTAATACCTCACATTCCCTATAACTATTAGCTCCTCACTGGCTGTCTTCCAGCCCCCTTTTTCCAGTCACTTTCTTTTCTTCCTGACACTGCAGCTCAAAACCAGCATAAAGTCCAAACTCCTGAGCATGAAATATTTTAAAAGCAATTTATTTGTTTGTTTGTATACAACCAAAAGGAGTAGCTATAGTGCAATAGTTAAAGCACTTGGCTGCTAAGTAAAGTTTGGCTATTTGAACCCACCAGCTACACCACAGAAGAAAGATGAGGCAGTCTGCTTCATGAAGATTTACAGCCTTGGGAATGCTATGGGTGCATTTCTACTCTGTCTCATAGGGTCGCTATGAGTCAGAATTGACTTGATGGCAGTGGGCTTAGCTTTTTGTAATTGTTGTTGTTTATACGACAAAAAGAATACCTGTCATATGTTTTACATTTAAAAGATGCAGAAGAGTATAAGTTTTTAACAATTTATTAACTCATGGACCCACCATCCAGTAACCAATACTATTAAAACTTTGATGGCTAGGTTAGGTTTTTGCCCATCCTCTGCCAGTTACTCTGGGCTCACCCACTGCCTCCCTACCAAAACTCTTCATCCAGTTGCCAGAGGACCCACCACCACTACAACTGCACCTTGAATTTCCCTCTTCCTTTTGGAGGACTCAAGTTAATTTGTATCTGGAATTCCCACTTTCCTGTTCAGCTTATCCAAATTCTACCCATCCTTCAGTACTTCATTTAGCTCCCACAACCCAAAAGCTTCTCAGTTGTTCCAGCAAATGGAGGTAGCTCCTTGCTCTGAACATGTATCACCTGTATTATACAGCTGTTCTATTGGCTGAACCATATCTTGACAGCCCTTGAATTCGTGTAGAGCCCAATACTCTCACGTCTCTTGCCTGCACAACCTCTCTGTAAGCTCCTAGAAGGTTCAAATTATATCTTTGCATACACCCCACACTTCCCATTCCATTCCCAATGCCAATCAAAGTATCTCCTGCCTAGATCCAGCCCCTCTGTTGCACCCTTTTGGGGTACAACAAACAGAGAGGAAAAGGAACCTACCTAAGGTCATAATGGCAAAGCCAGAATAGAAACCTAGGGGACTAACTGAAACCAGAACTCATTTGAATATTATTGTGCCTGACACTGTGTAAGGTCCTGAGAGATAGAACTGAATGAGCTCCAGATCCTATGCTCAGAAAGCCCAGTGGGCTGCTTTTGCTATTGTTAGTTGCCATGGAGTCATCCCCAATTCATGATAACTCCACACACAGTGACATACAACACTGCCTGTGTCATTTCCATGATCAGTTGTGGATCAGACTATTGTGATCCATGAGGTTTTCTTTGACTATTTTCAGAAGTAGATTGCCAGGCCTTTCTTCCTAGTCTATCTTAGTCTGGAAGCTCTGCTGAAACCTGTTCAGCATCATAGAAACATACAAGCCTCCACTAACAGATGGGTGGTAGCTGTGCATGGGGTGCATTGGCTGGAAACAGAACTAGGTCTCCCGCAGAGGGTGAGAATTCCACCACTGAACCACCAATGTCCCTGTGAGCTGCTGTAGGGCAGCTCTTTGTTAAGGTGCAGAGTGGGAGAGGTAGGAACAGACTCTAAGGTAAATAATGACAATAGAGATGTCCACAAGGAGTGTAGGAGACTAGTCACACTCAACTCTGCCTGCAGTCAATATGGCAGCAGTAGTCAAGGAAGGCTTCTAGGAGGAAACAGAACTCTAGCTCGGGCAGAACCCAGAGCAGCACTCCAAGCATGAGCCGGACTTAATGAGCAGGGAAAGCATGCTCCCCTGCCTTGCTGAGTCATCCCATCTTCCTGCGTCTCCTGCATTCCCTCCCCACACTCTAAGGTCAAGTCCCAGAGACAGGCCTTCTGATAGAAGTAGTGATGGAATATCTTTTAGCTAATCATCACCGGCCCTAATGATCAGTTTTGCCAGCCCAGCCATCTCCTAGAACCCCAACCAGCCAATGATTGGGTCACTCTCAGACCAGGTGACCATCCCTGTTCTAATCAGGGGCCACCCTGCACAAGGACCAGCCCAGCATTACTTCCTGGTACAGGGAGCTGTGGGTGTGTGGGGAAGGGAAAAGGGGCAGTTTTAGCAAGAAAGGAACATTGAGTGCAGCAGACACCATGTAGTGGAGAGGGAGTGGTGAATCCTAGCAGAGGTCTAGTGTGAACAAAGGCAAAAGGTAAAATTAACGTAGTGGAGGCAAAGAATAATAAAGAGATTAGCTCACTGGAAGAAAGGAATAATCCACCACCTCTGAGGGCCTACTATGTGTCTCTAGTACCATCTTTAAGAACTGATCTTGGACCCAGTTCCATGGACTTGGGTCGTTGAGGACGTGAGTGTTCCCTGAGGAGACTCAGAAACGCAGGGTCAGGGAACAGGACTTCCTGCTGCCCTAGAATGGAATGCTTGCTATTCTGACTTGGACATTAAAGAACACAAGACCCCAGAAGCCTGGAAAACAAGAAGAGACTCAGATTCTGCATGTGTATTTCCACAACACTGTGAGGTAGAGATAATCTCACAGATGAAGAGACCAAGCCTAGGAGAGCAAAGCTGCCTGGGGTCAAACCATTCACAGTAGCAGAGCCAGGAATCAGACCTGGGCCTGCATGTCTCCAGTGCCCAAAGGAGTTAACTGCCAGGCTGGGGCTACTCAGCCCCCTGCCCTGAGCCCATCCACCTACCTGGGTTCATCAGTTGCCCTTCTTCCCTCTGCCCCATCTCCTCCCTCAGCCAAGGCTCCTCCAAAGTACAGACTGAAAGGAACATTTTACCGCCTAGAATGTACCACAGCCCCTCAGCAGCTAAGTTCCCCTCTCTAGCTGGTAGGCCCTGCTCCCAGGGTGCTAAATAAACATCGCCTCAAGGAGGAAAGGATATTTCATCATTCACCCAACTCTGTGGCCAGGCCACCAGGGCCAGCAGCTCAGGATTCAAGACTTGGGTCCCGAGGCTTCAGGGTTAGATACTGGAGGGTGGGAGGGCTGAACAGTGAGGCAGTGCTATCCCTGGAAATGGATTAGACCCATTTCCCCAGTAAACCACCAAGAACACTGAATTATATTACCAACCTCATTGCCTGTTCTCTGGAGAGGACTCGAGGGTAACAGGCAGAGAGAAAATGCTGGGCAGCTTGGGACCTCAAAGAGAGCACTGGATCAGGAATCAGAAGCATGGACTTAAACCCCAGCTCTGACACTTACCTTCCTTGGCAAATCAGTTAAGTTCTCTAAGCCTCAGCTTTCTCACCTGTAAAATGGGGGAAACATCGACCACCCACAGGGCTGCAAGAGGGTTAAATCTGGTCTTGTACCCACAGTGGCTAATGCAGGGCCAGGTTTAGAAAAGACATTCAATCTCCAATATGCAAAGCTCGCTTCCCTTCTTCTCACCCGTATCCCTTCCAAACAGGAATGGATTGATCTAAGTGGACAGTGATTCTGAAACTGGGCTCCTCACAGCCCTGATTTCCTGGAGTTTCTTCAAGGTGATGAGAGGGAGGGCAGGCAAGGAGGGCAGATGGGTCTTTCTACCCCCTCCCACTGCTGAACCTTCACTTTGATCTGTTTATATCCTGTTCCCATCCCATATTAATTCACTTTTTTAAAGTTTTGCTGCTTGAAAAATAGTAAACCTCACTGGAAGAAATCAGGAATCAGCATGCTTTTTCTGATAGTAAATAGTTTAGATGTTGCAGGCCAAAGGAAAACTTGAAGATATTATGCAGGTATTCATGAGTCAGAATCGACTCAACAGCAACAGGCTTGTTTTTTGTTTTTTTACTATAACAAGGAAGAAAAGTAATTGCCATAAAATTTTTATTGATGAAATTCAAAATATAATAATTATTGAGTATTTTATTTTGTGGGAGCTCTGGTAGCATAGTGGCTAAGGCACTTGACTGCTAACCAGAAGGCTGGCGGTTCAGACCCACCAGCCACTCCTCGGAAGGAAGATGGGGCAATCTACTTCCATAGTGATACTGCCTCAGAAACCCAAGGAGGGGTCGCTATGACTTGGGTCCGACTCGATGGCACACAACAACAACAACAACAACATTTTATTTTGTAATAAGAATATTAGAATAAGCAATAAGAAGAATGGATTTTGGGGGGATAACATTTTGCTTAATTAGGGTCCGTGTTAAGTGTTCCCTATCATCAAATTGATTGGGAATATTCATCTGTAAAATCATTCTTAGTTTAAGGGCCAAATCAGATCAGATTTGGCTGTAGGGTCATAGTTTGCCATCTACTAGACTAGGTGCTCTGGTAGCATAGTGCCTAAGGCACTTGACTGCTAACCAGAAGACTGGCGGTTCAAACCCACCAACCACTCCTCAGAAGGAAGGTTGGGTAATCTACTTCTGTAGTGATACTGCCTCGGAAACCCAAGCAGGGGTTGCTATGAGTTGGGGCCGACTCAACGGCACATAACAACAACAACAACAACAGACTAGGTGAAGTAGGAGCCTGTCCAGGT
Source organism: Orycteropus afer afer (assembly GCF_000298275.1). Taxonomy (NCBI): domain Eukaryota; kingdom Metazoa; phylum Chordata; class Mammalia; order Tubulidentata; family Orycteropodidae; genus Orycteropus; species Orycteropus afer. The sequence continues at coordinate 12,487,592 of NW_006921602.1, read as the reverse complement.
TAATGTTCTTGAGTTCTAAGGCCTGTTGAAAGAAGCCCCTCAGAGCATGCTACAGTCAGATTTGCTGTGCAGGAGAAAGGGCTCAGGACCGCAAGGCTCCTTCAGGTCTGTAATAATCTCAAGAAGAGAGACTGTAAAGGTCACAACCATCCTTTCTGTAGAAGATCCTGGAAGACACAGGTCTCACAGCCATCCACCTGTTCTATCAGAGCCAGAGCCTGACTTTACTACATCTGAGGCGATGGAGTACCTCAGGTTTCCTTATAAAACCTTTTAAAAGTAGAGACAAAGCAATGGAACTCTTTACTGGAGTTCTAGGGTCACCCTCTGGGTGAGGGTAGACCATGGGGCCAGGAGGAGAAGGGAAGCACTGTCTCTGTTTTCAACTGGGCTGTATCAAGTAAATTCTCTGGACTTTAATTCCATAACACAAAATGGGAATTATTATATTTGCCTTGCCTAACTTGTGTTGCTATTGGAACTTCAAATTATCCATGAAAATGACTGAACATGTAATAAAGTAAAAATGAAATATAAACCCTACAAAAAAGTAAAGTAGCAGAAAAAGAATAAGGTTTGGAATTGAGGGGGGGGGAAGTACAGAAGATTTTGACCACATTAAATTTCTCTATAGCAAAAACATTAATGCATTTGTACAAAACTCTTTAAGTACCCAAAGTAGACAAAAGTAATAAAAAGTATTGGCAAAGCCATAAGGAAATAAGTACATCTGGTGACACGGTAAACTAGCTCAGTATTTTTAGTTTCAACCATTAAACCAGTCATAACCTTTGGCCTGGCATTCTACCTTTGGGAACAGACCCAAGAGAAATAATACAAAGAGAAGAAATTAAATAAATATGTTCACAGAAACACTACTATTTTTCACAGGGAAAAACAAAAGGAGAAAGTTAAATAAATTAGGAATGTCTATAGATATTATGAAGTTAATAAAAGTATATGGACTGTGTCTATTTAACAAAAAAAAAAAAAAGCTAGTATTCTTCAAAAATGTCAACATCATGAAAGTCCAAGGAAGGTTGAGGTACTGTTCCAAGTGAAAGGAGATTAAACAGGAAGCACAACAAAATACAAACATGATCCTATACGGAATCTTGGACTGGAGAGAGAAAAAAGGCTATCAGGGACATTAATAGGACAATTAACAAAACTGGAAATCATCATCTGTAAAACAATTCTTAGCTCAAGGGCCATTCAAAAATCAAATTTGGCTCTAGGGCTATAGCTTGCCATCTCTGGCTTTAATGAATTAGATAAGAATATTGTATCAGTGTCAAATGTCCTGAATCTGATAACATCCATATTTTTACGCAAATAATGTGTGGCAAGCCTTCTACTGTTTGTTTGCCAACCATGCCTCCCTCCCAGCCCCAACGAGTCATTTTCATAAGCACTGCCATGCCAACTATTTTTTACAGGTTAAAAAAAAATTAGCATAGTGCACTTACGAAAATACCTCGTAGTGGGAGTGTGCTGTTGGCAAACAAACGTAAAGGTCTGCGTTATTTGTGATATTTGCATTATATGAAAATACGGTATACTGTGTTTATGAAACAGAATGTCCATATTTTTAGGGGATACACAGTGAAGTCCTAAGAAATAAAGTGGCATAATGTCTGCAACCTACTTCCAAATGGTTTAGAAACAATGAAAAAGGAAGGGACAGCAAAATTGTCCCTCAAATATGATGGGGAAATTAGGAGATTTTCAGATAAGCAGAAACTAAGGGAATTTGTTAAAACCAGACCAACCTTACAAGACATGCTAAAGGGAGTCCTTTGATCAGAGAACCAAAAAGAGCAAATAACAACTGATCATTAATACACAAGATGACATAACTCGGAAACCACAGCTATGGACATATCCAAAGTAAAGTGAACTTTCAAGATTCTAAACAGGGAACCAGAGACATCAATCGGCAAGGGAGGACAACTACAAACAAAAAGGGGGAAAAACTGTATAGTCACAGAATTTCTAGATGGTGTGGAAGTTAAGAGAGTGGAAAGACAGAATGGACTGTTCTAATCTTGGGGATAAAATTATAAATCATAGGGTAACCTCAAAGAAAAATGATAAACCTTCACATCACAATAAAAAAGGACAAGCACAAATATTCAGCATATACTAAAACAACAGTAACAAAGGAAATGATAACATGAGGACATTATGCTGAGTGAAATAAGTTAATCACAAAAGGACAAATATTGTATTAGTCCGTTATTGTAAAAGTTAAGGAAAGGTTTATCTATTGAAGGAAATTTTCTTTGTGGGTTACAAGGGGTGGGAGGGGAGGGGAGGGAACGCTGTTAGATAGATGGAGATAAATATTGATTTGGGTGAAGAGAAGGGCAAGGTACCAAATGTGAGTGACCAATATGGGATCATTGAGGATGAGAAAGACATAGAGAGGTACATGGGAAGTAACAGACAACAAATACGAACCCTTTTGCATATATAGTACTGAGTTGTAAGTGAAGGCAAACATGGGTATATGGATGGATAGATAGATGGACAGGCTAAAAGATTAGGTATGTTTATGAAAGAGGGAGTTTATCCAAGATCATATATAGGGTTGGCAGACAATGGGCCTATAAGTTTATGTGAATGATCAGAATTCCCAGGTATATAGTAGAGCTGACAAGGGGCAAGGTTGTGGTCACTGTTTAGTCATAGCCAGCTACCCAGAGGGACTGAGTAGTTGAACCTGAGGGCTTGGGACCATAGTCGCAGGGGACATCAAGCTCAATTGGCATAACATACTATACAAAACATTGTTCCACCTCCAACTTTGGTGAGTAGCAACTGGGATCTTAAAAGCTAGCAAGCTGTCATCTAGATGCAATGATGGGTCTCTCCTCGTCAAGAGCAAAGAAGAAAGAAGAAAACCAAAATTAATGGAAACAATCAGTCCTAGCGACTGGTACACCATCCGATATGCAACCTATACAAGCATGAGACCAGAAGAACTAGATGGTGCCTGGCTACCACTGTCATCCACTTGGGAGGGATGTGGGAGATCCTGGATAGAGAGGGAGAACAATGTGGAACAAAACTCAAAATCAGTTGGAGGAAAAAAAAAGAAAAAAGAAGGTGGGGACCAGGTTTGCTGGTCCAATGGAGCCTGGTGGAACCACTGAGACTATGGCCCCTGGCTGCCCTTCAGGTCTGGAATTGAACCCACACCTATGGTTTCCAGCCAAACAATGTACAGGCATGTGAGTTAAACATTTACCTCAAGTAGACACATGCCCTGGAAAGAACAATCATGGGAGAAGGAAGGGCTGCTTATGCACAAGGAGACAGCTCAGGGGGCAGGAGAGTATGTAGGGATGGTCACTGGGAAGAGGTAACTATGGGGAGGAAGTGGGAAGGGAGCTGTTGCATTGTAAACTGTGGTCAATGACATGAGACAAAGTATATGTGAACTGCTGTATGGAAAGTGAATTCACTCTGTAAATCTTCACCCAAATCACAATAAATAAAATAAAATAAAATAAAATTAATTAATTAATTAATTAATTAAAAAAAAAAGGAAGGGAGAGAAGGGAAGAATGAGAGAGAGAAGGAAGAAAAGACAGACAAAATGTTAAAAATTGGTGTATTTGGGTTAAAGGGCATATGGGAATTCTCTGTGATTCTTGCAACTTTTCTATTAAATTTGAAATTATTTCAAAATGAAAAGAATGTTATCATATGCACTCTGGATATATGGAAAGAGTACTAGAAAGGGTACCAGAAAGAGGTTACTTATTGACATTAAAATGAGTCAAAAAAAAAACAACACAACACAAATTTACATACTGGTGATAAATAAGAAAAAAAGAAAGTATGTACAGTAGATATGGATGGGTATATAATAGTTCCAATTATCCTCACACCAGTTTTGTACCTCCCTCCAGTTTTGACAGTTTTCTTAATGCATGTTAGGCTCAATAAGAACCCCTTAGGGCACACGACTGGCACTGTGTGCTGAGCTTCTGACAGAAGCTGCCGCATGTGCAATGCAGCCACTTTGTTTGAGTGGCTTTGTGCTTTGTTTTCCTAACAATGGGTGATGAAAGTGCCTCCCTCTCTCTTCCAGGCTCTGTCACCCAGGGCCCTCCACAGTTCACTGTCCTGCTGGCAGCCCCATACCACGACTCTCTCCACATGCCTTTTGCCTGAGCCCAGGTCCTCTGTTGCTTGACCTAGGTAAAGGCCTTACCATGAAGTAGTTATCTCTCCTTCTCCCAGATTAGACTACAGTACTCTTCAGCTGCCCTACCCAGGGTGATGGCCCTCTCCTCTGAACTCCTGGCATATGTTTTGAGGGTCCCTCCATTAGCATGTGGCCTGATTCACCTTGTCATTTCATTAGCTTTTGAGAAGAGTGTCTATGCCCCAACTGAGCCTTAAGCTCTTCTGGGACAAGGCCTGAGCTTAAGTCTCCTACATTTATTTGGAAGAAACCCAGGTGGTGCAGTGGTTAAGTGTTCTGCTGTTAACTGAAAGGTTGGTGGTTTGAACACATGAGCTGCTCCATGGGAGAAATATATGGCAGTCTGGTGTCCTAAAGATTATAGTGTTGGAAACCTAGGGGCAGTTCTACTCTGTCCTGTAAGTGTCACTATGAGTCAGAATCAACTCAACAGCAACAAGTTTTTTGCTTTACACCTATCTGATACCCAACACGGTGTAAATGGGAATAGTTATTGTCCAATGTGATAATGCCCTAGATAAAGCACAAATGTGCCCATACGAGCTTTTGCACTTCTGCACACACATTCGCAAGCACCCACTAACCTTTTGGAACCCATAGGCTTGTCTAGGGCAGAGCTGTGGCCCGGAGGGCTGCCCTGAGGCTAACAACAAGCTTGTCTGTGCCAGGCCCAGGAAGCTCTTAGAGATAGAGCATGAGTGACAAGAGGCTACTATGTTGTGCTGCTGTTTTGCATCCATCTGGGTCACAATTCCCACAACACTGGGAGCCTCCCCATTCACCCCCTTCATTTGTTTCACAGGCCAGAGATTTTGAGGGTCTCAGGGTCATCTGATGTCCCCTCACTCTGAAGTCTGCTGTGGTGTTGATGGAACTAGCTTTGATGCAAGTGTTATTTCTCATTTCCTCAAGGTTGAGTGGGCCGCCATTAGCGCCTCTCACTCCCTTTGCCTGTTGCTGGCCACTCTCTCACCATGAATTGGGCCCCAGTCTTGTGGCTATAAGGTTTACTGATAGAATGCCATCAAGGCTGCAAGATGGAATCTCACCAGGGGAATTCTGTGGCTTGTTGTGGTCCCCTCTGTTGTTGTAAAGAAGTGATGGAATCTATCTTTCCCTCTTTCTTCTCCTTTAGGCCCCTCTTACTGATAAAACCCTCTGACCTAGGACAAGTCCCTTAACCACCACCCACTAACTATTCACCCTACCCATGGGACTATACTAGAATAGATGACCACTGAAGAATCATCCAGACTCATTCTGATTAAATTATTGAATTAGTATACAGTGTTGTTGTTAGGTGCCGTGAAGTTGGCTCCAACTCATAGCGACCCTATGTACAACAGAACAAAACACTGCCTGGTCCTGTGCTATCCTCACAATCCTTGTTATCCTTGAGCCCATCATTGCTGCCACTGTATCAATCTCTCTTGTTGAGGGTCTTCCCCCTTTTTGTTGACCTTCTACTTTACCAAGCATGATATCCTTCTACAGGGAATGGTCCCTTCTGACAACACGACCAATGTAGGTGAGACGAAGTCTGGCCATTCTTGCTTCCGAGGAGCATTCTGGCTGCACTTCTTCCAGGACAGATTTGTTCATTCTTCTGGCATTCCATGGTATTTTTCAGTATTCTTCACCAACACCACAACTCAAAGGCATCACTATTCTTTGGTCTTCTTTATTCATTGTCTAGTTTCCACATGCATATGAGGTGAATGAAAATACCATGACTTGGGTGGGTTAGGTGCACCTTTGTCCTCAAAGTGACATCTTTGCTCCCTAACACTTTAAAGAGGTCTTTTGCAGCAGATCTGCCCAGTGCAATATAATGTTTGATTTCTTGACTGCTGCTTCCATGGGTGTTGACTATGGATCCAAGTAAAATGAAATCCCTGACAATCTCAATCTATTCTCCATTTATCATGATGTTGCTTAGCATAGGGTACTAGAAAGTTATTGGTTTAATATAAACAGCAAGAGCTTTGCAGTCTGACAGATCTAGAATAGAATCCCAACTGCCCTTTTCAGACTGTGTGACCATGAATATGCTATTCAACTTCTCTGAGCCTTAGTTTCCTCATCTGTGAAATAAGAATGTGATCCAGCTCATATATTCTATAAGAATGGGAAAGGGCAATAGATTCTTAACATATGTCAGTTGCTTTCACTTTCCTATCAACAGGAAATATAAGCATGTGTGTGATCACAGAGGGACAAGAATCCATGCCAAAGGCAGCAGCCACGACTCTCTGCCTGGAGAAGTTTCTGGCTTTTATTTCTAACTTTCTCTGAGATCTGCTTCATCATATACAGTGGAATTTCCCACTTGGTTGCCCCTTGATAAAGTAAGTCTGTATTACTTAAGCCAGTTACCTAAAGTTTTAGAGTAATGTATTCCCAGTAAAATGGGAATAATAACTAGCTTATAGGGTGGTATAAGAATTAAATACAATAATATAAGCCCAATAAACAAAAGTTGTTTTTGAGATTTGATTCCCAGTTTTGTGTTTTAAGAATCCTTGGCATTCATGGATTTTAGAACCTCTAGAACTGGGGGCTTTGTGCCTCAAAGTTAACTCAAGGTTCCAGACAGGTCTTGCTAAGTGTCCATAGGTACATATTTTTGTGTCCAGCACCTTGAAACATCTGGGCTGAAGACCATGGTGAGGGTGGGTGGGTAGGTAGATAAGACAGGAAATGCACTAGAGCCTGGCTTAGAAGAACCTTCAGTGCAGGTAAGCCTTTTTATGTGACATAAACCAAAACCCAAACTCATTGTCATCAAGTCAGATCCGACTTATAGTGACCCCTCCTTGGGTTTCCAAGGCGGTATCATTACAAAAGTAGATTGCCCAACCTTCCTTCCAAGGAGTGGCTGGTGGGTTTGAACCTCCAGCCTTCTGGTTAGCAGTCAAATGCCGTAGGCACTATGCCACCAGAGCTCCCTTTATGTGACATAAGTGTTTTAAATGTTATTAAACACTTAATGGAGATAAAGGTCCAGTATAAGGAGTAAATATATCTGGCTGAAGGGGGTGGATCATGGCAAGCTTTGTCAGGGAGGCAACATTTGATCTGGACCTTGAAAGAAAAGTAAAAAAATTTTTGAAGGTGAGGCAACAGCAACAGCAAAGACAAGTCACAGAAGTTTTTAAGAACCCTGGCCTCTGTCCCAGTGCTGTGGTGGTGTTCAAAATGGGAGAAGAAAGGTGGGCCTACCTTTAAAGATTTGACAGCCTAGTACAAAGTGAGACAGGCTTATCTCTCACAGAGCTCTCCCAGGGCTCCAGCTCGCCTTGACCTCTCAAACTGCCCCACTAGCTTAGCACTCACTTGTGATTAAATTCACTCCGGATGAATATTAACTCGTACATATGTGCCTACCTCAAGTAGACACATAGATGGGGATGTGTGGGTGTGAGAAACAACGTCAGAAAGATTAGAAGGTAAGACTCAGAAATAAAAATAGCCACTGGATTAAAGCTGCTGATCTTTTATTGGCTACACTGTTTTCACATTTTTTTTTATTAAAAACCACTTTCATCTAAAATACATCTCATGGATCTACATGCACCCCTATAAAAAGACATTCAACATATTTCACTAAGTGAAAAAAATCAAATTGTAGATTGTTATAGTTGTGTGATCCCATCTGGGTCCACATACACACTTGGTTTACTTAGAAAATTTCTGAAAGAAAACAGAAGAAAATTCTCATCGAAGCTTACCCGTGGGACTTGAGACTGAAAGGAAGGAAGAGATTGTTATTTTTTACTTCGCACTCTTCAAAACTTTATGACATTTACCATGCATTACTTCCACAGTAAAAAAAAATAATAATAAATTAAATTAATTTTAAAAAGATGTAATAAAAACTCTATTGCCTCAGAGTTCATCTTGGAAGCTCTTGACCCCAAGGACTAAGAAGGGTAAATCTGAATGCCTTTTTTGTTGTTTTCAATAGTGCTTGTTGGCTGTACCGGCTACAGAACCCAGCCTAGGTAAATCTGAGCTCCAAGCATTTCCTTGTAAGGATTTGTTTCTCTCCCCTAAAGAGGCTCCCCTGGCCAAGCTGAGTGTATGGTGGGTGACCTTAACCATAGATGACCCCACTGGGAGACTGAGGCCTGGCAGGTAACACCACCACTGTGACTGCCCCAGAGAATTCCTCAGTTCTGTTTAGGAAGGATGAGGTCCTTTCCTGACCCAAGGCTCCTGCCCTGAAAAAGATGATGCTACAAGTTAAGTTTCTAGCAGGGTACTTTGCATGCATAAGCCTCCTTGCAGGTGGTGGTACTCTCACCTTCCGTACAGACCTGAGTTCAGGTCCCAGCCAATGCACCTCATGCTCAGCCACCACCTGTCTGCCAGTAGATTCCAATTCATAGAGACTCCCATTGGGTTTCCAAGGTTGTAAATCTTTATGGAAGTAGATTGCCTCATCTTCCTTCCATGGAGCAGCTGGTAGGTTTGAACTGCCGACCTTCCAGTTAGCAGCCAAATGCCTTAACCACCAGAGCTCCTTTACATGTTGCTATGATGCTGAATAGATTTCAGTGGAACTTCTGGACTAAGATGAACTGGAAAGAAAGTCTTGGTGATCTACTTCCAAAAATCAGCCAATGAAAACCCTATGGATAACACTGGGTCTGATCTGAAATCATTCATGGGGATGACACAGGACTGGGTAGTATTTTGTTCCATGGTGGCCATGAGTCAGAGGCTGACTTGATGGCAGCTAACAAGAACAGCAAGTCGTAGCTATCACAGTGGATGTCCTCACCAGGGGAGATGGAGTGCAGAATGATGGGATGTGTAGGGTAATTGTGAGGAAGGTTCATAATTAGAGTAGTGGAGCTATGAATAAAGGTGTGCATGTACATAAAGATAAATTTTGGTCTGTTTATTTTAACCAGCATAGGATAGTTGGAAATGTTCTGCCTTCAAGTTCCACCTCTTCCATGGCTGGCTCTGTGACCTTGGGCAAATCACCTCCATTTTCTGAGCCTCATTTTCTTCATCTATAAAATGGAGGATTTAGACTAAATTCTTGTTAAGCTCCAGTCCATCATTAATGTGTTAGGATTTTATGTTCATACAATACTCTAAGTAAAAGAAAGTAATCTAAATAAGTTGTTGTTATGTGCCGTCGATATAGGAAAGAAAAAACCACTGATCATTATATTCTGGTTATATTAAATTACCTTACATCCTTGGGCATACAGTGTATGTCTGTGTCTCATTGGGCCTGTCGCTTATTCCTTCACCCTAGGAAGCATCACTCCCTCCCAAATGTTCACCCTTCTGTATCCTGACCCTGCTAGCCTGCCCTCAAGGTCCAAAAGGAAAGATCACCCTACCCTGTATTTTATCCTACTCTCAAACTAAAAGCCAAACCAAACTCACTACAATTGAGTCAATTCCAACTCATAGCGACCACTTATAGGGTTTCTAAGGTTGTAAATCTTTATGAAAGCAAATTGCCTAATATTTCTTCCACACAATGACTAGTAGGTTGGAACCACTGACCTACTGGTTAGCAGCCTAATACCTTATCCACTGCACCACCAGAGCTACTTATCCTACTCCCAGAAGCCCAAAAATTAAAGGAAAAAATGATTTTGTGTTTTGTGGGACCTTATGGTGTGGTGGTTAAAGTCCTAGACTAGGAATCAGACACCACAGTCCCCAGCCTGATTCAGACACCATAGTCCCCAGCCTGGTTCTATCACCAGTTCATTGTATGACCTTGGGCAAGCCACTTCTCTCTGGCCTTGGCCTCATCTATATGATGAGGGGTGGGATGAGTTTCTCTTGAAGAGCCATGCCAGTTCTAGTATTCTCCTGTTCTGCCTTATTGGTGGCTACCAGGGCTAGAAGAGGTTGAAATCTGCAGGCTAGCATTTCTCCAAATGCTAACAGGAGCAGACAATCTCCAGCATCCCCAGTGGGCCAGTGCCAAAAGTACGAGCATAGTTAAGTGTCCACACTCAGTACAGGAAGCCAGAGTCAGGGAGGTGTGCAGGGGCAGGCAGAGTCTCAACCAAGCAAGGACTATACATCCAAGGCACACTGTTCTGGGGCAAAACCAGATTCTACAGCTTTTCTCATAGATGTTTCCTTACTTTCAGAATAAGGACAGACAGGCCCCCAAAGGAATCAGAAACATATGCTTACAGGACCAGACAGGATTCTTTGTTAAACACATAATTTTAGTTAAGAGTAGAACTGTCTTCCATGGGGTTTTTTAATGTGTGATTTTTCAAATGTTGATCACCAGGCCTTTCTTTCAAGTACCTCTGGGTGGACTCAAACCTCCAACTTTTCAGTAGTAGCCAAGTCCATTAACTGCCCCACCCAGGGACTCCAAGGTATAGTATACATATAGGAAAATGCACATGTCATACATATACAGCTTGAGATCTTTTCATGAAATAAACACATGCTTGAAACAAACACCCAGATCAAGAAAAAGAATGGCCCTTGCACCCAAAATATCTCCCTGAAATTCCCTTTCAGTCACGAATGCCCCGAGGATAATTACTATTATGACTTTTGGCACCACTGGTTCCTTTTGCCTATTTCAAACTTTCATAAATGGAATTACACAGTATGTGCTCTTTTGAGTCTGGCTTCCTTTTGCTCCACGTTATGTTTGCTAGCTTACATGTAGCAGGCTGACACTCATTTTCATTTTTGCAGAGTAAGGATTGAATGAAGGGCTAAAATCAGGGCGGCAGCTCTGAGTCTAGGCTGGGGTGTTCACCAATGGAAGAAAAAGCAGGTTAAATACAGCTACCTTGTATTTAAACAGAAAGGAGCTCTGATGGCACAGTGGGTAAAGTATTTGGCTGCTAACCAAAAGGTCTGTAGTTAGAACCCACCAACTGCTCCATAGGAGAAAGATGTGGCAGGCTGCTTCCATAAAGATTTAAGCCTTGGGAACTCTATGGGGCAGTTCTACCCAGTTCTATAGGATTGCTAGAGGTCAGAATCCACTCGATGTTGTTGTTGTTGTTAGGTGCCATCAAGTCATCTCTAACTCATAGTGACCCTATCTATGCACAGCAGAACGAAACACTGCCTGGTCTTGTGCCAGCCTCATGATCCCTGCTATACCTGAGCCCATCATTGCAGCCACTGTGTCAGTCCATCTCGTCGAGGGCCTTCCCCTTCTTCGTTGACCCTCCACTTTACCAAGCATGATATCCTTCTCCAGAGAATGGTTCCTTCTGAAAACATGACCAAAGTAGGTGAGACGAAGTCTGGCCATTCTCCCTTCCAAAGAGCATTCCAGCTGCACTTCCTCCAGGACAGATTTGTTAGTCCTTTTAGCAGACCATGGTACTCCTAGCATTCCTCTCCAACACCACAACCCAAAAGCATCAACACTTCTTCGGTCTTCCTTATTCATTGTCCAGCTCTCACATGCATAAAAGGCAATGGACAATACCACGGCTTGGGTTAGGTGAACCTTAGTCTTCAAGGAGACATCTTTGCTTTTCACTTGAAAGAGGTCTTTTGAAGCAGATTTGCCCAATAGAATAAGTCATATGATGTCTTGATGCTGCTTCCATTGGTGTTGATTGTAGAACCAAGTAATATGAAATCCTTGACAACTTCAATCTTTTCTCCATCCACCATGAAGCTGTTTTTTGGACCAGTTGTGAGGATTTTTGTTTTCTTTATATCAAGGTGTAATTCATACTGCAGACTGTAGTCTAAACTTCATCAGTAAGTGCTTCAAGTCATCTTCACTTTCAGGAAGCAAAGCTGTGTCATCTGCATATTGCAGGTT
>NW_006921602.1:12433184-12474547 GCF_000298275.1 Orycteropus afer afer | reverse complement strand
ATGTTTTTGAATTATCTTCAGTAAGATTTTACTTGCATGTGATTTTAATGATATTGTTAGATAATTTCCACATTCTGTGGGACCACCTTTCTTTAGAATGAGTACAAATAATGGATCTCTTCCATTCAGTTGGCTAGGTAGGTGTCTTCCAAATCTTTTGGCATAACCAAGTGAGTGCCTCCAGTGGGGCATCTATTTGTTGAAACATCTCAGTGGGTATTCTGTCAATTCCTGGAGCCTTGTTCTTCACCAATTCCTTCAGTGCAGCTTCAACTTCTTTCTTTAATACCACTGGTTCTTGAACATATGCCACCTCCTGAAATGGATGAGGATCAATCAGTTCTTTTTGGTACAGTGACTTTGTGTATTCCTTCCATCTTCTTTTGATGCTTCCTGCATCATTCAATATTTTCCCCATAGAATCTTTCAATATTACAACTTGAGGCTTAAATTTTTTCCTCAGTTCTTTCAGCTTGAGAAATGCCAAGCATGTTCTTCCCTTTTGGTTTTGTAACTCCAAGTCTTTGCACATTTCATCATAGTAATTGGCTTTTCTGCTTGAGCTGCTCTTTGAAATCTTCTGTTCAGCTCTTTTGTCTAGTCATTTTTTCCATTTACTTTAGCTACTCTCCACTCAAGGGCAAGTTCCAGAGTCTCTTCTGACATCCATTTTGGTCTTTTATTACTTTCTCATCTTCTTAATGACCTCTTGCTTTCTTCATGGATGATGTTCTTGATGTCATCCCACAATTCCTCTGGCTTTCAGTCAATGGTATTCAATGCATTAAATCTAGTCTTCAAAAGGTCTCTAAATTCAGGAGGGATGTTATCAAGGTCATATTTTGGCTCTCATGGACTTGTTTTAATTGTCCTCAACTTCAACTTGAATGTGCATATGAGCAGTTGATGATCTGTTCCACAATCAGCTCCTGGCCTTGTTTTGGCTGAAGATATTGAACTTCTCCATCACCTCTTGCCACAGATGTAGTCAATCTGATTCCGGTGTATTCCATCTGGTGAAATCCACATGCACACTTACATTGTTGAAAAAAAGGTATGTGCAACGAATAAGTCACTGGTCTTGCAAAATTCTATCATGCGATCTCTAGCGTTATTTCTATCACCAAGGCCATATTTTCCAACTACCAGTAATTATTTATTTCCAATGTTTGCATTTCAGTCACCAATGATAATCAGCATATCTTGATTGCATGTTCAGTCAATTTCAGACTGCAGAAGTTGGTAGAAATCTTCAATATCCTCATTTTTGGCTTTGGTGGTTGGTGCATAAATTTGAATCACAGTAGTATCAACTGGTCTTCCTTGTAGGTGTATGGATATTATCCTATCACTGACAGCACTGTACTTCAGGACAGACCTTGAAACACTCTTTGTGATGATGAATGTCACACCATTCCTCTTCAATTTGTCATTCGTGGCATAGTAGATCATATGGTTGTCTGATTCAAAATGGCCAAAACCAGTCCATTTCAGTTCACTAATGCCTAGGATAGTGTTTCATTTCATTTTTGTTAATTTCCAATTTTCCTAGATTCATACTTGGTACATTCCATGTTCCAATTATTAGTGGATGTTTGCATCTGTTTCTACTCATTTTGAGTCATGCCACATCAGCCAGTGGAGGTCCCGAAAACTTTACTCTATCCATATCGTTAAGATCGTCTCTACTTTGTGGAGTCAGCTCTTCCCCAGTCAAATTTTGAGTGCCTTCTGACCTGATGGGTTCATCTTCCAGCACTCCATCAGACAGTGTTTCAGGGCTATTCATAAAGTTTTCCAGTAACATATCAGACAGTGTTTCACTGCTATTCATAAGGTTTTCACTGGCAATTGTTTGAGAAGTAGATGGCCTCTTCCTTCTTCCAAGTCTGTCTTAACCTGGAAGCTCCACTGAAACCTGTCCACCAGGGGTAACCCTGCTGGCATTTTGCAACACAGTGGCATAGCCTCCAGCCTCACAGCAACACATAAGCCACCACAGGATGACAAACTGACAGACAAGTTCGTCTCCCTTAGTTGTTCCTAACCTTCTGCACCTGCCTACCTCGGGCAACAGCCTTAAAATAGAGCTGCCCCCAAGTGAAAAGCAGCCCCCGAGTCCCGGCCCACCTACCTCTGGCCCTAACCTTAAAATCTACTCAATGGCAGTGGGTATTTAAATGGAGTGATCAGAGTAAGGCTCTGCTATTGTTCCTAAAGTCCCAAACCTCCACCCTGGGCCAACCCAGGGGTGGGATGGTGGGGCCTTAATGTCTCAAACTTATTTCAAAGGCTCAGTCCATCATCTGGTAAAGGCCAAAAGCTCTTATTTACTGAATATTTACCCTGTGCCAAGTTCTATGAGGGACATCTTAGACTCAGTCTCTTATTCAATCCCCACAACCATGAAGTAGGCACTGCCATTATTCCTATTTTATAGGTAAGAAAACGGAGGCTCAGAGAGGCTGAGTAAGTGGCCCTAAAGTTGCATAACTGGGAACCTCAGACTAATCCCAGAGCCAAACTTGTCCATCACCCTATGCTGGCAGGGAGCTTGTCAGCAGTTCTCATACTCATTACTCCTTGCTCACTTTCAAAGGCCACACTGGCCTCTTTCCAGTTTCTCGCCACACTGGCCTCTTTCCAGTTTCTCAGGCCCCTTGCTCTTGGGGTCTGTGTCCATGCTGTTGCTTTTGCCTGTACTTGCCCATTGGTTCTCAAATTAACATCTTCAGAATAACTTCTCTTGGCAGAGGATATTCCCACACAATGTATTTGTATATGCAGTAAATATATCCGTGGATATAGTACAGCACACAGAGGACAAATTCTGAAAACTTCTTAGCCATAACCAAACAACTTGAGAGAATGAATCACTGGGCTTAGGGATATAGGACAACAGTCTTAGGGGACATCTAGGTCAACTGGCATATATTGTCCACAAAGACAATGTTCTACATCCAACTTTGGTGAATAGCGACTGGGGTTTTAAAAGCTTGCAAGCAGCCACCTAAGATGCAACTATTGGTCTCTCCCCATCTGGAGCAAAGAAGAGTGAAAAAAATCAAAGACTCAAGGAAACAATTAGTCCAAAGGACTAATGGACCACATGAACCACAGCCTCCACTACACAGGAACCAGAAGAACTAGATGGTACCTGACTACCACTACTCAGCACTCTAATCAGGATCACAATAGAAGGTCGACAGAGAGGGAGAGAAGAAAAAAAAAAGTAGAACAAAACTCAAAATCGTAGGAAAGACTAGACTTGCTGGTTTGATAGAGAGTGGTAGAACCCCTGAGACTATGACCCTTATACACCCTTTAAATCTGGAACTGAATACACCCCCAGGGATCAACTTTCAGCCAAATAGACAGGCTTATAAAGTGAATAATAACACACACACACACACACACATACACCAAAAAAAAAAAAAAAAAAAACTCACTGCAGTTGAGTCAAATCCAACTCAGAGAGACCCCTCCTGGGGTTTCTGAGGCAGTATCTCTGCAGAAGTGATTGCCCAGTCTTCCTTCTGAGGAGTGGCTGGTGGGTTTGAACCACCAGACTTCTGGTTAGCAGTCAAATGCCAAAGTGATTAATAACACAAGGGAGGAATGTATTCCTAGGTACCATCAACCATACAAGACCAAAAGGGCAGCATTTGCCCAAAAACATAGCTCAGAAGGTAGGAAGGGGCAGGAAAAGATGAATGGAAACAGGAAACCCAGGGAGAAGGTAGGAAGACCGCTGTTACATTGAGGGGATTGCAACGACTGTCATGAATTGAGTGAAAAACTAATTTATTCTGAAAATTTTCACCCAAACTATAATAAAAAGTAATTAATTAATTAATATCTTCCCTGACCTCCCAGTCTAAAGCATGTCCCTCATCATTCTTTCTCAGAGCATCCCATTCTCTCCTTTCATGGCCCTTAACCCATTGTAATGACTTATCCTTTTGTGTTTACTTTTTTAGTGCCTTTCTCCACAAATAATAAACAATAAACTGCAAGAGGATAGGAATGTGTCTGTTCTATGTACCGTAGCCTTGAAGAATGCCTGGAGCACAGTGGGTCCTCAACAAAACTATTAAGTGTAAAAAGGTAGAAAGGTATGGATAGGATTGTCCCTTCAGAAGCCAAACCCTCATCTGAAGGCAGCTCTAGTTCCAGCCTGTTATAGGGGCCCAGGCAAGACCCTTGCTGCTTCTGAGCCTCAGTTTCCTCAATGGTCAAATGAAAGGCTAGAAGAGAGGACCTCTAATGGCTTTCAAGCTTATCTGACCTTTAGATCACAAATCCTAGGCTGTCCATCACTCCAAACATTCCAGGCTCCAGGTCTCTGCTGCCTCTTGCCCACCCTATGCCTGGATAGCACATTAGAAAAGGGGGAGGAGGGTGCATCCCAAAGTTCCCTAGATTATTAGGTACATGGGGCCTTCATACCCTATACTAGGAGAACCAAACAGCATGAGATTTCTTCCAGCTCTAATAGCTCATGTCCCTGATTACCCCAGGCAGCTGCTTCTACTTCTTTCTTCAGAGCCCCTGAACCCTTTCCCCCAACTACTGGGTTCTCAGTCCACTGGGGACACTAGTTCTATCTACTCAACCCTTGTTGTCACAGGCATAGCAGGAGCTCTAGGAGGGTGAGACTGTGTTTTGCTCACCTTTGTACCCATGGCACTTAGCACAGATCTCTACACATAGGTGTGCCAAAGGTCAGGCCACCAAATTAAATGTTACCGGCAGGGCCTGCCAAGATCTTCTGCTGAGGATACCACTTTTCTCCTGGGGTCCTCAGTATCAGGAGAAGCACTTGAGGTGGAGAGAACCTGGCTTCCAATAAGGAAGCAGATTCCATCTGACCAACCCAGGCCTGGTGCACTCTACCCTCCTCCCACCCCATTCACCAGGCCCCAGGTTATCAGCGGCAGCTGGTCTTACATAGAAGCCTGAGAAGTCATCACCCTCTGGGGACTGCATTTACTCACTCTTCTATCCAGTTAACATTCTGACAACTAGCCAGCCAGGACAGACACTCCCTAAACTTGAAACAACTGCTGCCTCCCGTTCTTCTCAGAATAAGGCTCCCTTGGCTTTGATGCTTATTCTGTTTGTCTTTTAAAATAAAAGAAAATGAGATAATTAGTCCTGACCTAAGAATTCCACACAGGGAAAAGGTTTCTTATTTTACCTCTTGGATATAGTAGAGTTTTTACCCAGGTTTTTACACTGTTGGTTGTGTGAAGGGATGAGGCTGAGTATACAAGTGAGCACATGAGTGGGGAAACATTGTGCTCACTGGAGAGAGCATGATCATGTGGACAGGTACAACCTGGACTGGTCAGAACCCTGGCAGTATCACTCATGACTGTGCAACTTTGAACAACCTGCTTAAACTCTGAATCACAGTTTCCTCATCCAAAAAATGAGAGTGAAAAGAATTCCTCTTTCAAGCGTTGTGAGAATCAGACTTCAGGACAGGTGTTTTGTAATCAAGAAACCAAAAAGCCTGTTGTCATCAAGTCAAGCTGACTCACGAGACCCCACGTGCATCAGAGTAGAACTGAGCTCCATGGGGTTTTCAATGGCTGGTTTTTCACCAGGCCTTTCTTCTAAGCTGCCTCTGGTGGACTCAAAGTGCCAGTCTTTCAAGCTATCATTAAAAAGCCCACTAAATATTAACAGTTGTTAGAAATGGAAGGTGAGAAGATAATCTCAGAAAACACTGATTTCTATCCAAAGAGTAACAATTTTCAGATCTCAGAGTTTAGCCCTGGCTGCATTCCAGATTTAGCAAATCTGAAAATGGACCAAATAACTCAGAACCCAGAAAACTTTATGACCAGGCTCATGTGGTTGGTTCCTCAAAACAAATTTATTTTCAGTAGGATTACTTTACCTACAATTCAGGCTCTGAGTTTAAAAAAAAAAAAAAAAAATCTAGGAATCATGGACAATCCTAAGTAGGACTCACAGGAGAAAATCAGCAAGCCAGTCTCAGTCCTCAGCCTGACGATGGGCTGGCGAGAAAAGTTGTCAGATGAAACAAGAATCTTTCATTTTGCCATAACTGTCAGCTAGCTTATACAGAAGACATAGGAGTCAACAATTCTAGCCCCTTTTGATGGCCGCCAGTCTTTACTGCCAGAGAAATGACTTTGTTGTTATGTGCCGTCGAGTCAGACCCAACTCATAGCGACCCCTCCTTGGGTTTCCGAGGCAGCATCACTATGGAAGTAGATTGCCCAACATTCCTTCCAAGGAGTGGTTGGTGGGTTTGAACCGCCAACCTTCTGGTTAGCAGTCAAGTGCCTTAGGCACTACGCTACCAGTGCTCCTTATTTGCCAAGTTATCCATGAAAATGAATAAACCTCAGTCTTGTTTTAAAACTTCCCACTAGTTCTGTGACAAGCCTGTGCCAAAACTTTGTACAACTGACATGTGTATAAAGAGAAGCATAACCTTGGCTCCCTGTTACATCCCCTCTACCTCTCTCACAGTCTCTTACCTCCCCAGCTCCTCCCCGATGTCATAAAAGTCCTCCACCTTCTGCTGCTTGAATGTCTCCATGTTTGGGCTTCTCATTGAGGCCTGGAGCCTACTAACCTGAAATGGATGAAACATGAAATTAGGTTAGTACAAACCTAAGAGTCTAGGGTCTAAAAGTAATTGGCTACGAGAGAGCTAATAATTTTTTTTTTTTTTTTTTTAGTTAATTGAATATTTATTGTATTCATTTGCTGGTTTATTCAACAAATTATTTTTCTTGTGGTAAAAATATATGTAACAAAACATTTGCCATTTCAACCTTTTTTAGGTATATGATTCAGTGACATTAATTATATTCACTGTGGTGTACAACCATCACCACTGTTGTTGTTGTTGTTTGCCGTCGAGTCGGCCCCGACTCATAGCGACCCCTCCTTGGGTTTCCGAGGCAGTATCACTACAGAAGTAGGATTGCCCAACCTTCTTCCGAGGAGTGGCTGATGGGTTTGAACTGCCAGCCTTCTGGTGAGCTGTCAAGTGCCTTAGGCACTATGCTACCAGAGCTCCTAACCATCACCACTAGCTGTTTCCAAATTTTTTCATCACCCTTAACAGAGATTCAGTGCCTTGTAAGTAAAAACTCCCCCTTCCCTCCTCCTACCTGCCCCTGGTAACCACTGATAAACTTTGGTCTCTATGCTTTTGACTATTCTAGATATTTCATATAAGTAAATGGGATCATATGATATTTGTCCTTTTGTGTCTTATTTCACTCAGAACAATGTTTTCAAGGTTTATCCATATTGTGGCATATACCAGACCTTGATTTCTCTTCATGACTGAAATAATATTCCATTGCATAATACCACATTGTGTTTATCCTTTCATTTGTTGATGGACATTTAGGTAGTTTCCAGTAGTTCCACTATTGGGCTATTATAAGAGAAGCTAATAATTTAATGATAACCCATAGTCCTGACCCTTTGAGGTCTACTCTGCACTAGCCTCTCACTTGTGACTGACAGTGTTTAGCTCTTGTTTGATTTATACTAATTTAAATTTGTTTAGGAGAGAGAAAAATAAGCCTCCTCACTTCCTCAGATCTGCTCCAAAGCAGTTCAAAGAAACAGATCCATGACAAATTTCAGCAATTTGTTCTCATTAAATTCAGATCTACTGAGCAAAGAGGCAGCTATTATGCTATGATGCAGTAGAAAGCACTAGCTTTTGAGTCAGAACTACTGGGTTCAAAACCCAAGTCTGCCTAAGTAAGTCATTTAAGCTTCCAGAGCCTCAGCTTTCCCATCTATAAAATGGGGCTAATACTGTAAAGCTCAACTGCAATTCATAAAATTATTGTGTAAACTATAAAATTCTCAGAAGGGTAGGGGATGGATTATCCTGATCTCAGCTCTCTCAGAGTAAGTGCAAGTCACCCAATTGCAAGTCTGAACTGAATTATAAACTCTCTCACTCATCACTTCAAGGGAAACACGAATGGGAGTGGTGTAGCAAATTACAGTAGGCACCAGGAGTCAGGAGCCTGAGGTCCAGGCTCCAGTTTTGCCCACAACTAGCTCTGTGACTTCATCTCTTGTCAGAGCAGCCTCAGTTTACTCATCTGTAAAATAGTGCTGACTCTGCCTGCCCAGGGCACCTTAGTGAGAGCCACAGGACAGCTCTGAGCCCTGGGGAGTGCTACCCACTTCACCAGAAGAAGCTGTTTGCATCCTTTCCTGGATCTCCCACCCCAAGGAGCTCACTCACTCCAGGGAAAGCCACATGGCACCCTAGCCAACACCCTGAGGGCAGGGTGCAGGGCACAGTCTGCAAAACACAAAGACAAAATCAGCTGCTTGTGAATGTGTCTTTCAAGAGTCATCAGCCAAAGCTTCTTGGAGATTATTTCAGCTGGCATTGGTGGCTTCTCTTCTCCTGCCAATCAGATACCAACCACACCCAAGCCCCACGATCCCAAAAGGCTGTTTTCCCCAGGCTGGGTGGAAGCACCATTACATAAGGGCATATCTCACCATCCATCACCAAGTGGCTGGAGGTATTCTAACTCTCAAGGGGATGGATATATTTCACCCTCTTTCCTCCACCTCTGCCCTTTGCAAACAAGAGCTCTGTTACCAGGATGCTACCTGCTTGCCTCCCTCCATTCCATTGAGGCAGACATGTCTCTGGAGAGCCCCAGGAAGAGCTGGCCTGGCTCCCAGCCTTGCTATCAGGGTCACCCACCAACCTAATGCCTGTGGACACCCATGGCTCATCACAAATCCTCCTCTCTGTTCAGTCTTTACTCTGTTCTCAGCCAGGGGCTAGGCAAGCTGGAATACTGAAAAGAGTAGGCTTCAGAGGCCGAGTTCTAGACTAACCTGGGTGTGTATTGGCAGTGTGAGCTCCTAGCAGGTTAGCACCCTCTCTGGGTCTCAATCCTTTCATCTGCAAACAGGAGTGATAACATCTCTATCACCTACCCAACACAGTTCCTATGAGGATCCATTGGGATAAGGATGTTGAAAACACTTTTAAAACCATAAACTATATACAATTAAGGATTATTATTACTAATACTATTATTTGACTTATCCAAGACCAGTGTTTATGTTTCTGCCTCCCATAGCCATTGAGACACCAGTTTGGCTCCTTTCTGAGGAAAAGGTTTTGAGGTTCCCCTGGCAAGTTTGGCTTGACCAGAATCAGAAGCTGAACCCACCTCACTCTACCATCCTGGAAAATCTCCTGATACTAGCCTGAAGGTGACACCATCACAAAGTGACAGCAAAGATGTCACTTTGAGAACTAAGGTGCTCCTGACCCAAGCTACCGTATTTTCAATTGCCTCATAAGCATGCAAAAGCTGGACAATGAATAATGAAGACCAAAGAAGAAAAATTGATGCATTTGAATTATGGAGTTAGCAAAGAATATTAAATATACCATGGATTACCAGAACAAATAAATCTGCTTGGAAGAAGTACAGCCACAATGCTCCTTAGAAGTAAGGATGATGAGATTTCATCTCACGTACTTTGGATATGTTATCAGGAAGGACCAATCCCTGGATAAGTATATCATGCTGGTTAAAGCAGAGGGTCAGCAAAAAAGACCCTCAATGAGATGGATTGACACAGTGGCTGCAACAATGTGCTCAAACATAGCAATGATTGTGAGGGTGGTGCAGGACTGGGCAGTGTTTCATTCTGTTGTACACAGGGTTGCTATGAGTCAAAACCAACTCGATGGTACCTAATAACAATGGCCTGAGAGTGACAGAACTGCTGTCTACCATCTTCTTTTTGGTGGGGAAAAAAAAAATCCCAAATATACCATTTGGGTCAGGCCCTGGAGAGTAGGGTTACTAATTTCACATAGTCAGATGGATACAGAAACTCCAAAAAGTTCTATTGGAAGATACCCCAGGAATGGTCCCAGGAAGAGCTAAGATCCTCTACTTGGTGAGGAGCCAACTCCATTTGCTATCAGGGACTGAGCTGATTGGAAGCAGCCCCAGGTCCCCAGAAAAAGAGTAAGCCCCTGCCTTGGGCATCACTCCTGGGAAGTTAGAGGTGGGGAACAGGGCAGCCCTCTAAGGACAAATTAGGCCCACCAGTTTAGCTCCAACTTGCCTTTCTAGCCTTAGCACCTCCACATATCCTATATTACAGCCAAAGTAGACCTTTCTTGTTCCCCCAAAATTTTCATCCCTGTCATCCCCAGCTCAATCTGGGCCCTGTCTATTGGAGACTCACTTGGATAGCTCACCTAGCAAAAATATTCCCTTCTTGCAAAGCCCAGCTCAAATACCACCATCTCCATGAAGTTCCATGACCCTTGCTTTCTCCAAAACCACATGCAAACTCCCCACTCCTTAAACTCCTAGAGTGTTCAGTGCATAGATCTTTACAGTCCTTATCTCATTCTGGTTTGAGCTCTGAGGGAGTAGTGCTTTAGGCATTTGACTGCTAATCAGAAGGCCAGAGGTTCAAACCTACCAGCCACACCTCGGAAGGAAGATTGGGCAATCTACTTCCATAGTGATACCGCCTCGGAAACCCACAGAGGGGTCGCTATGAGTCAGATCCGACTCAATGGCAACGAGTTTGTTTTTTTGGTTTTGGTTGAACCAGAGAAAGAGCACAGACTCTGTGGCCACATAGTTCTGGGTTCAAATTCTAGCTCTACCACTAACTAGCACATGCTGAGCACACAGGGTAACTTCTCTGGGCTTCCAATTACTTACATGGGAAATGAGGTTAGACAATGCCCAGTCCAGTATTGGTCAGTATGTAGAGCAACTAGAACTCTCAAATACTATTTCTCAAACACTGCCAGGGAATGTACACTGAGACAAGCAGGCACTTTGGAAAACTGGTGGGCAGTTTCTATAGACATACATACCCACTCCTAGCTACATATCCAAGACATATGTGTGCAGATGTTTTCCAAAATAGTCTATGCCAGTTCACAAGGATCCCTGGTGACACAAACAATTAAGCACTTGGCTGCTAACTGAAGGGTTGGTGGTTTGAACCCACCCAGTGGCTCTGCAGAGGAAAGAACAAGAAAATCCTATGTGGCAATTCTACTTGGTCACATGAGTCAAAATTGCCCCAACGGCACCTAACTGCAACACCAACAGAATGTAATAGTACAGAAGTACTATTAGTTATAATTAAAAATTGGAAGAAATCAAATGTCTATCAATAGAAGAACATATACATACAGATATACGCATCCATGGAATTAGTATACAACAATGAGAATGAACAA
This sequence comes from Orycteropus afer afer, assembly GCF_000298275.1. Lineage (NCBI taxonomy): Eukaryota > Metazoa > Chordata > Mammalia > Tubulidentata > Orycteropodidae > Orycteropus > Orycteropus afer. Next base: position 12,463,269 of record NW_006921602.1, on the reverse strand, counting down.
AACACTGCTACCTGCAACAACATGGGTGAATCTGACAAACATAATGCTGAATGAAAGAAGTTAGACACAAAAGAGGACAATATATAATTCCATTTATGTAAAAGACAAAAGCAGGCAAAACTGATCCATGGTTTTTGAAGAACATTGAAAGGGGAGGTATTGTGATTAGATGAGGACACCAGAAGTTTGTGGGTGCCGGCAATGTTGTTTCATGATCTGGGTGATGGTTGCATGGATAAATGAGGTGTGCACTTATTATATATATAATAAAAATTTTACATAATTGAGGCTAACACCTACTTTATTGGACAAATGAGATAACATATGGGAAATGTTTTCAATGGTCCCTGGATGTGTCCAACAAATGTGAGTGCTGTCCCTCATGCCTATTGTCTTAGAGTCCCCTGAGGGCAGAAGGTGTGACATTCTCACCACTGCCTTCTATAATAGCTGATATGTAGCAAACAATCCATAAATGTTGACTGATTTGAAGTTAGTGTCTGAGCTTCCCTTCTTGCTTCTCAAAGTGGCTGCTCAGATAGGTACCTCATTGGGTAAAAACAACTGATAACAGCTTAAAGCCCTTTCTTAACAGCTCCCCTCAAGATGGATTTGTATTTTACCAGCTCAGAAATGTGAAACTAAAGGAGAGAAACTCTGAGATGGAATTATAGATCCAACTAGGACTTACAGAAGGACCCAGGAGGTATAACACATTTCTGGCCTTTTGAAAACTGAAAGGAGGCAGAGAGAAGGGACACAGCTACAATTCTGGCCAGAGGCACAGGCCATTGGCTCTGGGAATTCCAAGAATAAGGCCCATCTTAATACCTACATTTCTCTTATTGGAGTCACTGGAATTCATGTCCGTGTCTCCAACCCCAAACATGGTTAGAAACAGATTTCCTACAACCTCACAGAAAGAGACCTCACAAATAATCTGTTTGAGGATTTTTAAACTCTGCTTCAGGGGCCACCATAGTAAGGAAGAGGAGCCAGTGGGCACCCCCAACTTTGACCAGAACAGTTTCATTTTCTCCATACTATATGCAGGGTTCTGTGTAAGAGTTCACTAGAGAGAAAAAAATGAAAACCACCATTGTCTGGTCTACTCATTTGTTTTACAAAAGAAGGAAATTGAGGTCCAGAGGGGGAGGGGACTTGCTAAAAGTCACACAGCCAGCCCACTCCAGCTGTTCTTCCCAGGGCTCTGTTGATAGCAATCCCCATGCATCCAATGGTGCCATCAGGGGTTTGGGAAGTCAGTGGCTTCCTAGAGAACAACCTAGGAGGGGGTCTTCTGGGCTGGTAGCATCACTTCATAGAGAAGTCTCAGCCCTCATTAAGCCTTCTTTCTCACCAGTCCCAGCTCACTCTGCAAAGTGAACTCACCAAGTTCCTCATCCCACTTCATCAATTATGTCAAACAGGACTGTGCCAAGGGAAAAGGCAGCAGTTTGGACCAAATACACATGAATGTCCCCTCATATTCCCCACCTCCAGTTAATAGTCATTACACTCAGGCTCTAGGGAGGCTGCCAACAGAAGGGAGGGGGCTTTGGCATTTACAGAGCCCCTCTGTGAATTCAAAGCATTGACTCATTTCATGTCCACCCAAACTCTGATGAGGAACCCTTCTCAGGGTTCAGAGAAGGTCAGCCATCTACCTGATTTGACATGAGAAAACTTTGCCTTTCTGAGGAAGGTCCAGTTTCACTTGGTGGTGTGCTTGCCCACCCCCACATCTAGCAAAGAGAGAGACCTTGAGGAGATGAAGGGCTGAAGTGGTCAGGTTGAGTTCAGGTCTCCTCATTCCTGTCAGCCGGAAACTGGCCACTCAACCAGCAGATACCCACCCACATCCACAAACCCCACCCCCTACCCAAGCCTCTGAATCATCAGTGGGGCCAATTTAGATGTTAAAAACCCATGCTAGGTGATGAGTGGTTTGGGGAGGAATAGGACTCAAGCTACCTGTGAAGAGGCTAAGTCCTCAGAGCCCCTCAGTCAACAGTATTGTCCCAGGAATACTTTACAAAAGGGCACCAGGGAAACACGGGGTCAGAAACCATAGCAGCAGCCCCCCAGCTGGCTTCTCCACTGGATTCTAGAGTAAAAGGGTGTCAGGAGCTGTACTCCCTCCACTTGCCCCCCGGGACCTTCCCACCTCACCTCTGAGGTAGCCAGCTATGTCACCTCTCCTCCAGTGCCCATCTCAAACCTAGCACTACCTGCTTGGCCTCAAAGAACCTCACCTCTCTGGGCCTCATTTTCTCCTTTGTAACGGGAGCACTGGCGGCATAATGCCTAACCAGAAGGCACTACACTAACTACTGCTATTCAGAAGGGTGGAGGTTCAAACCCACCAGCCACTCCTGGGGAGGAAGATTGGGCAGTCTACTTCCATAGACATACCACCTCGGAAACCCAAGGAGGGGTCACTATAAGTTGACTCGACAGCAGTGAGTTTGGTTTGTTTGGTTTTTGGTAAGGTAGGAATACTAATTGCCACTTTGCACAGCTATAGTGAGGGTTAGCCAAACTCATACATGCCACCAGACGTCCACAATGCCTGGCACTGGGCCTAAGTCAACCACTGGCACCCCTTCTACCCTCGTCTGCAACAGACATGCTATCTAACCACGACACCCACCCTAGCCGTTCCCCAGCCTGGGGCTCCTGGCATAGTGTACCACAGCTTCATTTTAAATCACATAGGAGGCTGACTGAGTGGATAACTCCTCTCTGAGATGCCATTATCTCCTAGGGCCAGTGGAGAGCAAGGAGTATGAGAGGCAACCGATGCTGAGAAGACCTAGAACCTCTCCTCCTGGGACTACTCGATGCTCCCCTCCCTCAAAAGTGCCTAATGTGATGGAAGTCTGTCCCCTACCCTGCCCAGGTGCCAAGCCTCTGACCACCGCCCATACCCCAGCCATCCTTCAGGTCAAAGTGCTAGGCTTCAGAGCGCGCCCCAAATGTTCAGCAAACAGGGCTCAGCTCTCAGGCTCTGGCCACAGAGCCCAAGGCACAGCCTGCCATACCCAGGCGTGGCGTCGGGGCTCGGGGCTGCGGACCCGGGACCACGAGAGAGCGTCCCGCAGCTCATGGCCCTCGCCAACCATAGCCCCAGCTCCGGCTCCCGTGGCAGTCGGGCCGCCCGCCCCGTCTCGCCCTTCAAGCCCGCACACCCGCACTACTCACGGCGGGAGGCTGCGCTGCGACGGGCGCGGGGCTCGGTGGGGTGCGCGTTGCTTGGCTCCGCTGTCCGTCCTTCGCGCCTGGTGCCCGCCCGCCGGGTCGCTGAGGAGCCGAGGGGCGGAGCGCCCGGCCTTGTCCCAGGCGCCGGCTGGAGGCGCGCCCGGCGGCCCGGGACGGGGCTTGGGGCTCCCCCTGCTGGGATGCCACTCAGGACTGCCCGTCTGACCGGCACCTCAAGGACTCTGAGGCTCAAGAGAGCAAGACCCTTCTCGAACCCTTCCTGACCCTGTTGCTCACATGCTGCGTGGCCTTGGTCAAGTCACCTAATTTTCCCCAGCCTCGTTTACCTCATCTGGAAATTGATTTAAATGAGCTGATACGTGAGATATAGTCTGTACAATGGCACAACCGTATTTCCTTGCCCTCACCCACTACCATTACTGTGAGAAAGAAGTCATACCAGGGAATAGGCCCCTTCCTCCCAGCCAGTACGCTCTCTGACACCACCTAGATTCTTCTAGGAATCTCACTACTCATGTCTCACAACAAGGTGGACAGTGATGGGAAGGGCCTTTCCCCTGTCCCTGTAGCTTGAGATCAGCTGGGCCCAGCTACCCTTTGCTCCCTTAGCTCTGGCATGGTTAGTGAATGAGGTACCCACATCACCTTCAAGCCTTCCCTAATAAAGTACTTGGAAGCAGATTCCTCCTCTCTTTTTTCTGCCAGAAAATCCTGAAAGGAAAAAGCAATGAGAGTAGAGGTTATGATGGGAGGAAGGAAGCTGACACAGAACTTAAGCCAAATTCAATGGTCCACTAGACAAACTGTTTAGTGGGAAAAAATGAATGCAGCCTCAAAGAGCTTCCACTCCTAAGTCATCCCCTGGGGCTTCTGAAGAAAGTCACAGAGGAAAGAATATTAGGCTCAGAGTCTTACTGTCTGGTCCAAAGCCCTGCTCTGACATTTGGGGTGTGTGCTCTTGGGCAAAGCACTTGAGCTTTCTCCTCATCGGTATAGTGGGGAAATACCACTTTTTAAGGAGCTCTGGTAGCGTAGTGCCTAAGGCACTTGACTGCTAATCAGAAGGCTGGCAGTTCAAACCCACCAGCCATTCCTCAGAAGGAAGGTTGGGCAATCTACTTCCGTAGAGATACCATGTCGGAAACCCAAGGAAGGGTCCCTATGAGTCAGGTCTGACTCAACAGCACATAACAACAACAAAGGAGCTCTAGTAGTGTAGTACCTAAGGCATTTGACTGCTAACCAGAAGGCTGGCGGTTCAAACCCACCAGCCACTCCTTGGAAGAAAGATTGGGCAATATACCTCTCTAGTGATACTGCTTCGGAAACCCAAGGAAGTTTCCGAGTCAGATCTGACTCAACTGCAGTGACTTTACCACTTTCTATAGCTCCTAATAAGGACCCCTGGTGGCACAGTGGTTAAGCACTCAGCTGCTAATGGCAAGGTTGGCCATTGGAATCCACTAGCTTCCCCAGGAGGAAATATCTGATGATTCGCTCTTGTAAAATTTACAGCCTAGGAAACCTTATGGGCCAGTTCTACTCTGTTCTATAGAGTTGCTATGAGTCAAAATTAACTTGACGATACACAACATTGCTTTGAAACAAACCACCCCAATCTTGTAGGCATAAAAAAACAGCAATTTCATTATGTTCATGGATTCTTAGGGTCAGGAATTCAAACAGAACATAGCAAGGATGCCTTATCTCCAATCCATTATGTCTGGGGCTTCAACTGGAAAGGCTAAGGGTGATTTGAATGGCTAAGACTGGAATCATCTGGAGGTTTCTTCCTTCACATGTCTGGTGCTAGTGCCTTGGCTGTGATGAATCCAAGGCTGAACTCAGGGGACACTGCTGGAGCACCTACATGTATCTTTTCCTCTCCAAGCCTTCTACTTAATTTCTAATTTTCAGCAACAGCATCTCCTTGCATGAGCCAAAAGACATTCTCAGATTCGGCACTTGCCAATTAGAGAACGTCGCAGATGAAAGGAAGGGTCAATGCACTCATCCAGCTTGTTCATTTTTCAGATGAGGAAACTGAGGCTCTGAGAAGGAAGGTGACTTGCTCAAGGTCACACAGCTGGTAGAAGGCAGAGCTAGGATTAGAAGTGGGCCTCCTGACTCTCAGTTGGGTGTTTTTGTTTTTTTACAAAACGCAACTGCCTAGGGAGGTACCAGGGAGCTCTGGTAGCATAGTGGCTAAGACACTTGACTGCTAACCAGAAGGCTGGCGGTTCAAACCCACCAGCCACTCCTCGGAAGGAAGGTTGGGCAATCCTACTTCCGTAGTGATACTGCCTCGGAAACCCAAGGAGGGGTCGCTATGAGTCAGGGCTGACTCGACGGCACATAACAACAACAACAACAGGGAGGTACCAGGTAGACATTTTATGCCTGAGGTTAAGTGAGTTCATCAGACCCTCATCCAAGAGCAGCAACAGGACACTGAGCACTGAGCAGAAGACCAAAAGGGGCAATAGGAGAAGGGGGCTGAAGACAGTGGCAATAAGGACACCTGCTCAAAAATAAAGCCAGCAGGAGGTCCAGTTATTAAGAGCTAAGAAAGCTGCAACTCCACTCTAGTCCCTGCATGGTTCCCATCACTGACCAAACCACTCACCCTGACATTTAAGGCTCCAACCTGCATTTTCCACTTTGTCTCCTCTTACATATATGCATGCGCATCAGGCCCTTATTCTGGATTATTGGTGGTTTCTGCCACCATATGCTTACCTAAGCCTTTCCCACCACCACTCTCCCTCATCCCATCTTACAAATCTTATCCATGCTTCAAAGGCCCTCTCAACTGTCATATTTCCCATGGGAACTTCCCCGATCTGCCCAACTACGTGGCTCTCTCCTCTAAACCCCACTATATTTGGTTACTGTCTCTCTTGTCATTGCCCTTCCTGTATTTGCCTTGAAGGGCAAGGACCATGTCTTGTTCATCATTGTACCCATACAGTGCCTGATATCAAAAAAACAAAATCTTGTTAAACTGAGCTACTAGAATATAAATGCCACAAAGGAAGGGGTCATAACTACCTTGATTTCTGTTATCTCCAAAGGGCACTCAACTGCCTGACATTTAGTAGATGCTCAATAATCATATATGAATGGACAAATAATTAATTTCAATAGTTACCATGTACTACATTTTTTCTATCATATGCCATCCCAGTACCAGGTGTTTTACTTTGAGGTGGCTGCTATTATTTCATTTTACAGATGAAGATAACAGAGGCTTGGGGAAGTTGACTTACCTCAGCTCACCCAACTTGTAAGTAGTTGAGCTATGATGTGAACCTTGACTGCTCATCTCCAAAGCTCAAGCTCTTTCTCTCCCCTAACCACACTGTCTGCCCCAGATGAAACCTCCAAGAATTCTAAAATGGTATCAGTGCAGGGGTTCTCAGCCCCGACTATACATCAGAATCACTGGAGAGTGTTTAAAAGATCCCATGCCCAGGCTGTATCCTACATCAATTACATCAGGATTTCTAGGGGGTGTGGTCTGGGCTGCAGTATTTAAAAAAACTCCTCAGAGCATTCTATTGTGCATCCCCGATTGAGAGCAATTTTGTTCATGTCACAGAGACCTAGGCAAATGAAAGCATCCTCCATTAACCCATCAAAGTGCAAACACATCTGAGCACCTGCTTTGTGAAAGACATTCCGAGGACTATGAGCTACAGGAGCTTGGAGCTTCCATACCATGAGGAGACAACCCCACAGAGAAAGACGTGACTGTGGCAGGCAGCAAAGGTGACATACTAGTGGTGACATCTTGAAGCATACTTTGGTGCCTGGAGAGTTTCCAGAGCCTACCAGCCCTCTAAGAAGGAGGAGGGCAGGGATTGAAATCTGTGTGTTGGCTGTGGCATACATCACAAGGCATTGGAGTTGACACAGAGGATGTGTGAAGGTAAAAGTCATGGACTCTGAAGCCAGATTGCCTGTGTGTGGATTCCAACACTGCAATTGTTTTACTGTGGGGTTTAGGGCAAGTTACTTTATTTCTCTGTGCTTCTATCCTCATCTGTCAAATGGAGCTAATAATAACAATCACTTCAAAGATTGTTGTGAATGTTCAATTAGTTATCAGTATGAGTGAAGCACTTAGATCAGTGCCAGACACATAATAAAATGCTCACTTTTATTGTTTCTTAAATGTCTGGTATGAGCTTCCCTAGGGGAGAAAATGGATCTCATTCATTTTTGCGCCCCATCTCACCCCCAGCCTGGCTTAAAGCAGGTTCTTAGGAAGTGTCAAATGAAGTCTGGAATGCCAGCTTCTTGACAATGGGTCCGGTGCTAGCTACATTTTTACCTCAGGTCAGAACAAAGGTGGTTCCTCCCCAGGGGTTCGCGCCAGGGGTGGGAGGCAGGTAGGAAGCCCCCTCTTCCCAAGGGGAGCCTATCCTTCTCACTCAGCCCTACCCAGCCCTGCTCACCCTGGCCTATGCCCTCTGCTCTCCCACACTTGGCCAGGCTGGGTTGGGGTGTGAAGCAGGTCTGGCAGCCCTTCCTGGTTCCTCCCTCAGGAGGCCCGCTGGCTCCTGGTGCTAGAGGCAGATGCTTTGGCCTCTACCTTTGCTGGACTCAGCAAACCCTTGACCCCGCCACAGAGATAGGATGGGAAAGGGGAGGAGAAAAGAGAGAAGGGCTCAGGGGACAGGGGAGATAGGGCTCCAATGCCAGGAAGGGTCAGGTCTATTCCAGCAGGCATCATGAGGGGGCTTTAAGGGAAGACAAGGCTTGATTCAAACTTGAGAAAGAATGGTGCTCACCAGAGGTTTGGGAGGGCATGGGTGGGGTGGGGTGAGAGGAGAGAGGGTACATTAGGTGGGAGCAGCTGTGTATGCAAAGTCTGAGAGTGTGAAACCACCTGTCATTTACCAGCTCCTACCTCAGCCAGAACAGGAGTCACACTGGCACCATGACCCAGATATATGCCATCATACACTGTTTGGGGCCATTGAATGCTTGGCCAGGGCCCCCAAACTATGCCCACTTTTAGGCCTGCAGGCTGCAGACTCCATTTACCCATTTCCTTAGGCTCAGGAATCAGACAGGCCTATTTATATTCCTGCTCAGCCACTTTCTGGACAAGTCACTTTCCCTCTCTGAGCTTCTGTTGCCTCATCTATAAAATGGGGATAATTATACCTTTATCTCAAGGGTGATGTGAAGGCCAAACAAGACATCTCAGAAAGCACTGGAAAAATGTCAAATCTTCTCCCCAAACAGATGACTTTCCTCAAGACAGTTGTCATACCTTTCTGCCCATGGTGTCCCTGCCTCTGTCTCCAAAATACTTTCTACCTTTCCCTTTCATCTATCCAAGGCTCAACTCACTCATTCTTTAAACATTTCCTGGTGCCAATTCTGAGGCAAAGAAGCTCTGGTGGCGCAGTGCCTAAGGCATCTGACTGCTAACCAGAAGCTTAGCAGTTCAAACCCACCAGCCACTCCGAGGGCAATCTATTCCCGTAAAGATTTACCATATCAGAAACCCAGTGGGGGTCACTACGAACCTGAATTGACTTGATGGCAATGGGTTTAGTATCCTGAGGCAAACCTTGGGCTGGGCTCTAAGAGAACTAAGGCAATGGCCCTGCACTTCAGGAGCTCACAGCTAAGCAGAGATGATATCCTGGGAACAAATGCCAGGCCAGAGGCTAGGCAGAGTCCCAAGGAGCCAAGAGATGGGAGGGGTGGTCCTGAGTGTCTAGGGAGGACCTCCTGAGGAAAGGAACCCTTCCTAGACCCCTTCAGTCAGCTCCTCAGAGCTTACAATCAATCATATCTGCTGAGCTGAAGGTATCATCTCCTCTTCCTGTATTTACTAATAGGTCCTTTGAGTGATTACCGTCAACTTTTTCCACACTGCCAGTAACGGAGGCTCTGGTGGATCCATAAGGGAAGGAAGGATGGGTAGGACTGTGTTTCCTCCCCACCTTCCCCTGAAGAGAAACTGCAAGGCTAGACATGGCTACTGAGGGTGTATCATTCCAGACCTTTGACTGATCTCTGGCCTCAGAACTCTGTGCAGGCTGGCCCTCCCTTCTGCGCCACTGCTCAGCCCTCCCTAGTCTGCATGGTGACTCCGCTCCGCTAAACCCCAAGTCCTGACCCAGTTAGCAGCAGTTGCATACAGGAAGACAAAGGCACAGGAGGCCAAAACTGCTGTCAATGGTGGCTTCTGCACCAAACAAGAGAGGGCCCTGCTCCTTCCTCTCTACACCAGCTCTCCAGGCTAACAGACCCCAGGCTCCCTCAGTCTTTTCATGAGATTTCTCTGCTCTCTGAACCCTTAGATTCCATCACTTCATCCACATAGAATTTCTTCTCCTTCTAATCACATCAATTCAATGTTTATAGACAATCTCTCATGGCTGGGCACTATGCCAAGTGTTTCCGATTATCTCATTTATCCTCAGTAAAGTACCTTTTCAGGCAAGTATTTTTTTATAGATGGGGAACCTGAAACTCAAGGAGTGTAGTGAGCATTTGCATTTATTTTGGCTGCCAGATTTCCAAGCCCCTCTTCCTATTCAGGAGGAAACATCTATGGTGGCTGTACTGGGTATTTTTGCTGCTAGGTTCTTTCCAATAGATTTCAACTTAAAGCAACTCCCTATGACAGAGAACTGCCCATAATGTCTTCTAGGCTGTGTAATCTTTACAGGAGCAGATAACCAGGTCTTTCTCCCACAGAGCTGCTGGGTGAGTTCAAACCGCCAACCTTCTGTTAGCAGCCAAGTGCTTAATTGTTATGCCACCAGGGCTCCTTGTATTGGGTATACCACCAATTCTGAAGAGGGAAGATCCTCCCTCCTCTACTTCCAACATCCTTGGGACTGAAGCTTGGTCAATCAGCTGCTCAGAACTTTGAATCTCATGTAAGTAACACCAAGATGGTCACAGTAGGGGTCTGGCAGCAGGGGTCCAGCACTGGTGGAAGTATCCTGCACAGACTCTCCCTCCTGCCTAGTCTCTGAAGTCTCTCTGGTTCTTGCTGCCCCAGCCTCCCACTGACTCTCAGTTTCTCCAGCCTTCCAGTAAATCCTATTGTGCTGAGTTAGCAAGAACCTGCTGGATACTGGGAAAGATAGGAATTTGCTCAACAGCTGAAGGATCTGGAATCAAACCAGGATTGTCCTCTTTCACACTCAGAGTTTTTCCACCTCATTACAGAGGTTCGTTCCATGGAGGAGAGAGGTGAAGGGGATTCCCAGGACCATGGTGAAAGAAAGTCCAAGGATGACAGACCAAGGATAGCAGGCCTAGAGAGCAACCAGGGCAGACTGCAGCAGGGAACAGATGGCTCTAAGAGGTAGGACTCCAAGCAAAGAGTGAAACTGATACCTTAGGCACTGTTTCAACCTACCAAGTGGTGCTTTACTCCTTGAAAGGGAAGTCTGGGGATGAATTTACCAATGTACACAGAAAATTTAAACAAATAAACAACAAAGTGATTATTAACTCCAGAGAAAACAAAAAGGTGTGCAAGGGAGGAAATGTCATTGCAATACATTGTGACTTAGCTGTGAGCAGGGACGGACTACCCAATAAGCAAGGTAAGCAGAGGTACCAATTGTCCAAAGCAAAGACCCATAGATGTCAAGAAGACAGGACACAAGAACAAGCAAGTACTACCGGAAGGGAATTGATAGAGCACTAAACGAAACTGATACTATTTTGTAAATTTTGTATACAATGACAATTATATTTTCCTTTTCATTTCAGACTGAATAGGTATAATCGTATATTCAATTCTCTTACAGACCACGTAAGAATGCACCAGTGGCAGCACAATCACCTAACTCGTGATGTATCTTGTCCTGTCTAGCACAAAGTGAACCAAAATGCGTCTTTAGATTGAGCATACCCTCATATTTGTACCATGTTTTTTACAATAGCCCTTTCCCCCATTGGGTAGTCCAATGAGCTGTGAAGACACAGCATTAAAGGATAGAAAGTCAGTGCATAAGTTTTTAAGTATTATTTCAATGCTAAAAACACTCATGGAGATCTGGAAAGGGCCTGCCAACAGGCATTGTAAGATAAATGAATGAAATTATTTCTCACTGCTTTGTTAAGTACTATTTCTTTTGATTATCTCAGACCTAAAGAACAAAACTACACGTTCCAAATCAATTTTTTTACTTACTAATTTTCAAATACAAATTTCTGTAGTGACATCCAAATCTGAATGTAACTTTTGTTAAGTTTTACTTGTTTTATAAATTATATTTATTTTCAATTATTCAAATATATTTGCTACTGTAGAACCAAATTTTAAGTGGCTTAATTTTATATTGAGGTAAAATGAAACAGCAACAACTAAGTGGAGAACAAAAATGAAAGCTCACAGAAGATAAAAAGGATTTGTAAATCCCTAAAGACCACCAGCCACTCCTCGGAAGGAAGATGGGGCAATCTACTTCTGTAGTGATACTGCCTCGGAAACCCAAGGGGGGGTCGCTATGAGTCGGGTCCGACTTGACGGCACATAACAACAACAACAAAGACAATTCCAAAATTAACTTCCTTTTCAAAATGTAATGACTCAGAAGAGATTTCTTCCACTGAACACTCATGTTTAATGCATACAAATCTTTGTACTAGTACCACTCGTGCTGAAATAATAGCAATATGAATGTAACAATTTGTTCTAAATTCTGCATTCATTCCTTGCTATAGTAAAAAAATTAATAATGGTGTAGAAAGTGAAACTATTTTTAAATCTGAAATTGTTTCATCTAGAGACCCCATAAATAATAGAAATACAGATCCTGCTTGGTGGAATCATTTTTCTTCTAATGATGTAAACCATTGGCTCGAAAGAGGGTCAGATTACTGTCAACACTACAGTTAACCATTTGAAAAATTTTGTCAAAAATTTCTGGATGGTAAACAAACAAGGTTCTGTAGCCAGAATATATTTCTAGGGTACAAAACTAACTGTGAAAATCACAAGAGGGAGCGGTTACTGTATCATTCACCTCTCCATATTTTTTGCTTGCAATCTATTTAGTTCCAAATCATTTAATTCTCGATTTGCTATGGTGGATTTAGTGATTGGTGCAACTCGAGTATGACTGAAAAGAATTAAGTTGAATTCACAGAAAATTGTATGTTGTCATATTTAAACTGAAGACATGGTCTTGGCTTAACTCATGAACTGAAAACAAATTAATGAAGTACATCAGTATTGGAAAGTCGTTTTGCAAAGTGGTGTTGCTGTCATTATAACAAACAATCACTGAATGTGTACTACGTTTTCAAAGAAGAAAAGAAGTGTTTAGGTCCCCACAAAATGGAAGTTTTGGGTATTTACTTCAACTTGTTATTCAGTTTGATCCATTTTTAGCAGGTCACATCTCAAAATATAGTAATACAGGAAAGGGCAACCCATCATATATGTCTTAAATAACATGTGAAGAATTAATAAACTTAAGTGATAAAGTTCAATAACCTATTTTCAGTGAAATAAATATAGCTTGATATTTCAGTTTGTCTGGAGATTCCACTCCTGATCTTTCTCATATTGATCAGCTAAGTACTATTTTAAGATACGAATCTCTAACAGATGGAAAACCTAACAAGTGATTTATCACCTTTAATAGCTTAAAAAGTCATACTGGTGAAGAAACTGCAAAACAAGTACTTCACTATTTATGTGAAGTTTGCAAAACTGATTTTTCTAAGTGTAGAGGCCAGTCTTATGGCAATGCTGCCAATATGTGAGGGCATTATAAACACATGCAACAGAAAATTTTAAAACATAATGAATATACAGTTTTCATACCATGTGTTGTGCACTTACTTAGAGGATACAGCACAGTAGATTACTGTCCAGAAGCAGATGATTTCTTTTCTATTGTTGTCACTTTTACTATTCCCAATGTTTAACTGTGATGAAATTATTGAAGAATTTGTAAGAGCAAAGAATAGAAAGAAATGCTTTTAATTTAACATGTTAGAGATGATTTATCTAAAAATAAAATACAGCCATTTGTTGTAATACTGTTTTCTGCCATTAAATTTCTATGATGCCACTTCTACTCACTGATGGGAAGTATTAAAACATATCTAAGCAATGACTGAGTATTAAAACGTCTTTCTGATACCCATGGGAACCACATGCTGTAGCAATGTGTGCAATTCTAGAATGGTACACTCTGATTCTAGATGCCTTTGAAAACTGCTGAATACCAGACACAAAAAGGAGATACCAGCAAAATGCAAATAGTAGAGTATGTATTTATGTACTTATGTTGGTTATGTGGAATAATATATTGCAGCATTTTCATTGGGTGAGTAAAGTTCTCCAAGATTCAGAAGTAAATGTTAAAATAAGCACAGATCCCTACCAGTAATTAACAGGGTATTTACATAATTTAAGAGAAAATTTTGAAAACACAACAAATACTGCCAAATATTGATTGATATGTGCTTGATAAAGCAGTTCACCATCACAGAAGCATTAGAAAGAAACAAGTAAATGACTAAAGTGTTCCAGAAGTATCACTGAGTGCTAGAGGTCAATTTTGCATAACTACATACTATACACCATCATTGACACAGTTGAATGTTGTATGAAAAGCAGGATGAAAGTGTATGAAGTTCTTTCAAACAGATTTTCCTCCTTGAACAATGTACATATACCTGATGTAGAATGCATGAATACATCCAATTAGTACGGGCTTATCCTGAGGACTTAAATACAAACCTTTACAAGGAAGTGTGATCACTTCATTCTTACATGAGAACAAAGTGTACAGATTCAGAAATGACAAATTTTACTCATGTAGATATATATAGAAGATAAAATACAAGGCAAAAAAAAAAAAAATACAATGTGAATTTCCCAATGTTTAAATTGATTTACACACATTCCTAACCTCAATGATTATAAATTATACAACAGAATGCTCATTTTTGTCCCTACAGAGACTAAAAAACCCTCAGCATACAATAATGATTCAAGAAAGACTAGATTCATTATCCTTATTATGTATGGAAGTAGATATTTTTCGGCAGCTTAATTGTGATAGAATTATTGAAGAATTTTTAAGTGTAAAGAATAAAAAGAAATGTTAGAGATGATTTAGCTAAAAATAAAATATAGCAATTTGTTGCAATATTTGTTGTCTGACCATTAAGTTCTTCATGACATCTTTTCATTTGTTCATTTATAATTATAGCATTTATTATAAAACATGCATCAAAATTGAAATATGAGCCATTTAAAACAAAATTGTTGTTGTTGTTATTTGCCGTCGAGTCGGATCCAACCAATAGCGACCCCTCCTTAGGTTTCCGAGGCAGTATCACTACAGAAGTAGATTGCCCAACCTTCCTTCCGAGGAGTGGCTGGTGGGTTTGAACCGCCAGACTTCTGGTTAGCAGTCAAATGCCTTAGGCACTAAACCACCAAAGCTCCTAGTCATAAAATAGTAAACTATTTTCCCTTGAAAGCTATGTACATGCTACTTTGATAAAAGTTAAAATAAAAGAAAAATAGGTTTGATAAAATTGATAGGAAAAAATGTAGAGCAAATCACAGCTCAAGATATGAGGTAACAGTCTTCATAATCCCCAGTAATAATTGAGCACTTATGTACACCAATCACTGTATTATTATTATCATCCACAGTTTACAGACAAGGCTTAGTAAGATTCCAAGTTGGTATGTATTAGAGACAGAATTTAAACCCAGGCAGTCTGACTCTCCAGTGCCCCAACTCCAAGCTCTCTATTAACCATTAAGAAGAGCAAAGGGGGACCAGTGGAGGGTGTAGGGAAGAGCTGGCCATCAGGATAATTCATTAGGTACAACAGGACCAGTAGGTTCCTTCTCCCCTTCTTCTTCTACCTAACAGAGTAGCCAGAAGATATGGCTTTGGACTTAGGATAAACCATCTCATTTTGTTAAAATGGCATACACCACCTTTCTGTTCAATCATTAGTATTATGATGTTGTTGTTGTTATGTGCCATTGAGTCAGACCCGACTCATAGCGACCCCTCATTGGGTTTCCGAGGTAGTATCACTACAGAAGTTGATTGCCCAACCTTCCTTCCGAGGAATGGATGGTGAGTTTGTACCACAAGCCTTCTGGTTAGCAGTCAAGTGCCTTAGGCATTACACTACCAGAGCTCCTATTAGTATCATAGCTGCATTTAAAAAGAAGTTACATCAGAACTCAGAGAAAAAGCATCTTGCCTCAAGAAAAACGCAAATCAAACTGTGGTCAATGTCATGACACAAAGTATATGTAAACTGCTGTATGGAAAGTGAATTTGCTCTGTAAATCTTCACCCAAATCACAATAAAAAGAAAAGAAAATATGTCTCTAAAAAGAAAAATGCAAATCAGACCAAGAGCAGACTTCTCATTAGTCAAACTGTCCACTACATATGAGAGTGAAATGAAGCCACGTTTGCAAAATGACTCAGAAATTTTA
This sequence comes from Orycteropus afer afer, assembly GCF_000298275.1. NCBI lineage: Eukaryota > Metazoa > Chordata > Mammalia > Tubulidentata > Orycteropodidae > Orycteropus > Orycteropus afer. The sequence goes on along the minus strand of NW_006921602.1, from coordinate 12,447,563 downwards.
CCACACACATATAATATCGGAAATTACACTGGAAGGTATAAAAAATCTTTAAAGAATCGAAGGAAAAGAAAGATACGGAATACAAGAAATAGCTTGGACTAAGTATGACCCAATAAAAAAGACTACAACTAGAAAGAAAAGAATTCTTTAGGTATGGACACTTAGAGGATTATCAATCAAGCTGCCACTTCTTCAGAATGTCTTAGAATCATTGGACCCTTTAAAATTTATTGATTCAGAATTTTTTGAGGGTAGAGTTGAAAGATGTGCATCTTTAAAAGTTCCAATGTTAGGGACCAGGTTTTCTGATCTGATAGAGCCTGGTGGAACCCCTGAGACTATGGCCCCTAGCTCCCCTTCAGGTCTAGAACTGAACCCATTCCTGTGGCTTCCAGCCAAGCAAAGGACAGGCATATGAGCTGAACATTTACATTAGGTAGATACACTCCTTGGAGAGAACAATTATGGGAGAATAGAAAGGCTGTGTATGCACAGGGAGACAGCTCAGGGGGCAGGAGTGTATGGGAGGGAAGGACACAGGAAAGAGGTGGCTATGGGGAGGAAGTGGCAGGAGTGCTGTTGCACTGTGGGAGATTACAGTCAATGTCATGAGACAAAGTGTATGTGAACGGCTGTATGGAAGATGAATTTGCTCTGTAAACTTTCACCCAAATCACAAAATTAAAAAAAAAAAAAGTTCCATGGTTACAGATGCTGTTGTTACTAGGTGACTGTCTTAGTTATTTTGTGCTGCTACTAACAGAAATACCACAAGTGGATGGCTTTAACCAACAGCAATTTATTTTCTGTTTAGGAGACTAGAAGCCCAAATTCAAGGTGCCAGCTCCAGGGAAAGGCTTTCTTTTTCTGTCAGCCCTAGAGGAATGTCCTTGTCTTTTCTGAGTTTCTACTCTTGGGCGATCTTCACATGGTTTAGCATCTCTCTTCCCCCATCTCTGCTTCCCTAGCTTGCTGGTCAGATTTCTTTTACATCTCAGAAGAGGACTTAAAATACCCTACACTAATCCTGTCTCACTAACATAACAAGGACAAACCATTTCCAAATGGGATTATAACCACAAGCATAGAGGTTAAGGGTTACAACGTATTTTGTTGTTGTTGTTATGTGCCGTCGAGTTGGACTCGACTCATAGCGACCCCTCCTTGAGTTGCCGAGGCAGTATCACTACGGAAATAGATTGCCCAACCTTCCTTCCGAGGAGTGGCTGGTGGGTTTGAACCGCCAGCCTTCTGGTTAGCACTCAAGTGCCTTAGGTACTATGCTACCAGAGCTCCTACAATATATTTTAGGGAGACACAATTCAATCCATCACAGTGCTGTCAAGTTGATTCTAATTTATAGTGACCCTATGTGACAAAGCAGAACTGCCCCATAAGGTTTTCTTGGCTATAGTCTTTATAAGAGCAGATCGCTTGGTCTTTCTCCCACAGAGCCACTGGGTGGGTTTGACCCGGCAACTTTCAGTTAGCAGCTGAGTACTTAAAAGTTTGTGCCACCTTATAGTCCCCCCTAGGAGACTCACATACACACAAATTTGAGTCCCAAGGCATATTCGTTTCTACAGATTATACTTATTCATAAATAAAGTCATTGGTTGGTTTTTAATTTTTATAATCAACCTATAAACAAAAGATGGACTTAACTGTAGATAAAGATCAAAATGTTGTTATAAACCTTGACAATTCAAGAAATATGTAACAATCATGGGAGAAAGAAGGACTGCTTATGCACAGGGAGACAGCTCAGGGGGCAGGAGCCCATAGAGGGATGGACACTGGGAAGAGCTAACTGTGGGGAGGAGGTGGGAGGGGAGCTGTTGCATTGTGGTAAACTGTAGTCAATGTCATGAGACAAAGTGTATGTGAACTGCTGTATGGAAAGTGAATTTGCTCTGTAAATCTTCACCCAAATCACAATAAAAATAAATAGAAATATGTAACAAAGTTGGAAGTGGAAAGGAGTGAAGAAAGGGAATGTGCTCTAGTTTATATTATTTTAAAGTATAATGGTAAGGCTCCTATGAGACATGGCTAATACCAGGGATGGGAGAGTACAAAGTGAAGTTAGAACATCTTGTACTAGAAAGTAAAGAAGTACTCAAATGTGGATGAGAACATGTCAAGAGGACAAGGGAGCCAACTTGAAGGATCCCCCACTGGCCATAATTGGAATGAGTTAAGCATCAAAATAAATGACAGAAACAGATTATAACATTGAATAATAAGAAAGAATCTGTGTTCAAATTTGTTTTTCTTTTTTTAAAAAATATTTTATTGTGTTTTAGGTGAAAGTTTACACAGGAAATTAGATTCTCATTAAAAAATCCAAACACAAATTGTTCTATGACATTGGTTACAATCCCAGGACTATCCTGATTTCCATGCTTCTTGCCCCATTTCCATCCATCCAGTTTCTTTGCCCCTCCTTGTTTTCTCACCTTTGTTTTTGGGTAAATGTTGACCTTTGGTCTTGGATAGTTGATTGTTTAAAGGAGCACATTTCTCACAGGTGTTACTACTGTTTAATTTACAGTCTAATCTATTGGTTGGCCAAAAGGTGACCTCCAGGAGTAGCTTTAGTCCCAAGTTAAAATGATGCCTTAGGGTTAGAGTACTTGGGGTTCTTCTATCAGTCCAGTAAGTCTGGCCTTTTTTTTTTTTTTTTAATGAATTTGAGTCTTGTTCTACATTTTTCTTCCATGCTAACAGAGGCCCTCTATTATGTCCCTGGTCAGAACATTCCGTGGTGGTAGCTGGGCACCATCTAGTTCTTCTGGTCTCAGGCTCACATGGGCCATTAGTCCTGTGGACTAATTTCTTTCTTGAGTCTTTGGTGTCCTTCACTCTCTTTTGCTCTAGACAGGAAGAGGCCAATAGTTGAATCATCATGTCTTCCAACTTGATATTTAAAAATGAAAAAAAAAGGAGAGAATGAAAAGGAAAGTAAGAGTTTTAAGAGAAGTAACTAAAAAACAGAAGAAATGAGAGAAGTAGAAAAACCACTTTGTCATCATATAGTAGTAAGTGATTCAGGCAAGACTCAACATTGTATACAAAAACCATTGAGTGAAAGACTGTTGGAGAGCAGGATACTCACGTAGTCTCTAAGAATCACTTCACAGATTACTCATTAATGACAAAGGGCAAAAATACATTTAAAATAGAGGAATCTGGCAGATACCACCTTAATAAAATGACCAAACTTAGCATCAACAATAAGGGGACAAACTGATAGCATGTGGCTGCTAATGTGCTGCAGTGAGAAAGATGTAACATCTATGCAGCATTCCTGCCAAAAATGTAGAACCTGAATCTAATCATGAGACAAATCCAGACGGAGGAATGTACCCCAAAAATATTAGTGTCATAATAGGGAAACATGATTGTTTTAGATCAAAGAGACTGAAGAGACATGACAACTCATTGCAATGTGTGATGAATGACTGGATCCTAGAGTGGGAAAAAAAAAAAAGTTAAAAGGGACAGTACTGGAAAATTATAGAACTTTGAATATGTTAAATAATCATATCAATGCTACGTTTTCCTGTGAAAATTATAATGTGGTATGTAGGGGAATGTTCTTATTCTTGGGTCATGTATGTTGAGGTATTTAGGAGAAAGCATTATGTCTACAACTGTCCCTCAAATGGTTCCACAAAAAGAGCATGTATATACGTAATGAACACCAGAGAAAGCTAGATGTCTCATAACCTTGGACTGTTGGTAATTCTAGGAGCATTCTTCTTATAACTTGTCTGTAGGTTTGAAATTTTTCAAAATCTAAAGTTAGGGAAAAGTACAACATAAAATATTATTATAGTAATTAGCAGAAAAACTAAAAGAAAAAATTGTTGAAAGTAGTTGTCTTTCTCCACTGGGAGAGGAGGAAAGGGATACTTCTAGTTTACATTTTATATTTTTTGGTGATGCTTCTATATTACTTTTATGACCAAAATGAAAAGTAGTTTAATTAATAAAACAAAACATCTACAACAGAGGCTGCTCTGAGAATAGCAAGCTTATATCCATGGAGGCCTCTTCATTCCAGAAAAAAATTAATACAGATGGTGTTTAATGCCCATTAATGCTCATTATGCTTGTAGACTTATTAACGAGTTTGGAGGTTCTCAGAGCTCAGTCAGGCTTCCTCAACCTTACTTCTGCTCAAAAGCAGCATTTATTTAAGGGCATTGTATTCTTTTTTTAAATCTGACTAAGAGAAAAAAAAAATTGCTAAGAACACTGAACATCATTAATGTGAAGATAGGTGCCTTGGTGCTGTAGTGGTTGATGCTCAGCTGCTAACTGAAAGGTCGTGGTTCTAACCCACCAGATCCTCTGTTGGAAAAAGATGTGGTGGTCCGCTTCCCTAAAGATTTACAGCATTCCCAACTCTATGGGGTAGTTCTACTCTGTCCTATAGGGTCGCTACAATCAATTTGATGGCAATGGGTTTGGTTTTTGGTTTTAAGGTGAAGATATATTAAGCTATGAATATCCCTGAGAAATTGATGAAAATGACAATGATTAGAAATAAACCTTAATTTTATGTCTTATTATGCCCTGTTTTTCTTCACCTAGAAGTTCTTGGTCTGTTAGCCTATCTAGCTCCTGTTTTCAGTCTACAAAGTAATTAAGGGACTTAGAAAGTTCTGGAACCCCTGAGTAGTGCAAATGGTAAAGATAGCTGAAGGGGTGGCAGACCAAGCCCACCCTGGGGTACCTCACAAGAAAGGCCTGGTGATTACTTCCAAAAACTCAGCCACTGAAAACCCAACAGAGCACAGTTCTACTCTGATACACACAGGGTCACCGTGAGTCAGGGTTGGCTTGATCACAATTGGTTTTACAAAGTTTCAGATTTTATTCTCTCTTAAATCACTTTAATCAATGAGGGAAACAAGACTTGTCCAAATCATGGTGCTGGTTGTTGAGAAATGCAGTCTTGGTCCTAATTCTTCCACAGCTGTGTGAGTATGAACAATTCACAATTCATTAAACATCTCCTGGCCTGAATTTTCTTACCAATAAAATCAAATAGTAGGATTAGATTAACATAGACTCAGCCCCTAAATTTCCTGACAGAAGCCCAGCAAGGCTCTGCAATTTGGTAAGTTTCACCTTGCAAGGCAACCTTGAGCTTAGCTCACAGACTCATTTTATATTCTGACTCATCTGAACAGTCCTCACCTTAATGTAGCCAAGGAATGCTGATATGAAAGCCTCAGGAACCCAACAAGGAAATTCAGCTGATATGACCCAGTTTAGTTTAATTAGAACCACCACCCCCTAAGAACCATAGCATGCCTTTAAAATAAAAAAGAAAAGAAAAATCTTATTAAACTAATAAGCTTTGGTAAAGGGTCAAAATCATTTTTAATTCTGCATGAATCAACAGATTAACAATTGTGGATCGAGCTCACTATTCATCAGTGCTGTGATTGTTGGTGATGCTAATGAATCCTGCGAACCCCCAAAAAGCCCAAATCCACTGTGGCTTTAGTACATGGTCATTTAAAACTGATAGGAGCCTTTGAGATCATCAATGCCTTTACTTTATAGAAGAAAGAATGAGGACCAAAGAGGGAAGCAGCTCATCCACAAATTCACGCTCATCAGGAGCAGAGCCCGGATTAAAGGTCAGGCCTCCTGACCCCTAGCCCAGTGGACAGTCCTCATAAGAAATGCCAACAGCTGAAGCCCTGGGTAAAGCCACATGCACTCATTATGACCAAAGCAAGCTTAAAATAATCTCAACAAGAAATTTTGGAGCACCTGATATATTCCAAGCACTCTACCATGAGTTGTGAGAGGTACAGGAGGCATCTAAGGATGTGGGTTATTCCAAATAACCAAGAATGTCAGGAGCATAGTACAGCACCACACTCCAGGAGTTTGGATAATCAAGAGACTTCCCCAAGGGGAAAAATACATTTTATTTACCTTAAAAGTATTTTAAAATGTGGTTTTACAAAACACACATACACCATGAGATTTTTTTGGTGTTTCAAATAACATTTACTAGGGATTTACTAGGGACTTTCTAATTATTAAAAAGAAACATACTCATTGCAAAAAAAAAATCTAAGGCAGCAATAACTACTCTTAAATTTTTCAATAAGAAAAGAACAAAGAAAAGTCAAAAAAAAAAAAATGACAACCCAGAAAAAAACAAAAACAAAAACTTGTTAACATATCACAAAGGGCTATGCTCCCTAATATATAAAGAACTCCCACCAATCATTAAGAAAAAGACTAACAAGAAAAATGGACAAATGATACAGACAGGTCACAGGAAAGAAAATATAAATGTCTCTACCTCATATAAAAAGATGCTCACTCTCCACTCATAAAGAAAGAAAGACACAAAAACTCCACTGAGAAATAATCTTTCACCTATTAGTTTGACAAAGCTCTAAAAGTCTGATAATATTTGGCAAGGCTGAAAAGAAACAGGCACTTTAATACATGGATGATGGGAGTGTAAACTGGCACAAGCCCTATGGTGGGTGGTTGTCAGTATTTATCTAAATTATAAACACAAAGATCCTTTATTCACCAGTTCCATTTTCAGGAATTTACCCTAGAACTCCACTTGTATATCTATGCTATGGAGTATACATAAGGTTCTTCATTGTGGCATTGCTTTATTAGCAAAAAAATGGAAACAACCTAAAATGTGCATCAATAGGAGGCTTGTTAAATAATGATACATACAATGGAACACTATGATACTGTAAAACATAATGAGGAAGCTCTTTGTAAACAGACGGGAATATCTCAAAGATATATTGTTAAGTTCAAAAATAAAGCAATGCATAGAACAGTGTGGTCTGGCACAGTGTGTGCTAAAATTTGAGCCAAAAAAAAAAAAGATGTATTCGTATAGTCTTTTACAGAAATAAAAATTATCTAGAGCAATAACTAAAAGATTATGAACCATGAAACCAATCAGGGAATGGTTAGAACTGAGTGGATAGGGAACAAGGCTGGGAAGGAGTCTCTTTACTGTTTATCTTTCTATGCTTTTTGATGTTTGAACCACATAAAGATATTACTTATTCAAAACCTAAGTAAGTAATTATTTAAATGTCTATGCAGCCAAAATACTGGGAAACATGTTTGCAATATATATAACAGAATATGTTAATATCATGTTCTGGTTACCTAGTGCTGCTCTAACAGGAACAGACCACAAATGGGATGGCTTGAACAAACAGGAGTTTATTTTCTTACAGTCCAGGAAGCTAGAAGTCCAAGTTCAAAGTGCCAGGTTCTAGGGGCTGGGTGAAAGCCCCTCGACCTTGGGCTTCAGCTCTGCCTCTTGTTCCAGGCCCACTGAAGCTAGAGGTATCTCTTCACTCAGGCAGCTACTGGCTGCTGAGGCTGACAAGCCCGAAGTCGACAAATAGAACAGCACAGTCCTGATGTTACCAAACCACATGGCAGGCCATTAATTCAAGTCCATTGAAAGTCCTAAGGTCGGCAGAGCATGGTAGGCTGCTGAACAACGACATGGCTAACTGCAGGGTCCAAGAGTGCCATAAGCTAGAGACCGTTCCCCAAGGATTCTCCTTATATACAGGAACCAGACCATATCTCTAAAGCAGCTACTCAGCTGCTCACAGTAGATTCCACCATGGAGCTGATTGCTAGTCTCATCATGGGGAATACTACATCCAGCTGCCCAGCCACTCAACCAGGCCCAGTCAAGTTGACACACAAACTAACTACCACATATCCATACTATATAAAGAGCTTAAAAAAAAAAAAAAAAAAAAAAGTGAACATCCCAATAGAAAAATAAGTAAAGAATATTAAAAACATTTGATTTTTTTAAAAAAAATAAAGCCCAATAGGATTATTTTTAAATGTTTATCTTAAACAAATCCAAGTTAAAAAGGTAACATTTTTCATCCTCTTTATTTGGCAAAGATTTTTAAAAATACTACCTAATATTAGTGTGGGACAGGGACACAAATCCTACATTCTTGGTGGGATATCAATTGGTACAACTTCCTCAGAAGACAAATCAGTAACACTTATCAAAAGCCTTAGAATTATTCATAACCTAGCAATTAGTTCAAGGGACTAGTGGACCACGCGAACCTCAGCCTATATGACCATGAAACCAGAAGAACTAGATGTGCCCAGCTACCATCGTCAAACACTCGGAAAGGGATCAGTGCAGGAGGTCCTGGATAGAGTCAGAGAATAATGTGGAACAAAATTCAAAATCATAAAAATGACCAGGTTTACTAGTCTGATAGAGCCTGGTGAGCACCCTGAGACTATGGCCCCTAGTTACTCTTCTGGTCTGGAATTGAACTTATGCCTGTAGCTTCCAGACAAACAATAGACAGGCATATCGGGTAAATTTTTACAGAGAAAATTTACTTTCCATACAGCAGCTCACATAAACTTTGTCTCATGACATTGACTGCAATTTTCCACAATGCAACAGCTCTCCTCCCACTTCCTCCCCATAGCCACCTCTTCCCTATGTTCTTTCCTCCATGCACTCCTGCCCCATAAGCTGTCTCCCTGTGCATACACAGCCCTTCTATTTTCCCATGATTGTTCTCTCCAAGGAGTGTATCGACCTAATGTAAATGTTAAGCTCATATGCTTGTTTTTTGTATGGCTGGAAGCCACAGGAGTAGGTTCAGTTCCAGACCTGAAGGGCAGCTAGGGGCCATGGTCTCAGTGGTTCCATCAGGCTCTATCAGACCAGCAAACCTGGTCCTTTTTTATTTTTAATGATTTTGAGTTTTGTTCCACATTGTTCTCCCCATTCTATCCAGGATCTCCTACAGACATCCCCCTCTGAGGGGTTGACAGTGGTAGCTTTGTTGTTGTTGTTATGTGCCGTAGAGTCTGCCCCGACTCATAGCGACCCCTCCTTGGGTTTCCGAGGCAGTATCACTACGGAAGTAGGATTGCCCAACCTTCCTTCCGAGGAGTGTTGGGCAATCCTACTTCCGTAGTGATACTGCCTCGGAAACCCAAGGAGGGGTCGCTATGCTAGGTACCATCTATTTCTTCTAGTCTCATAGTCATATAGGCTGAGGATCACATGGTGTACCAGCCACTTAGGCTAATTGTTTCCATGTGTCTTTGATTTTCTTCATTCTTCTTTGCTCTGGATGAGGAGAGACCCATTGTTGCATCTAGATGGCAGCTTGCGAGCTTTTAAGATCCCAGTCACTACTCCCCAAAGTAGGATGTGGAATAATGTTTTTGTGTAGTATGTTATGCAAATTGAGCTTGATGTCCCCTGTGACTATGGTCCTGAGCGCACAAGTCCAACTACTTACTCCCTCTGGGTAGCTGGCTGTGGCCAAGAAGTGACTACAATCTCGTCCCTTGTCAGCTCTACTATATACCTGGGAATTCTTGCAGAACATACAAATATACTTATAGAAACACTGTCTGCCAACCTATAGGGTAAACATTTACATCAGGGAGATACATTCCTCAGAGAGATCAATTGTGGGAGAACAGAAGGGCAATGTTTGCACAGGGAGACAGCTTGAGGGGCAGGATGCATAGGAAAGAAAGACATAGGGAAGAGGTAACTACCGGGAGGAAGTGGGAAGGGAGTTGTTACAATGTGGGGAATTATAGTCAATGTCATGAAACAAAATGTGTATGAACTGCGGTATGGAAAAATGAATTTGCTTTGTGAAGTTTCACCCAAATCTAAAAATAAATATAAATTCATAACCTGTGGCAAAGTAATTCCGTATCTAAGATAACCCCCAATATGAACAAAGGCACAGACTGCAATGAGCCCCATGTGCTCTGGCACCAATAGCCCAGCCTGGCTAGAGGAATGGTGAGTGAACCCTAGGGCACCATGGGCATCCCTGGTGTTAGCGAACACGACTGACTGGGAATCTGAAAACCTGAACTGAATCATGCTTTGCTGCCATCTAATGCTTTCCCAGGGGAAGTACACCCAGTTGAGGAGGAAAAACTGTGGCCTCCATCAAGCAACTAAGGGGCCCGTTCCTGTTTTAATTTAACACTGATATATTGTTCTAGGCATTGTGCTCAGCAGTTTAAAAGCACTTGCTCTTTTAATCCTACAACAGACTTACGAAGTAGGTAAATTTAGAGTAACCATTTTACAGATGAGGGAAGTTAGGTATAGAGAGGTTAGGTAACTTACCCAAGGTCATATAACTAAATTGGCTGAGTCTAGGATTGGAACAAAGGCACTTGACTGCTAACCAGAAGGCTGGCAGTTCAAACCTACCAGCCACTCCTCAGAAGGAAGATTGGGCAATTTACTTCCATAGTGATACCACCTCAGAAACCCAAGGAGGGGTCGCGATGAGTCGGGTCTGACTTGACGGCACATAACAACAATAAGGATTGGAAAAAGGTGGCAGTTTGGCACCAGGGTCTGTACTTTTAATCAACTCCTCTTTGAGGGCCAATGGTCTGTGTGATACTAACAGTATTTGAAAATAACTTTATAGCCCAAACAACAACATCCTCTCCCCTAGAACAACATCTGCCCCAAATAAATTACATATGGCCACTCCTCGGAGGGAAGGTTGGGCAATCTACTTCCACAGTGATACTGCCTCGGAAACCCAAGGAGGGGTTGCTATGAGTTGGGTCCGAATTGACGGCACATAACAACAACAACATGGACAGTTTATCCCTGCCCCATAGTCTAACCTGAACCAAGGATGACCACCAGGCCAGACCAGATCCCATGGGTTATTGTTGGTTTGTAAAATATTTCATACATACAAAAAGGTACAAAGAATGACTTAATACTCAGAAACCATCAGCAGCTTTCAAAATAGAGCATTTCTAAAAGAGATGCCTAAGTGAGGAGTTTCAATCATCATGGTTCACTGACTTGTTTTCCGCCAACGTATTAACACACGTGGGGCAATGCTTGAATAATTTCTTTTAGGAGGATCGCACACTAGTCCCTATGAGGTGGAAGTTAAAGATGTCCCAAATGTCTAACTTTTCCAAACTGCTGCCACTCCATCATCTGACATTAACTCTTCCTCCTCCCCTCAGTATTCTCCCTCCTCTTAGGGTTCCGTATTTCACTGTAACCTCTCACAGAACTCACAAATACCCAAGGAAAAGGCTCACATGGTGGTCCGAAGCCTGGCAGGCAGGCAAATCCAAGTCTGTGGGTAGGTCTGGAGGATTCTCCCAACTCATGTGGTCGCAGGGGCTGGTGAACACAAATTGGCGGCTGCTGTCTCAAGTCAGGAGTGAGATGATGATGTACTAAATGCAGGACTGGAGCAAGAGAGAGAATCTTCCCAAAATATTCACCTATATACCCTCAAGGAAGCTAAGGGTGGTGACTTGAGTCACACCCTCCAGCAAGGCAGGACTGAAGATACATCCCACCCTAAAAAGGCATAAAGACTAGGATTTACATCACAAAATGGAGCATGATGGCCAGAAAGGCCATATTAAGCAATTCACTGCACTGCAGATACCAAATGAACTATGAATGAAACTTTTATAGTAATCCTCTCCTTTCTAATAATCCCAAAACAAAAACCATTACTGTTAAGTGGATTCTAACTCCTAGTGATCCTATAGGACAGGGTAGAACTGCCCCCATAGAGTTTCCAAGGGCATATATCTTTACACATAGATACTGCCATGTCTTTCTCCCACGGAGTGGCTGATGGATTCGAACCATAGACCTTTCAGTTAGCATCTGAGAGCTTAACCACTATGTCACCAGGGTTCCTTTCCTAATAGCCACTGCTCCCTAGTTACAGTTCACTGTATACTGCTGGAGATGGCTGAAGTTTGGGTACACAATGGAGCAGAAAATGCTTCTCAATTACTTGTTATGGTCAAAGAAAGTAGTGGCTCCCAACAAGGCTATCTATGGACCCCAAAGGCCCTGAGGAATTATTGCTGAGAGTAGAAAATCCAAGTGCTCAGCTAACATTGTTTGTAGACCAGAGTTGTTAATTTGGGGTCTACCGATCCCTTAAGCAACTCCTCAAACATCCTGGGGGGGAAAAAAAAAAACCTCACTGCTGTCGAGTAGGATCCAACTCATGGCAACCCCTCCTTGGGTTTCTGAGGCAGTATCACTATGGAAGTAGATTGCTCAATCTTTCTTCCAAGGAGTGGCTGGTGGGTTTGAACCACCAGCCTTCTGGTAGCAGTCAAATGCATCCTGAAGTCATAAGTAAACGTTTGTGTGGAAGGCCTTTTTCTCCCTAGGGAGAGGATCCACTCTGTATCTTTTACCAGATTCTTAGGGATCTGTGACCTTCCAAAAAGGTTAAGAACTAGCCTGCTTTGGTATAGCTTATAAGCTAAGCATGGTTTTTATATTTTTAAATGGTTGGGAAAAAATCAAAAGAAGAACAATAATTCATGACACATGAAAATTATCTGAAATTCAAGCTTGTGCCCATAAGCAAAGTTGTACTGGGCAAAATAACACTCATTCATTTACATACTGTTATGGTTGTTTTTGTGCTACCAAGATACTTGAGTAGTTGTGCACAGACCATATGGTTCCCAAAGCCTAAAATATTTACTACATGACTGACCCTTTTTTGAAAAAGTTTGTCAATCCTTACTAGAGATGGGCTAGATAATGTATCGTGTGAATATATGGACCTCTATCTTTCATTTGTATGTAGAAGCTGTTATGATGCATAAAGTACACATTTATTTATTATTAAATGGAATTAACACAGTCATCTGACCTTTCTTACTGTGTAAAAGAAACAGTTTTGCTGAGACAAAATGTTCTTTCCCTGCCTCCCAGGATGCCAGGAATGGACACATGAGGTGGGATCAGCCAACGGGAGATGCTACTTATGACTGAAGTAGAAGTGAATCACATAAAAAAGCAAGGACAGTGACCAACACAGTAACAGTAAGGAAAAGGAAGATACAGACAGGTGCACAAGAGGCACAGACAACAAAGATAAACATTTGTACCTACACAATACTGCACTATCACTTCTAACATTAATCTACAGGTAGATACATAGGTAGGCAGGATGAATGATCAGGTATGCCTAGGCAAAAGGGAATATATCCATGACCACATGTAAGTTTGGCAGATGGTATTTCTATATACATATTAATATGTGCTATTAGAATGTCCATATATAAAATAGCACTAACAAGGCAAGGATATAACTTCTTGGCCACAGCCAACCACCCTGAAGGAGTGTGTTGTTGGGCCTGTGGCTCAAGACCATGGTCACTGGGGTCGATCAAGCTCAACTGTCATAACATACCACCCAAAACCATTGTTCTACATCCTACTTTGGTGAGTAGCAATTGGGGTCTTAAAAGCTTACAAGCAGTCTTCTAAGATGCAACTATTGGTCTATCATAGTCCAGAGCAAAGAAGAATGAAGAAAACCAAAGACGCAAGGAAATTATTAGTGTAAGGGACTAGTGGACCGTGTGAACCTCAGCCTATATGACCTTAAGACCAGAAGAACTAGATGGTTCCCAGCTACCACTGTCAACCACTCCGAAAGGCATCAGTATAGGAGATCCTGGATAGAGTAGGAGAAAAATATGGAACAAAACTCAAAATCATATAAAAGACCACACTTACTAGCTGGCCTCTAGTCACCCTTTGGGCCTGTAATTGAACTCACTCCTGTGGCTTCTAGCCAAACACAGAGAGGTATGTAAGGTGAATATTTACACCAGGTAGGTACACTCCACACAACAATCAACCATGAGAGATCAGAAGGACAGTATTTGCACAGGGAGATAGCTCAGAGGGCAAGAAAACATACGAAAGAAGGACACAGGGAAAAGGTGGCCACAGAGAGGATGTATGAAGAGAGCTGTTACACTATGGGGATTGCAATCAATGTCATGAAACAAGATATATATGAACTATTGTACAGAAAACAAATTTGCTCTGTAAAGCTGACAAGGGGCAAGGTTGTAGTCACTGCTTGGTCATAGTCAGCTACTCAGAGGAACCGAGTAGTTGAACCTGTGGGCTCAGGACCATAGTCACAAGGGACATCAAGCTCAATTGGCATAAACCACTACACAAAACATTGTTTCACCTCCTACTTTGGCGAGTAGCGACTGGAATCTTAAAAGCTAGCAAGCTGCCATCTAGATGCAACAATGGGTCTCTCCTCATCTAGAGCAAAGAAGAATCAAGAAAACCAAAAATTCATGGAAACAATTAGTCCCGGCAACTGGTACACCATCCAATCTGCAGCCTATACAACTATGAGACCAGAAGAACAAGATGGTGCCCAGCTACCACTGACAACCACTTGGAAGGGGATCCATGTAGGAGATCCTGGATAGAGGAGAACAATGTGGAACAAAACTCAAAATCATTTG
>NW_006921602.1:12416183-12433084 GCF_000298275.1 Orycteropus afer afer | reverse complement strand
CCCTAGCTGCCCTTCAGGTCTGGAACTGAACCCACACCAAACAAAAGACAGGTATAGTTGAACATTTAGCTGAGGTAGATACACTCCTTAGAGAGAACAATTATGGGAGAAAGAAGGGCTGCTTATGCACAGGGAAACAGCTCAGGGGGCAGGAGTGCATGGAGGGATGGACACAGGGAAGAGGCAACTATGGGGAGGAAGTGGGAGGGGAGCTGTTGCATTGTGTCAATGTCATGAGACAAAGTATATGTGAACTGCTGTATGGAAAGTGAATTTGCTCTGTAAATTTTCACCCTAACCAGAATTAAAAAAAAAAAATGAAACAGCATTTGACTTGTATTATTCACGTTTCCATGGTGTAAATACTTCCAGGATGGTCAATTTTAAATTACCAACATAATTTCACAAAATACAGAGTTTGTGTGACTTGGTTGCATTACACCACTGAATGAAGGTGAAATGAACTAAAGGGAAACTTGTTTTTTAAAAAAAGGCAGGGATAAAGGAAAGATCTTTCTAGCAGTAGGAGAGACTACAGCAGTTACATCCAGCTTCCAGGAGCAGTAGGGCCAGCAGTGATGGGGGCACCTGCAGCAGTCACCCATTTCTGGTTACACTTCAACGGAGTCCTCACCAGATAGTCCATAAAGCATGGTTTTCTCTTCAGTCTTGGCTGCCTAGCCTCCATATCTACCTGGCCAGGACTAGCTCAGGCACTAGGAGAGACTGACCCTACATTATATACTGTCTGTAGCAGAAACAGGCTAAAGGCCAAGATCACTAAGTATGAACTCCAAGACAGAAACAGTGGCTGGTCTATCTTCGTTATCTTCAGCATGTAAGATAGTAAGTGGCACTTAAAAAGTGCTCACTAAATATCTGTTGGGAGTTCTGGTAGTGTAGTGCCTAAGGCACTTGACTGCTAACCAGAAGGCTGGTGGTTTAAACCCACCAGTCACTCCTCAGAAGGAAGATGGAACAATCTACTTCCATAGTAATACTGCCTCAGAAATCCAAGGAGGGGTCACTATGAGTCGGGTCTGACTCAATGGCACATAACAACAACAATACGTATTGATGAGAAAGCCAGTGAGTAAGTTCAGGAGTTGGCGAGAGAATAAACTAGGGATCTCTGACTTCAACAGTTTCCAGCCACCTGACATTGTCAATGGGAATTTCATGTATCAGGAGCCTCATGGGAAGAGAATGGAAAGACAGCCTTGCTCTTCAAGCCCTATATATATACCCTCCTAGGTCTCTAAGGAATACGAACTTGTCTGTCAGTTTGTCATCTTGTGGTGGCTTACGTGTTGCTGTGAGGCTGGAGGCTATGCCACCAGTCTTGCAAAATGCCAGCCAGGTGACCCATCATGGACAGGTTTCTGTGGAGCTTCTGGGCTAAGATAGACTCAAAGAAGGAAGAGGCCATTGACTTGTTAAACAATTAGCCAGTGAAAACCTTATGAATAGCAGTGAAACACTGTCCGATCTATTACTGGAAAACTTTATGAATAGCCCTGAAACACTGTCTGATATAGTGCTGGAAGATGAACCCATCAGGTTGGAAGGCACTCAAGATTCGACTGGGGAAGAGCTGACTCTGCAGAGTAGAGATGATCTTAACAATACAGATAGAGTTAAAGCTTTTGAGACCTCCACTGGCTGATGTGGCACAACTCAAAATGAGTAGAAACAGATCCAAATATCCATTAATAATTGGAACATGGAATGTACAAGGTATGAATCTAGGAAAATTGGAAGTTGTCAAAAATGAAACAGAATGCATAAAGATTGCTATCCTAGGCATTAGTGAGCTGAAATGGACTGGTTTTGGTCATTCTGAATCAGACAACCATATGATCTACTATGCTGGGAATGACAAATTGAAGAGGAATGGTGTGGCATTCATTGTCACAAAAACTGTTTTAAGATCTGCCCTGAAGTACAATGCTGTCAGTGATAGGAAAATATCCATACCCCTAGAGGAACACCAGGAGCTCTGGTAACATAGTGCCTAAGGCATCTGACTGCTAACCAGAAGGCTGGCGGTTCAAACCCACCAGCCACTCCTCAGAAGGAAGATTTGGCAATCTACTTCTGTAGAGATACCGCCTAGAAACCCAACGAGGGGTCACTATGAGTCGGATCCAACTCAATGGCAGTGAGTTTGGTTATTTGGTTTGGTACAAGGAAGACCAGTTAATACTATTATTCAAATCTATGCACCAACCACCAAAGCCAAAGATAAGGAAATTGAAGATTTCTACCAACTTCTGCAGTCTGAAATTGAACAAACATGCAATCAAGATGTGTCGATTATCACTGGTGACTGGAATGCAAAAGTTGGAAATAAAGACGACTTACCAGTAGTTGGAAAATATGGCCTTGGTGATAGAAATAATGCTGGAGAGCCCATGACAGAATTTTGTGAGACCAACTTATTCCAAACATCTTTTTCAACAATGTAATAGATGGCTACACATGTGGACTTCACTAGATGGAATACACAGGAATGAGACTGACTACATCTGTGACAAGAGGAGATGGAGAAATTGAATCTTTGGCCAAAACAAGGCTAGAAGCTGATTGTGGAATAGTTCATCAACTGCTTGTATGCACATTCAAGTTGAAGTTGAAGACAATTAAAACAAATCCATGAGAGCCAAAATATGACCTTGATAACATTCCTCCTGAATTTAGAAGCAATTTAAAGAACAGATTTGATGCACTGAACACCAATGACTGAAAACCAGAGGAACTGTGGGATGACATCAAGAACCATTCCATTCTTGGAAACAGATAGCACAACATGGTACAGTTAATGTCACTGAATTGTACAGTTAAAAATGGTTAAAACGGCAATTCTTTTGTTACGTGTATTTTATCACAAAAAATTTAGTTTTGCTCTTGTCTCCTATTATCCTTTTAAACTCTGTTGAGGGAGCATGATCTTCCTCTGCCCATGGATGAAGATTTGGGCAGACACATGCCTTCTGTCAGGTAAGTACTCCTACTACTTTTAATCATATAATCTCATTTCATCAAAGTATCCAGTCACATCTAATAGTCAAAACTATAAACTTGGCATTAAATCTTTTGTTAACTTGAGCTTGCTTCGGGCTGGAAACCCACAATGGAGAAATGGGATGGAGTTCTTTGCGCTCTCTTCTCACCCCTTCTTCAACTTCCCTGCTTGCTATTTATTCTACCACTGCCTCAAAAAGTCAAGGAGCTAAGGAGGTAGGGCAGTTCTTCCTTAGCTGGTTGGCACTCTGTTCTCTGGGCCTGCCTGGTGATGAGAGCTGGTTCCTTCTCTTGGGATAGCACTTTAATGGGCTTATCAGAGGTTTCTGCTATGCCCTTGACCCTGGCAAATATGTCTCTACCCTGGCTGCTCACTTGCTGTCCTCTCCTCAACCACTGAGCAACAGGCAGGACACATCTAGACCCTTTCTGCTGTGGTCTCTTTAGCCCTATTGATGGCCTACTGAACAGTCAAATATGACCCAACAGCAGGATCCATGAGAAATATTCATGCATTCCTTACCATGAGGGCTCTGCCATGAAAGTAATTAGCCTGGCCTTTCCCTTACCCTCTCAATTTCCTAGGGAGGAGTCAGACCACAGCCTTCAGCCCACATCTGCTTTCTTTCTCAGGCCTGAGCCAGACATCAGTGTTCTGGGTCTCCCAATTGCGGAGGACATATTTCCGAACTCTCTGAGTTGTCCCCTTGAAACGCCCTTTAGCAGACAGTGGTAGAAGGTGTCATAGCCCCACCCTTCTGCCAAAATGGAGCTACAACAGCATAGCAACAGATTTAGCCAAAGAAACCTCTTCATCAATCTCCTTGCCAAAATTCTCTCTGTTCCTCCAAAACATACTCCTGAAGTGGACAAAGTTCAAAAGCATTAGAATAGCTTCTCCTGCTCTGCGGGATCCTCAGTTAAATTTGAGGCAAGAAGAGTTCCATTATAATAACTTGTGTATTAGTTACTGATGCTTGCATAACAAATCACCCCAAAACCGGCATAAAACAACAATAAACACTATTACCTCTCATAGCTTCTGTGGGTAAGGAATTTGGGAATGGCTTAGCTAGCAGTTCTGGCTCAAGAGCTCTCATGAGGTTTCAGTCAAGATGTTGGCCAGACCTGCAGTTACCTGAAGGCCTGACTGAGGCTAGAGAACCGTTTCCCAGGAGGTTCATTCACGTGGTTAACAAGTTGGTCTGGTTTTTGGTGGGAGGCCTGAGCTCCTCTTCATGTAGAATTCTCCACTGGGCCATCTGAGTGGCCTTGCAACGTGGTGGCTGGCTTCCCACAGAATGAGTAATACAAGAGACCAGGGTAGAAATAGCAACACCTTTTATGATATATTCTCACACATCATGCACTTTCACCTCTGCTGTACTTTACTGGTCACACTAACCAGCTCTAATTAAATATGGAAAGAAACTAAACAAAGGCATGAGTAGCAGGAGGCGAGGATCATTTGGGGCCATCTTGGAAACTGCCTACCAAATCTTTTTATACTTAAATGGCCAAAATCCCCTAAAACAAACCGACAAACTACAAATAAAGAACAGAGTATGAATTTAGATTGGTTTAACTTAAACTTTTTGAGGGAACATTTTGATCTTCAACATCAGATGTGCATCTGGCCTTTCCGTATCTGTTCCTCATCTATAAATGGGTCCAGGACTCTCCTTGAAGGAAGGCAGGCCCTAGACCTGATGATCTCTTAAGGGTCCCTTTTGGTTCTCGTATCTCTGATTCTATATAATCAGCAAAAATAAAGCTTCGGAAGTATCTTTAAGGAACTGACATTTACAATGAAATCTACTATTGAATAAAAACATTCTAAAATGAATCATTACAAGAATCGTCTGTTTATTTTTATTTCACAGAATAATGATTAAAATTTAATATATCTGGGCAGAGTAGCAATCTGACATGAAAAGTAGTTCTATCAGAATGGGATCAGAAAAATAGCAACTCATCTTACACATAATAACTAGAAAATATTTCTCTGTCTGATCACTTAATTGTTATAAATCCTTAGAATGTTATCCACTGAACAAACTAGTTACTACCTTATAATTAAATCTTGCTTGGAAATGATCCTTTAAAAAAAATCTTCTGAGGTACAAATCACCTAGTTATTAAACATGAGTCTTTTACATTTTACAAAGAGTTTAAACAAATCTATCAAATAATTACAGTTCAACGACTCTTAAAACAGCTACTAATCAGGTTCAAGGACACACTGTTCCACAATTTCCCGTAAATTGGGGTTCTCCATTGCAGCTGCCACTCGTTCTTTGTCATTTATCTGCTTGTTGACTGCAAAATACACAGACAAAAGTTAGCAAAACTGTATCAATAGATAGGGACAGACAGTATTTTATTAGCCTGGTAAAACAGTTACGCTGCTATTTAACTCTTTAAGAGCTTAAACGAAGCTGTTGTTGGCTAATTACTCATAATACAATTCCCAAGTTCTGGAAGGCAAACTTAAGAGAAAAAAAATCCCCCATAATCCTACAACTCTGCCACAAGTACTTACTTTCTTTCCAGTCTTTGTCCATATATATATATATCCTCACATTGTTATATTCAGAGTTAATAAAGTTTTGAAAACTGCTGTATTTCCCTTAAGCACATTTTCAAAACTACAGGATTATTTAACACAGCAAAGATCACAAACATTCTAAATTAATTATGATGACTATGCAACAACAAGCACCTTTAAATAAATACACACACACAAATGTGAAAAAATGACTTCATATTATTATTATTGTAATTTGTATTTCCTGGATTAAGAGTGAGACTATTTTCCTATGTTTGTTTATTTTTATTATTTCTTCTTGTATGATTTTTTCCGTTCATGTTTCTTCCTCTTAGTCTACTTCTCATGGATTACAATTTATTCAAACTTGACAGTTTCTACTTCTTAATTCTTAATTTTTTTTTCCCCCAACTCAGCCATATAATAAAGAATATAAAAAATATCTGTTGCCTATAATTCACTAATTGCACTCTCAGATGGATGACTTCAAAAGAGAAATGCCTATATTTTCAACACAGACTGACTTTTCTGGGATGTTGCTAAACTATCTTATGTATATGGATCTCCCTATCTAGACAATTTCAATTCCTTCTGTTTCTTCCTACTACCACACAGGCTCCACAAAGACAAGGATGTATCTCAAAGGCTGAACTGTGCCTACAGATAGAAAGCACTCAATAAAGAATTAGTTACTAAATTTAAAAAAAAAAAAACCAATCTGGGTGGATATAGAAGTACCTAAATTCTTTTATTCTTTGAAGTAAGAAGTAGAAACCATCAGCTTATTGGGTTTGAATAAATTGTAATCCATGCGAAGTAAAATAATCTACATGTCTGGAACCGTGAAAATAGAACATGTTTTAAGAGTTTTCATGACAGTATCTTGATGGACTTCCCTCCCTGCATCTCCTTTCTACGTGTTTTTGTGTGGGTGCCTGTGGGTGCCTTTCTGAGTGACTGTCTAACTCTGTGTACCTATCTTACTTTTGATCTTACTCTATTACATTGTCTTTCTTCGCTTACTCTGCTATCTTTTCCCAAGTTTTCAATTTATCTAGCAATGAAAGTTAAGACACAACATGCATTTTAAACATATTTCTCATCATTTGCTCTGTATCAGATGAAAATTTGTTCTCTGTCTTTAACATAACAAGTAGGTCATACAGAACATTATGTCTTTTGCTTTTCCCAAACTTTATTTGCCTGTGCTGTTTCTAAGTAGTAGAGATTTCTCTCTGTAGACCAGAGGTCCTCTATATTAAAAAGGTTCCCTTCTCTCATCTGATACATTAACCCAGACAGAGAACATCTACCC
Organism: Orycteropus afer afer; assembly: GCF_000298275.1. Classification (NCBI taxonomy): domain Eukaryota; kingdom Metazoa; phylum Chordata; class Mammalia; order Tubulidentata; family Orycteropodidae; genus Orycteropus; species Orycteropus afer. The sequence goes on along the minus strand of NW_006921602.1, from coordinate 12,426,197 downwards.
CAAAATTCCCGAAAACTTTACTTGCTAGACCTTCTAGGACCCATCAAATTCACTCACATCAAGAACACACCTCTATCCTGTCACTAAGGAAAGAATCAAGCCCTCTTCAGAACTCATAGGTCAAGGTCCCTAGAGCCAGATATTCTTTACAGATGTGCAGCCACTGGCCTAAACCAGTCAACATCCATAGGGTCAGAGTCTCACAATGGAATCCTAAAAAAAATTACTTCCTTGAAATGCTTGGGTTTCTTCATTTGTGAAAAAAACACTAAGAACTGATTTTGCACTTTTTGCAAGTATTATGTGGCTGGCAGAAGGATGTATATCCAGCATTAAGTGCAACGTGACATTGTTTTTTATCTCAAGATTCACTTACTGTCTTCTTCTGTTGAATGTGTTCCTTCAGAAATATAGATTTCCAACTAGAAAGAAAAAATATTAAAAGCAAACATTAAAACATTCAAACATGAAAGTGAGGTGGAATGCATGGTGGACTCAAGAGTCTAGAGATGTTAGCCCAAATCCTATCTCTACCAACAAAGACTTAGGGACAGGCCCTCACATTCTTCTCTAAAATAAGGACTAAAATTAGCAAAGTTTTTTATTCTGCTCACCTGGGGAAGGGCTGTAGGGGGCATTCTCATTAATTTTTTACATATACACACAAGTATGAGGATGACTGGTGGTGCAATGGTTAAGCACTAGGCTGTTACCCAGAAGGCTGGTGGTTCAAACTCACCCAGTGGCTCCCTAGGAGAAAGACCCAGCAATCTGCTCCCATATAGACTATAGACAAGAAAACCCCATGTTGCAGTTCTCCTCTGTCACATGGGGTCATTACAAGTCAGAGTCAACTCAACAGAACTTAACAACAACACACAAATATTGTTTTACACAAATGAGATCTCATACTTATTGTTTTATTCATGGATATACTGCTGCTCCCCTAGATTCTACCTATTTCTCCCAAATCAGTATCTAACTTCCTCCTGCCCCACCCTCCAGGAAAGTCACATTAACAGTCTAATGTAGTTTCTTCCATATTTTTCTCTATATCACATAATCTTACAGATTACACATATATACATGCATACACACATATACCTGTATACATAAATATCACACGCATGCCTGCATACATATCACACATACACCAAGGTTGGAGGTTTTTTTTCATTGTGTTTGTCTTACAAAAACAGGAACACAATATATTTAATTTTCAGCACCTTCCTTTTCTCCTTTACTGTTACCTTGACAAATTTATCCTCAAGTATTATATTGGTTGGGAGCTCTGGTAGTGTAGTACCTAAGGCACTTGACTGCTAACCAGAAGGCTGGCAGTTCAAACCCACCAGCCACTCTTCGGAAGGAAGGTTGGGCAATCTGCTTCTGTAGAGATACCGCTTTGGAAACCCAAGGAAGGGTCGCTATGAGTCAGGTCCGATTTGAGGGCAAATAACAACAACAACATTATATTGGTTAAGCTACCCCTTCTGGCCCTGCTGTACCTCCTCAAACTGGCTAACCTCCACAAACCAGAGCTTTTTTTTATAATTTGTTACTGTGATTTGGGTGAAAGTTTAAAGAACAAATTCATTTTCCATACAGCAGTTCACATATACTTTGTCTCGTGTCATTGACTGTAATTTCCCACAATGCAATAGCTCTCTTCCCACTTCCTCCCCATAGCCACCTCTTCCCTGTGTCCTTCCCTCCCATGCACTCCTGCCCTCTGAGCTGTCTCCCTGTGCATACACAGCCCTTCTATTCTCCCATGACTGATCTCTCCAAGGAGTGTATCTACCTAATGTAAATGACAAACCAAAGCTTTTAAGGCAAACATACAAAATTACTGCAAAACATTTAGCAAATAAAGCATGTTATTGATAAATGAAGGCATGTTTACTCTCCAGAGAACACTGGAGCATATGAACAAATTCTTATTTCCTACTAAGATAAATAGGACCTCTGGTAGCATAGTGCCTAAGTTGCTTGACTCAATGGCAAATAACACCACCACCACTGAGATAAATGCTTTTTATAAGTGAAAATAATCATAACCTATTACAATTGGAAAAGAGCTTAGAGATGATGTAGCTCATTCTTTTTTTAAAAGACAGAACACCATTTAAATTCCCCTAGAGGCATAATGTAGGAGCTCTGGTAGCATAGTGCCTAAGGCACTTGACTGCTCACCAGAAGGCTGGCGGTTCAAACCCACCAGCCACTCCTCGGAAGGAAGGTTGGGCAATCCTACTTCCGTAGTGATACTGCCTCGGAAACCCAAGGAGGGGTCGCTATGAGTCGGGGCCGACTCAACGGCAAACAACAACAACAACAGAGGCATAATGTGCTCACTCTTATTCTAGACCTATTCTAGAGCAACAGGTACAGAATCACTCTGTACTCCTTTACTTTGGTTTATAGTTATCATGAATCATTATTCTGAAAAATGATAAGTAAAGGGGAAGACTCGAGCATTGGCCCTGCTATTCTTATATGAACTATACCTCAGAGGAACCAAACAGCTGTTGAGGAGAAGTTCTTCCTTTATATGGAAATTTCAGCTAATAAAGAAGATATGATAGAATATCACTATTTTAAAAACCCCTGATGAAAGGAGCTCTGGTGGCATAGTGCCTAAGGCATTTGACTGCTAACCAGAACTTTGGCAGTTGAAACCCACCAGCCATCCCTTGGGCAATCTACTTCCGTAGTGATACCCCCTCAGAAATCCAAGGAGGGGTCACTATGAGTCAGATCCAACTCGATGGCAGTGAGTTTGGATTTTTTGGGGGGGATGAAATAATGAAGCTAGGCAAATGACTTAAAAGTATAAAATGAAAAGCTGGCAAGGAACTTTATAATAAGTAGATCAGGCTGTCAACACCTGAACCCAGTAATCAATTTTAACATCACAAAAAGACAATCAGGTATCATGTCTCTTAATCTGAGGCAACAGGAAGTATGTAATACCACCTATGAAATGAGTATTCTCAAAAAAGAAACAATGAATCTGATCTACTATCCTAATCTAACTACAATTTAATGGAATTATAAAGGGCAAAGGAATGTGAAAATGACACTGGGAAAAAAAATAATAAAATCCAGACTGTAGGAAATGGCTGAATTCCAGAATTTGGGTAGACAACTCATTTTCTTCAGTTAATTACAAGATGGAAAAAAAGAGGGACATTAGTTGTTGACTAGGGTTGGGTATAAAGGAGCTCTGGTGGCATAGTGGATAAGGCATTTGGTTGCTAACCATAAGGTCAGCTGTTCAAACCCACCAGCCACTCCATAGAAGGGAAATGGGGCAATCTACTTCCACAAAGATTTACAGCCTTGGAAACCCAATGGGGGTCACTATGAGTCAGAATTGACTCAATGGCAGTGAGTTTGTTTTTTGTTTTTGAGGATTGGGTATGAGGGGGATTGAGAGTGACTGCTAATGGGCACAAGGTTTCTTTCAGGGGTGATGAAAATGTTCCAAAACTGATAGTGGTGACAGTACAACTCTGTGAATACACTGAAAAGCACTGAATTGTACAGTTTAGAGCTCTGGTAGCATACGTACTGCCTAAGGCATCTGACTGCTAACCAGAGGGCTGGCAGTTCAAACCCACTAGTCACTCCTTGGAAGGAAGGTTGGGCAATCTACCTCCGTAGTGATACCACCTCGGAAACCCAAGGAGGGGTCACTATGAGTTGGATCTGACTCAATGGCAGTGAGTTTGGTTTTATATGGTATGTTCACTGTATCTTAATGAAACTATTATAAACAACAACAACAAAAAGTCAATCTTCCTTACCTTATGTTTAAATGGTAAACACCGCTGAAGTTTTACTCTTAAGCACAGCCCTGTGGAGGAGGGGAAAAAAGGCTCCAATTATCTCTTCTTGTTGGTTTCTGAAAAAGCATACAGCTGTATCTGGGCATCTCCATACAATCCAAGAGCTGAAAATAGCTTTGGCTCAATCCAGTGGCATAAATTACTGTTCTATTTCTCACCGTCATGGGTAGAGGGTAGACTTAAAGGATAGATTCTGGGCTGGTGGCACTGCTAGCGACTCCAAAGGAAGAGACAAGAATTAAAATTTATTGAGTGTCTCCTATGAATCCTGCACCATGCTAGGCATTTAGTCTTACTTATTTCTTACAATAATCTACTGAGACAGGTATTACCAACCCCATTTTTCAAATTATGAGACCAAGGTCACAATATAACTTGCCCAGTGATGATGAATAAAGTTGGGAATGAAACTCAAGACCACTGCAAAACCCAGGCCCCTTCTACTACACCCATCCATCTTCAACCACAAGTCAACTCATTCGTCAAACTTTAATGAAATGTCCACAACAGACCAGGCCATGTACAAATGTAAAATACGTAAGAGCCACTTAAAAAGGGCCGCAAGAAACCTCTCAAATTTGGAATCCTCTATGTCTGCAAGATACAAATAGATTTCCCTAAAACATATACCTCTGAAGTTCAGTTTATCACCCCAAAAGTTCAATAATATTTTTTCCAGCTGAGACTTGAAGCAGAAATTAAAACTGGGCTTGATCCTTAATGGCAGTGTTCTACTTCTTCTCCACCTCAAAATAAGGAATGAATTTTAAACTAACTCCATACTTTTGGACAACAGAAGATAAATCAAACTGATCTTATGAAGAGAGAGTGTTTCACTAATGACTTTTGAAAAAGCAGAGTCAGAATGAATAGTACCTCTCTAGACTCCTGGCTTTGTAGGCTCTTACTTGGAGAAGTTTATTTCCTCTCCCAAATAATACCTAAAGACTTGTTATCCTATCAGAACATTTTCTTAGTATTTTGATTTGATTACAAATAAACAATAACAACAAAACCCAAAACTGTCCCAACTCTGCAAAATGTAATTGCTAGACTACCTTTTTGGGAGGTATGAAATTAATTTGCTTTTGGTCTTCTAAGCACCATCAGGTTATCTAACAGAATAGCTTGAAAAATCCCAGAATAGGAAAAAGAATTCTTTTTACAGAGACTGTAATGTGACTAGACCTAGGTCAGGATCTGGAGCAAAGTAGTTCCATAATAAATATTGGGGAGACTCTAAAGATATTCTATCATGTCCTTAAGGAGTCTCCCTTTAGAGGATCTGCCTTAAAGCATGTCTGGGGGAGTTATCCTCTTCCCCTGTCCCCACTCTTGTCTCCTTGTTATTTGCATACCATTTGAGCATATTCATGTGCTATAATCACTGCTGGCAGGTGTTCTACCCATAAAGTAAATAATAACTGTCTCACAATTCTCAATGCACTTTCCTGAGCATCATTATCCTCACAAGAGGCATATTAACATTAAAAATTTGGCATCTCCACACACTAGCTGTGTGATCCTGGGCAAGTAACTTCTCTAAGCTTCAGTTTTCTTATTTGTAAAACAGATAATATAACAGTATCACCATATGTAGAGTTGTTAGGAGGAGTAAATAAAATGCTGTGTAATGTGCTTAGAACAGTGCCTGACACATAATAAGGGTCTAGTAAATGTTAGCTATTACTATTATCACTTGCATTTTTATAGCCAAGAAACCAAGATAAGTGATTTGCTTATAGTCAATAAACAGCAGAACTGGCACTGAACCTAGACCTTCTGACACCAAATCCTGTGCCCACCCTTCCCATCCTACCACAGCTGCCTTCAGCCATTCATGTCTGGGCTTAAACAACACAAATGACTATCAACTGGTTTCCCTGCCTTATGCACTTGTTCCCTTTGAGTCTTCTTTGTGTTTGGAATTACTCACCAGGATAAATGAGTAGGTGACAACTTAAGCAACCAAGGTAGCTTCCTCAGGTCTCTTTCCCTGCTAGAACTACCTGCATAAATGCCCTCAGCATGTCAGCCAAAAAGAGGGCCCTCTTCACTGAGTCTCCCAATCATGTGCACTAAGAGACTTACAATAAGATGGCAGAAAAGACAGACAAGCTCACAGACCCTCTTCAACAAAGAGAAGAGAAACCAATTGACACAGATACAGAAGATAATTCCAATCATGTACATTGAACACATTTACACAACCATATAATCCTTTAAAAAGCTAAGTGTCTTAACTAAAATATGCAACTAAAAGGCCCAAAAAAGTGATAAAACTTTGTTCAAGTGTACATATCTGAGATAAAAACCATAACCTTATCTTACCACCCTTACATAACAATTATTTTCATTTCATATTCTCTCAATTTCTGACCACATAAACAGTTATTTTATAACTGTATAATCATAACTCAAATTCAATTTAACCTTCAAGATTTTTCAAACATTTCTCACATAGATACTTTCGATTCCTTGGTTCTACTTATCACTTTCATATTAGTGATATGAAATTCTATCATATTGATGCCAGTTCCCACTTCATGGATATGAAAATTTTGTCCAGGTTTCATTATTATAAATTTACTACAAAAGTTACATAATGTCACTATTTTCTTCTATGAAATTATTTCCTTAATTCCTGGGCCAAGGAGTATAAACTTTTTAATGACTTTTTACATATACTGCTAAAGTATTTTCCAAAAGGATTTGCCAATATGTACTACCAAAAAATCCGCTCACTGCCATCAAGTTGATTCTCACTCATAGTGACCCTCATTGTGTTTCCAAGGCTGTAAATCTCTATGGAAGCAGACTGCCTTATCTTTCTTCAACAGAGTGGCTGATAGATTTGAAACATCAACCTTTTGGTTAGTAGCCCAATGCCTTAACCATTATAACATGAGAGCTCCTTAACACTCACCGCCGTTGAGTCAATTCGACTCATAGAGACCCCTCCTTGGGTTTCCGAGGCATTATCTCTGCGGAAGTAGATTGCCCAATCTTCCTTCTGAGGAGTGGCTGGTGGGTTTGAACCACCAGCCTTCTGGTTAGCAGTCAAATGCCTTAGGCACTACACCACCAGAGGTCCTTAATATATACTAAACTCATTGCCGTTGAGTCGGCTCTGACTCATAGTGATCCCTCCTTGGGTTTCCAAGGTGGTATCACTACAGAAGTAGATTGCCCAGTCTTCCTTCTAAGGAGTGGTTGGTGGGTTTGAACCGCCAGCCTTCTGGTTAGCAGTCAAATGCCTTAGGCACTACGCTATCAGAGCTCCCTAAAGTGTACTAAACTCAACGCTGTCAAGTCAGATCTGACTCATAGCAACCCCTCCTTGGGTTTCCGAGGTGATCTCACTATGGAAATAGATTGCTCAATTTTCCTTCTGAGGAGTGGCTGGTGGGTTTGAACCTCCAGCCTTCTGGTTAGCAGTCAGAAGCCTTAGACACTGTGCTACCAGAGCTCCTAATATGTACTAGGAGACTTAAAAATATTTACACCACCTAAGGAAGGTTGGGTAATCTACTTCCGTAGTGATACTGCCTCAGAAACCCAAGGAGGGGTTGCTATGAGTCAGAGACAACTCGATGGCAGTGGGTGAACAGGTAACCCAATAATTCCACCTATAGGAAATTTATTGTGCAGCAATTAACTAGAGGTATGTAAAAATGTTTATGTATAAAGTTGTCCATCACAGTATTATATATACAAGTACTCTAAACAGTTATATAAATTATGATATATCAATACAATTAGTATGTAACTTATCTGACTATATAATTAAGGATAATATGTAATAAAAAATATTCTTCATATTTTTCATCCTACTACTTAATCCTTACAACTCTGAAATTAGATACTCTTATTATTCCCATTTTATGATAAGGAAAATGAGGCTCAGAAAGGTTAAGTAACTTACCCAATGTCACACTGTGGCAGAGCTGACTGAGCTACGATTTTGGCCTAGAACATACATTCTTTTATGACAGCTGAATTTTTATTTTCTTTTTTTATACTTTCGTAGTATTTCAAAATTATTGCCAATGAACATGTTACTTTTATAATTTAAAAGACACAAAATAAATATTTTTTGAAAGATAAATTTGCTTCAGGCTCTTGGAGTAGAGTAGTGGACCCCACCTATTTAAAGGCTCCTTATTAGTGTCACGGTATTTTAAGACAAACTCTCCACATCAGGATGGTAGCAACATTTTCGGTATCTACTGACCCAGAAATTTTTTGTATCTAATACAAAACATCCCTATACATTCCATAATACTTTTACAGACATACATTATTTTACTGTCACTCACAGAAACAGTGTTTTTACAAATTGAAAACTGTGACAACACTGCGTTGAGCAAATCTATCAGTATCATTTTTTCAACAGCATGTGCTTTCTTGTCTCATATGTCACATTTTGGTAATTCTCACAATATTTCAAACTTTTTCATAATGCTATTGCACACTTAATAGACTACACTATAGTGTTAACATAACTTTTATACACACTGGGAAACAAAACAAGTCATGACTAACTTTATTGCAATATTCGTTTTATTGTGGTAGTTTGGAACTAAACCCACACTATCTCAGAGGTATGCCTATACTAGTAGTATTGGTGTTTTAATAATCACAGTAGTTATCTATGTATTCAGGGCCCTCTAATCCCTCAGGATATGGTCCACATGCAGGAAATCTGGAATAGAGTGAACCCAGGTCAACAAGTGAGAAGAGAGACATAAATCACAATAGTGGAGCAAAAATAAAATATTGACCTGCATTACAGCAGATGTGAGGACCACTCAACTATTTCATATGCTTTTGAACTGGCCCATAACCCTAATTTAGCCATGAGTTTGGGGATAATTTTGGTTTCACATAATTTTTTTCCCTTTTTTGGTGGGGAGAGGCACGATTTCACACTTAGGGAAATGGTGTAAGAATAGTTAAACAAAACAAAACTTCCCAAAGATCCTTCATCCAGATTCCTCAAATGTTAACTTTTTACTACATTTGTTTGATTTTTTATTGCTTTTTTTGTCTTTAACTAGAGTCATTTTTTTTCTGAACCATTTAAGAGTTTACCTCTAAATAATTCAGTGTATTCCAAAAGCCAAGAAATTCTCTTACATAACCATAGCATTAACAAAATCAGAAAATTCTTATCAATATAATTAATTTCAATACAATCCTCAAAATTGAACCAATAAGCAACATCATGATAAATGGAGAAAAGTTGAAGTTGTCAAAGATTTCATTTTACTTAGATCTACAATCAATGCCTATGGAAGCAGCAGTCAAGAAATCAAACAACATATTGCATCAGACAAATTTGTCGCAGAAGACCTCTTTAAGGGACTTCCAGTAAGATGGCAAAATAGTCAAACAAGCTCCACAGACCCTCTTCAACAAAGAAAGAGAAACAAATTAACAGAGATACAGAAGATAATTCTGGAGCCCTGAGCTTTGAAAAGAAGTATACAGAAGTGGATTAAGCACTAACTAGTGAAAAAACCTAAATGCAAACAGTGAGTACAGGGACAGTCGGACCAGTGGATTGTCACCTGACAGGACCAACAGCCTAAATATTTCCAAGTGGTGTTGGGACCTGAGAAATGACCTAAAGATCAGCCCTGGTCACCAAGGGCTGCAGGGACGATTGCACTAGTGGCCTATGACTAGGAAGGGAAACAGCAAGGAGGGAGACAACCTGAGCTATGCACTTTCAGCTGTCCGGAGGGCACAGCCATTTTGATTGTTTACATGCAGCAGCCATTTTGGATATTTCAAGTGAACGAGGGCGCAGACATTTTGAATGTTTACAAACGGTGGCCATTCTGTATATTAAAGTGACAGCATTCTCATTCAGATTTCAGGGACATAAAAACAGGCTCTTTTTGCCAAAGACAGCAGGGACATATGGGAGGCAGACAACAGGAAAGAAGACAGGTGGCAAGTATATAAGTGCTGTCAACTAGTGAAAAGAGGAGCACAGCACAGTACCCTGCTTACGAAGATAACATACAAACAAAATAAAGAAAAAGAAAATCATGGGCAAGTCACTCCAACATACAGTCATCAATTAAATTTAAACACAAAATGTCAAAATGCCTCAGAGACAACAGAGCATCACAGTCCACACAAAGAAGCA
>NW_006921602.1:12409007-12414043 GCF_000298275.1 Orycteropus afer afer | reverse complement strand
TACCACTGTCATCCACTTGGAAGGGGATCTATGTAGGAGATCCTTGATAGAGAGGGAGAACAATGTGGAACAAAACTCAAAATCATTTGGAGGGAGAAAGAAAAAAAGGTCGGGGTGACCAGGTTTGCTGGTCTGATAGAGCCTGGTGGAACCACTGAAACTATGGCCCCTAGCTGCCCTTCAGGTCTGGAAATGAACCCATACCTGTGGTTTCCAGCCAAATAAAAGACAGGCATATGAGTTGAACATTTACCTCAAGTAGATACACTCCTTGGAGAGAATAATCATGGGAGAAAGAAGGGCTGCTTATGCACAGGGAGACAGCTCATGGGGCAGGAGTGTATGGAGGGATGGACACTAGTAAGAGGTAACTATGGGGAGGAAGTGGGAGGGGAGCTGTTGCATTGTGGTAAACTGTGGTCAAGGACATGAGACAAAGTATATGTGAACTGCTGTATGGAAAGTGAATTTGCTCTGTAAATCTTCACCCAAATCACAATTAAAAAAATAAAAGAAATAGATAATACACTCAACGGGCAAAGGAGTAGAACCGAATCAATGGAAGACAGAATTAGTGAGATTGAAGGCAAATACCTCAATACTTCTTTGGAAAGGGAACAATCAGGAAAAAGATCAAAACAAAATGATGAAAGCCTAAGGTTCATGTGGGACACCATCAAAAGGAATAACCTATGTGTAATTGGAATTCCAGAATAGGAAGAGACAAATAAAACCACAGAAAAAACTGTCAAAGATTTGTTGGAATTTTCCTGGTATGATGAAAGATGAGAATATATCCATTCAAGAAGTCCTACAAACCTCAAACAAGATAGACCCCAAAAGAAAATCACCAAGACATATCATCATCAAACTTACCAAAACCAAAGACAAAGAAACAATCCTAAAAGCACCACAGGAAAAACAAAAAGTTACCTACAAGGAGCAACCAATAAGAATAAGCTCGGATTTCTCAGCAGAAATCATGCAGGGGGGAAGACAATGGGATGGTATATATAAAACCCTGAAAGAAAAAAATTTCCAACCAAGAATTATATACCTGGCAAAACTGTCCCCCAGATATGAGAGTGAAGTTAGGACATTTCTAGATAAGCAGAAATTAAGGGGATTTGTTAAAGCTAGACCATCCTTACAAGAGATGCTAAAGGGAATCCTTGGGACAGAGAACCAACAACAGGCAACAACAACTGACCATTAACATACATGATGACATAACCTAGAAACCAACCCAGTTATAGAAGTATCCAAAGTAAATAAGCCTACAAGATTATAAACAGGGAACCAGAGACATCAATTGACAAATGAAGACAACTACAAACTGAAAAGAGGGAAAAAAAACTGCGCAGTTACAGAACTTCTAGATGGTAGGTAAGTCAAGACAACTACAAGACAGAACGGACTGTTCTACACTTGGGAAGAAATTACAAATCACAGGGTAACCTCAAAGAAAAATAATAAAACTTTCATATCAAAATAAAAAAGAGGACCAGCACATATATTTAGCAAATATTAAAACAACAGCAATGAAGAAAGTGATACCACGACTCATAAACAAAACAAGCACAGCATAGAATATTATATGGAGCAAAGAAATCAACATCACAAAAAAGCACGTAACAAAATGACAGCAACAAATTCATACTTGATAATTACATATCTGTACAAAGGACTTATCCCTAAAATTTACAGAAAACTCTAACACCTCAACTACAAAAAGATTAACAATCCAATTGAAAAATGGGCAGAAGACATGAATAGACACTTCACCAAAGAGGACATTCAGATGGCCAGCAAATACATGAAGAAATGCTCATGATCATGAGCCATCAGAGAGATGCAAATCAAAACAACAATGAGATACCATCTTACTTCAATGCTAATGGCAAAGTTCAGCAAGACAGAAAACGGCAGATGCTGGCGAAATGTGAAGAGATTGGGACTTTCATACACTGCTGGAGGGACTGTAAAATGACACAACCACTGTGGAAAACAGTACAATTCCTTAAAAAGCTGGAATTAGAAATACTATTTGACCCAACAATCCCATTACTAGGTATATATTCTAAAGAAGTGAGAGCCAGGACAAGAACAGATATATGCACACCATGTTCACTGCAGCACTATTTACAATAGCAAAAAGATGGAAACAACCTATGTGCACATCAACAGAAGAATGGATAACCAAACTGTGGTACATATACATGATGGAATACTACACAACCCTAAAGAAAAATGCAGAATCTGCAAAACACTGCATAACATCAATGAACTTGGAGGACATTATGCCGAGTGAAGTACGTCAATCACAGGAGGACAAATATACTATGAATTCATTATTGTAAAAAGTAAAGGAAAGGTTTATATATGGAAGGGAACTTTCTTTGTTGGTTACCAGCAATGGGAGGGGAGGGGAGGGAATACTGCAAAAAAAAAAATGCATTGACCCCTGTCACTTTAGTTTTGTGTATTTCACTGTACATAAATTCCATTTCAATAACATGCATTAAAAAAAAAAAAAAAAAAACTCTTTAAGGTATTTAAGAGCAAAGATGTCACTTTGAAGACTAAGGTGCACCTGACCCAAGTCATAGCATTTTCAATAGCCTTATATATGCATGTAAGAGCTGCACAATGAACAAGGAAGACCACAGAAGAATCGATTCATTTGAACTGTGGTGTTGGCAAAGAATAGTGACATGAACTGCTAAAAGGATGAACAAATCTGTCTTGAAAGAAATACAGCCAGAATGCTCCTTAGAAGAGAGAATGGCCAGACATCATCTCTCACACTTTGGTCATGTTGTCGGTAGGGACCAGTTCCTGGAGAAGGATATCATGCTAGATAAACCAGAAGGTCAACAAAAAAGGGTAAGACCCTCAAGGAGATGGACTGACACAGTGGCTGCAATGATGGGTTCAAGCATGACAATTGTGAGGATGGTGCAGGCCTGGGCAGTATTTTACTCTGTTGTACACAGGGTGACTATGAGGTGGAACTGACTTGACAGCACCTAACAACAACAATACTACTTCTAGATTTCACCAACTGTTCCAGTATCTTTTATAGCAAAATAAAATTCAGGATCTTATTTCATATTCAGTGGTCATGTTTCTTTGTTATTGTTTGCTGTCAAGTTGATTCTTACATAGAATGCCCTATAGGACAGAAGAATGGCTTCATAGGGTTTCCTAGGCAGATCACCAGGTCTTTTCTCTTGCAAAGCCCATGGTGTGCTCAAACTGCTGACCCTCTGGTCAGCAGCCAAACGTTTAACCATCGTGCCACCAAGGCTTTTCATGTTGCTTTAGTCTCCTTTAATCTAGAAGAATTTCTGAATCTTTCTTAGTATGTCATAACATTAACATTTATAAGTGTACAGACCAGTTATTTGCAATACATCTTTCAACTTGGGTTTGCCTGGTATTGCTTCATAATTAGATTCAGATTATGCATTAATGGCATTTGTTAACACTGACCATTTGATTAAGGTGGTGTCTGGCAAGTTTCTCCAATCTAAAGTTATCATTTTACCCTTGGCAATCAATACCTTGTGATGAAGGACTTTGAGACTATATAAATATCCTATTACTACACTTTTACCCACTGATTCTTGCCTGAATCAATCATGATTAGTTATTAAATGATTTTCTAATCCCATCGTTTCTTTCACATTAATTAGTTGAAATTCTATTGCAAGAGTTTTCCAACAGCATTTATTTATTCACTTATTATATTGTTGTTGTTGTTGCTATGTGCCGTCGAGTTGGCCCCAACTCATAGAGACCCCTCCTTGGGCTTCTGAGGCAGTATCACTACGGAAGTAGATTGCCCCATCTTTCTTCCAAGGAGCGGCTGGTGGATTTGAACTGCCAGCCTTCTGGTTAGCAGTCAAGTGCCTTAGGCGCTACACTACCAGAGCTCCTCTTTATTATATTATATTATATTATTTAGGAGCTCTGGTAGCATAGCGGCTAAGACACTTGCCTGCTAACCAGATGGCTGGCGGTTCAAACCCACCAGCCGCTCCTCGGAAGGAAGGTTGGGCAATCCTACTTCTGTAGTGATACTGCCTCGAAAACCCAAGGAGGGGTCGCTATGAGTCGGGGCCGACTCGACAGCACATAACAACAACAACAACAACATTATATTATTTATTTATTTATATCATTTACATTGGTGTCGACTCTAGTTAACAGCTATAACTTTTGATATGTCCTCATCATTCTTTGAGTACAAAGAAAACCTTGTACAACAAGATGTTCCAGGTTTATCTTCTATATCCCCTGTCCCAGTCAGTTATTTCTGCAAAGATCTTGGATTTCTTTTTGTGGAGAAGACTAATTAGAAACCAAGACCTGGGTACTGTTCATTACTACCTAAGTTATATTGCTTTTATGCCCTCTCAGCACACAGCTGGGAAATAAATAAATAATATGAAAATATATAAATAAATACATAAAACATATGTATGTATGCATACACCCACAAATACGTGTCATAAACATACATGGATAACTACCACATACATCTAAATCTATCCCTATCCACAGCCTACATCTACTTCTACATCTAGTTATCTAGATATATATTTTCCCCATGAGTTCACAGTGGTATCTTCAATTCCAATCCAATATCACTTCATTCTGCCTTTCTCTCTTTCCATATCTGTAACTCCCTTCTCTTGACAGGAGAAACCCGGCTCCTACCAATCATTATATAGTTAGTTATTTGCTCAATCCTAGAATGTATGGAAAGTAGTTTGGAATTGCTAATCTCTGCAAAAAAAGAAATCTATTGATTTTAGTTCACTATTTGTTTAGAATAGTTATTTGTCAGCCCCAGGATTAGGAGCTCTGGTAGCATAGTGGCTAAAAGCACTTGACTGCTAACCAGAAGGATGGTGGTTCAAACCCACCAGCCACTCCACTCCTCGGAAGGAAGGTTGGGCAATCCTACTTCTGTAGTGATACTGCCTCGGAAACCCAAGGAGGGGTCGCTATGAGTCGGGGCCGACTCG
>NW_006921602.1:12374792-12401441 GCF_000298275.1 Orycteropus afer afer | reverse complement strand
GTGGCTGCGATGATGGGCTCAAGTATAGCAGGGATTGTGGGGCTGGCGTGGGATCGGGCAGTGTTTTGTTCTGCTGTGCATGGGGTCGCTATGAGTCAGAAACGACTCGACGGCACTTAACAACAACAATACAATTTGTTTAGAAGTTTTTTGTGTGTTTAGCCTGAGAGTATACAGTCCACATATACACATTTTTAACATCCTAGGAAGCACTCACTCTCTAGGGCCCTTATGTCAAGCATTTACATTAGTAATTCCCAAATGCCAAATCCTACAGGATTTGCGGTACATAAAAGTCAACTGGAAAGTTTGGTCTATTGGTTTTTTAATATAGAATCCCAGGTCTGAGACTTCTCCTTCCAGCCATTATGGGATAACTTGCATTGGACTTGCTTACTGACCTTATAAACCAAAACAAACTACATGAAGCAACTGTTTTCAGGCACTGGGCACAAGACAGCACAGGATATGATCCCTAAGAGTAGGAAAACACAGAAAGTGAGCCTCACAATCTCCTTGGCTTTATGTCTGTGGGTACTTTCAGGACTGTAACACAGGATGGTAGAGCCCAAAATGTCTTACAGAACTGAGGAGGCAGAAATTAGAATCAGATGCTGTTGAAGTGACTAAAATCCATGGGGCAGGGTACCAAAGAAGAGGGAGTTCTACAGAGCAAGAGGTCCTAGAAGTCTGCACAGGCATCATTGTTAAATACTAAACTATACGTGCACTGGACACAACTGTGAGGCCTGACAGAAAACAATTATTCATTCAGGAGGTTATGAGCTCAATGAATATTCTAGAGGTCACACAGTACTAGAGAAGATTTTGATGAGCCAGAATGGAAATTCAAATGAGATCCCAGAGGGCCACACTTTCGGCATAGGTCTCTTATCCCTAAAATAAAGACTACACTAGACTCCTTTCAAGATGCTCTGAGAAAAAATAATACCCTGAATAGAACTCAACATTACTGAAAGGAAGACAATACAATCTAAACCCCAACAATATTGCATCCACAATATCCAGTACACAACAAATTGCTAGAGACGTGAAGCAGCAGAAAATGTAACCTATATTGGGGGGTGCAGGTATCAGTCAGTAGAATTAAACCCAGAGATGACAGAGAAGTTGGAATTAGCAGAAGAAGACTTTAAATCAGCTTTCATAAATATGTTTAAGAACTAAGACTCCCCACTCCTACTGAATTTGGTCTAGGGGAAGGCTCCAGCAATCTGTATTAAGAAGTTCCCCAGGTGACAGCAATATGGAAACTACTGATATCCATTAAGAACCAAAGTTGCCATTTGGTAGCAGCCTGATGGGGCCATACATAAACAAACAGTGAGTGGAAACAGAGGCTGCGGCTCCAGAAACCAATACGCATACACATACACAGAGCCTGATATCTTTCCAGTTCCCGTGAGGCTCAGCAGTACTACTTGTACTATTTCTGTGATATTCCCTTATCTTCCCAATAAAATACCTTGCCACATTCTTCCTTTTTCAGTACTCTTTATACATTTGTTTTTCAAAAATTAGTATATTCCCATGATTCAAAAATTTAAAAATACAAATGCATATTTTTGCCTTTTTGTACAGAAACAGTAGCTATACTTGCTTTTACCACTTAATAGCATGGCATGGAGATCTTCCCATATCAATACATGGAGGGATTTTTCTTCCTTATAGCAGCATAGTATTCCATAGTTTTATAAAATCAAAATAAATAAAATAATAACACTGCCATCGAGTCGATTCTAACTCAAAGCAACCCTACAGAACAGGGCAAAACTGCCTATAGGGTTTCCAAGGCTGCCACATCATTCTCCTGTGGAGCAGCTGGTGGGTTTGAACTGCCAACCTTTTGGTTAACTAGGGGAGCACTCAACCACTGTGCCAGCAGGGCTTCCTATTGTTTATATTCACCATTATTTATTTAATCAGTCTCCTTCTAATGAACATTTCATTTGAAATAAACTCCCTTTTCATTATTTATGACAAAGTACATGTTCAAAGATACCTATTGTATATCTTACTGCTAACTAACTCAAACTATTGGACTGTATCTTCTCAAATGGAAAACTGCCTCAAAAATACCCTCCCACCAGGACTTCTGTTCATAGTATATAAAAGTCAACAGAGCAGCTGAAAGAAGATGGTGATGACAATAGTCCTAGTCCAAAAGTGCCCACGCCAATCTCCAGAACTGAGTAGAGAAACTGACTCCATTAACTGTGGGTGTGTACACCTAAGAAAAGGAGCTCTGGTGGTGTAGTGGTTAAGGCATTTGGCTACTAACCAAAAGGTCAGTGCTTGGAACTCACCAGCTGCTCTGTGGAAGAAAAATGAGGCCATCTGTTTCCATAAAGATTTACAGCCTTGTAAACCCAATAGGGGTCGCTACGAGTCAGAACTGACTCAATGGCAGAATTTTGCGTTTTAAACAAAAGAGAAGCAGCATGGTAAAACAAAAGGAGAAACATATTTGGAGTCAGGTGTTCTGGGTTTGAGCCTCAGCTTCCCCAGTTCCTGGATATAAGATCCTGAGCAAGTCACTTAAACTCTTGAGTCTCAAGTTCCTCATCTGTAAAATGAAGATAATATTTTAACTTCCTCACAGGCTAACTGTGAGGACTATAGAAGATAAATATAGCTAAACTATAGTGTAAATTGTTATTTTGGGTCAATACTAGCAAAAATAATTAAAATTAAAATACACACATGTATATAAAATAAAAAATATATGTATATAATCTTACCAATGAGAGTTGCTAAAGAACAATGAGGTACTGTTGGCGTGAACCTGATAATAACCAGATAGTCTTCTTCATGTATCTCCTGAACCTCCACACAACTTTCTGTTACCACTTCCAGTTCTTCTAAAGTATTGGGCTTCTCTGGGTCCCGGATAGTACGAATCAAATCTAAAAATTCATCACAAAGTATTTTATTAAAAAAAGAATAGTCTAAACAAGGATGATCTTGCCAATCCTAATCTAAACACTGTCTTCTTTTTGTTCAAGCAAACAGTACAGAAACTTGAACTACCAAGTTCCTTTTAAGAAAAATGTTTTCTTGATTTATTAGACCACATTCAGTTTCCTGGATCCAACATTTTAGAATTGCCCCATTTCCAGACTGAATATATGAAGGGTCAACAAGGTACTGGGAATAGATGTACCAATTTCAGGTGGGGATGCTCACCTGGTTAAAATGCAAAGGAAAAACTTAAGAAAAAAACTTAAGAACTTAAGAAGATTCTGGACTCACTCATTCAATAAATACTTCTTGAAATTTTATTACATACACAATTCTGCTAGGCACTACTATGGCAGAGAAACTAATGTTTAGGGAAACTTGGTATAGCACAATGGTTAGGAGGATGGACTGTAAAGGCAGATCTACAGGTAAGCCTGTCACTTAACTAGCTTTACGACCTTCATTCCCCTTGCTAAACTTCAGTTTTATAAAAACAAAGACCAAAATGTATATCATATGGCTGATGCAAGCATTAAATAATACATTTAAAGTGCTTTTGTACTTAGTGCTGTTGCAAGAATTAAAAAATACATTTAAAGTGCTTTCTGTATGGAGCCACACACCTGAAAACATTACCAATTATTACTATTAAATAATTAAAAATCAAGATGGAATATAAGAATGAAAAAAGCATCACAGAAGCTTAAGGATGAATTAACTTTAGCTTAGAAGAATGTGGTATCAAGCTGTAGAGTGAAATCTCAATCAAGCCTTTAAAAATGGGTAACATTACAATGTTTGGCATTTAAGGTAATGAAAAGTGAAGAACAAATAGTTTGCCTGGAATCCAGCGTTAAGTAAAGGAAGGTAGTAAAATATAGGCATGTATCATTATACTGTGTTTCTCTCTACTGCGCTTCGCAGATACTGCATTTTCTATAAATTGAAGGTTTGTGACAACTCTGTGCTGAACAAGTCTATTGGCACCATTTTTCCAACAGCACGCGTTCACTTTGTGTCTCTGTGTCACATTTTGGTAATTCTCACAATATTTCAAACTGTCTCATAATACTATTATACGTTTAATAGTGTAAACATAATTTTTATATGCACTTGGAAACCAAGATTCATATGACTCGCTTTATTGTAATATTTGCTCTGTTGCAGTCGTCTGGGAACCAAACCTGCAATATTTCTGAGGTATGCATTTATAGGGTTTGTGCAGATTACCAAGAGTATTTTACACCATGCTACAGGTACGATGGGTGCTATCAAGAGGTTCTGAACAAGGGAGTGATAGGATAGCATTGTGCTGTGACATGCGCAAGGGGCAATCTGATGGAACTTTGCAACAAACACTGAACTGTGGCATAAGATTTAAGAGCACACCAAGAGTAGCTGTAGAACCTATGAAATTCACAAAGGAGAGAGAACAGTAATTTTCAACATTAACTGAACACTGCAATCACCAGGAATGCTTTTAAAAATATATATTGATGACTGGCAGAACTAAACACCTTATGGCATTGGTTTACTGGATTTGAAGGGTTAGGATTATAGTCTCCTGGTACAACTCAGCCAATTGTCATAACATAGTTCATAAATATAACGTTCTACGTCCTTGTTTAGTAAGTAACATCTGAAGTCTTAAAAGCTTGGAAGTGGCCGTCTAAGATGCAACTATTAGTCTCTACTCATCTGAAGCAAAAGAGAAAGAAGTAAATCAAAGACTCAAGGAAGAAACTAGGCCACAGAGCTAACAGCCCACAGGAGCTATGGCCTCTTCCTACCTGAGACCAAAATAACTAGATGGTGCCCCACTACCACTACTGACCCTTCTGACCAGGAGCACAATAAAGGTTTCAGATAGAAAGTGAGAAAAATGTAGACCGAAACTCAAATTCCTAAAAAAAGACCATATTCTGATACAGACTAGTGGAATCCCTAAGACTACTGCCCTAAGATATCCTTTGAACATGGAATTGAAGCCATGTGGTATTCACCCTTTCATTCAAATAAAGACTGGCTTATAAAAGAAACAATATCACCCGTGAGTACTGTGTGTTCCCTTAAATATTCAACTATATGAAACCAAACAGTCAGGCTTTACCCTACCACAAAGATGAAACATGAAGGAAGGGCAGGAAAGCTAGATTGATGGAAACAAAATAAACAGAATGGAAAGAATGACAACCCTGACACACTGTGAAAAATGTAACCAATGCCATGGAACATCTGCATAAGAGCTGTTAAATGGCATCCAATTTGCTGTGTAAACTTTCACCCAAAACACAGTAAAATATATATTGCTATAGGAGCTCTGGTAGCATAGTGGCTAAGACACTTGCCTGCTAACCAGACGGCTGGCGGTTCAAACCCACCAGCCACTCCTCGGAAGGAAGGTTGGGCAATCCTACTTCCGTAGTGATACTGCCTCGGAAACCCAAGGAGGGGTCGCTATGAGTCGGGGCCGACTCGACGGCACATAACAACAACAACAACATCTGGATCCTAGCCACAGAGACTCTGATTTAATTGGTTTGGAGTGTGGCCTAGGCATTGAGAGTTGTAAAAACTCTCCAGGTTATTCTTATGTACAGGCCAGTTTGAGAACCACTGGTGTAAAGGGAAAGAGACTCAAGGATAGACCAGCAGGAAGCACCTAATTTAGGGATAAGAGCAGAAAGCAAGAAGTAGAAAAAGGAAGAGGAGTGGTTAGCAACATCAAATGTCACAGAAAAACTCAGGCTGACAAGTGTCACTCAGGAGGTCACTCATAAGAAAATAGTTTCAGTAGAGAGGTGAAGGCAGAAGCCAGTTTGCAAAAGATGAATCGAGAGGGAATTAAAAATGCAGTCCTAGGGCCTTGGCAGGGAAGGGAAGGGCAAGGAAAGACAGTAGCCTTAGAGGAAGCCAGATAATGACAAGATAAGGGAAACTTGAGTACATTTTATAGCCAAAGGGAAAGGATCAAAAAGAGGAAGAAGGATTGAAAATACAACTGGGCAGGCAGACTAATAAATACATAGAAAGGAATGGGATCAAGGAAATGGGAACTCTGCAGAGGACAAGATCTCCTTCTTACTCTGAGACTGTACAAAAAGATGAAGAGCAAAATGATAGAGAGATTGAAGTAGAAAAGAGAGCAGCAGAAGGAATTCATGTTGGATGAGCTTGATGTTCTTGAGTCTGAGGTTTTGTTCTGTTATTTACAGTACCCCTATGGAAGGCTGGGCGATCTATTTCCGTAGCGATACTGCCTCGGAAACCCAAGGAGGGGTCGCTATTTGTTGGGTCCGACTCCACGGCAATGGGTTTTATGACCAGAAATGCAGCTGGGAAAATCATTCAAACTTTATTTTCTACCAGCTATCTCCAGGCTTATCACTTGAATAGAAATGAAAATTTGAAAATGTAGGCAGGAAAAAGAGGATAAAGCTCTTTCTCAAAGCTGTGACGTCATAAACCAAAAAACCAAACCCCCTGTAAGACACACAGCGACCCCCATAGGGCTTCCAAGGCAATAAATCCTACGGAAGTAGACTGCCTCATTTTTCTCCCATGGAGCAGATGGTAAGTTTGAACTACTGACCTTCTGGTTAGCAGCCAAATGGCTTACTCACTGTGCCATCAGAGCTCCTCTGTGACATCATGGGGCTCTGGATAACAAGGTTTTTGAAAAGGCCATTTCTGCTCCTTCTATGCAAACTTATCTACATAAGCTGTATTATACTCTATAAATGAAACTTAACCCTAAAATTAAATCTTATTCCTTAT
Source organism: Orycteropus afer afer (assembly GCF_000298275.1). NCBI lineage: Eukaryota > Metazoa > Chordata > Mammalia > Tubulidentata > Orycteropodidae > Orycteropus > Orycteropus afer. The sequence continues at coordinate 12,394,682 of NW_006921602.1, read as the reverse complement.
TAAACTTCTCTAGTTCTTCAGTGATTTGAGAAGTATGGATTTATTTCTTTAGAAAGAAAGCAATCTTCACATTACTCATCAAACCCAAATCAGTTGCTGTCCAGTGGATTCTGACTCATGGCAACATCATGTATTGCAGAGAACTGAGCTCCATAGGGTTTCAAGGCTGTGACCTTTTGGATTCATGGCAACCGCACATGTGTTACAGAGTAGAACTGTGCCCCACAAGGTTAAGGATATGATCATTCAGCAGATCTCCAGGCCTTTCTTCCAAGGTAGAACACAGTGGATGGGTTCTAACAGATAACCTTTCAGTTAGTAGCTGAGTGCTTAACCATTTCTGTCACCCAGAGAGACTCCTTAAGCAACCTGAGCCAGATAGATGACAATTATGAATGGAATGAAGTCCCTAAAGCGGTTGGACACATTCCTGTCCTGCAATGCCTCTGTCTACAGCAGACCTAAAGGTTCTGGGATGCAACTTTGGAAGAGATGATCCTTTGCCCTTAAACTTATACTGAGGGATACTTATGTAAGTGAAAATAGCTATAGTATGCTATAGACCTCAAGAAGACAAACAAAAATTCAGAGGAAGGAGAGATACTAATCTCTGATGGGGGAGGGAGGGGCTGGAAAGGCTTTAAGAAGACTCACTTAAGTCTTAAAGAGTAAGTAGAATCTGGATATATAGAAAGGAGTCCTGGTGGACCTGTAGTTAAGCAGCTCAGCTGCTAACCAAAAAGGCAGGCTTGTTTTTTGGTTGGTTTGGATACACAGAGGGTCAGGGCATACTAGGCAGAGGAAACTAGAACATTAGTATGGACTTCATCCCACTCATAATTTACTCTGCAACACATGATGTCACCATCAGTTGAAAACCACTGGACAGAAACTGATTAGGTTTGGGTTTAAGTCAGTACTGCCTCTAGCAAGAGAGAAGTCAACCAATCACCTCCAAAGGTCTTCCCCAGCCTCAACTTTCTTCTATAAGCCTTACCTGAATTATATTTGTATTCTTATGGCTGGATCTTTTACCTGAGGACAGCAGGAATCTCTAAACATTAGATTCAATCTTTTTAGTTTTCAAAAATAACACTACATGACTCCCCCCAAAAAAAAGGAGATCCATGAAGTTACCGATAAGTGGTAGAAAGTGCACTAAGCTTAGAATCAGAAAACATGGGCTTTAGGTTTTTGGCCCTGATCTTTGCTGGCAGTGTGACCTCGAGCTAGTTGTTTAACCATTCCAAGGCTTGTTGTTGTTATGTGCCGTCAAGTCAGCCCTGACTCATAGCGACCCCTCCTTGGGTTTCCGAGGTAGTATCACTACGGAAGTAGGATTGCCCAACCTTCCTTCCGAGGAGTGGCTGGTGGGTTTGAACCGCCAGCTTTCTGGTGAGTAGTCAAGTGCCTTAGCCACTATGCTACCAGAGCTCCCATTCCAAGGCTTAGGTTTTATTTTTATATTCACACATACACACATACACATACTGCACTCCAGCTCTCAGGGCCACATTTAAAGGCACTGTAAGCTTGAGGCCCTGCTATGAGGAGCCTATCTCGTCCTCTTAGGGATCTCTGCCTATTGACTTTGCTTAAAAAGAGTGACTGTGACCTTGAACAAGTCTCCAACTCGGGCGACACCGACCAGTGCCCTCGGCAGGAGGAAGAGTTGGTATCCAGTGAGGGACTCGGATAAGCTCAAATATGCACTCAAGTGGTGGGGCGTAGCTTTGCTTCCTAACTAAGAACCCTAGACTCCTCTTCTGCCCAGGTGTCTTGGGATGGCCACTAGGGCGTGGGGCGGAAAAGCTGAATGAAGACCTTCCGACTTGGCTTGTCCAACGTTTAGAAAAAGCCCAGGCCTCCCACATCCACATCTGACTTAGAATCCCAGAAAAAAATGCTTCCCACTCTCCCGACGAAACTCGGCGAAAAACCCAGGTCTCAACTCTAAGATCTCTGGCCAGGTCCTACCTCCCAACCCCCACTGCCTTCATGTGTAAAGCCAAACGCCCAGGGTAAATTAATTACCATAAACCTCTAGCGCTTTCTCTTCCATGATCCGGGGCTGCCGGGCAGCTCCCCGTTCAGAGAGGCCCGAGAGCCACAGGACTCTGTTCAGCGTCCAAGACAGCAGCCCAGACAACCGCTCCATCCTCATACTCCGCCATCCCTGGCGACTGTCCCACCCAAGCCACCGTCTTTCAACAGCCGGTCTAGAAACTTTAAAACTTCCTGGTCTTCAAACAGGCTAAGAGAATCCTAAACAGTCCAGGACAGCAGAGATAGGCGGGACCGGAAGGAGTAGCGCAGAGGACATTGGGAAGGGTGCTACAAGTACTACAAGCCCCAGCATGCATTAGTAAGTTTCGGCGGGACAAGGGGGGGGGGGGAAATCGCTGCACGTGAAGCGCATTGCGCGCTGGGACGAATGGGTCGTTCTGGGACTTGTAGTTTCAGCCGGGAAGAGGTGGGTGTAGAGGTCTGGTGTGCGCCACTGATTGCTTTATCCAGCGCTCGAGATAAGCTAAAGAGGAATCCTGAAGAGGTAGGAGAAAAGAAGATTTTGGTTTCTAGTAGTGGAGAAGGATGTGCTCAGAGATTGCTATTTCCCCGAGGAAGTTGCTTCCAGCCAAAACCTTTCTTACTTCCTGGTCGTGCCGGAAGTGAGTTTCCGTTGCTGTGAAACGGGAAGTATTGGGAGCCTAGTAAGGACGTTTAGGCGTTTGGGAGGAGCGTTTTGGAGTTTACTCGTCTCACAGGGCTTCAGTACAGCACAACTACGGATTGGAAATTTCTGCCTTAAAAGACAATTTAGAATGGGAGAACTTTCTCTGAAAGAAAGGAGCTCTGGTGGCGTAGTGCCTAAGGCATTTGACTGCTAACCAGAAGGTTGGTGGTTCAAACCCACCGGCCACTCCGCTGTAAGGAAGAGTGGGCAGTCTACTTCTGTAAGGATTTATCCCCTCGGAAACCCAAAGGGGGAGCGCTATGAGTTGGAATCGACTGAATGGCAGTGAATTTTTTTTTTTTCCCCTGAAAGAGGTGATGACACATTGGGGATCACCTTCCTAAGAAGAATGTCTTAAGCCCATCAACGTTCATGCTGTGTGGATGACAGTAACCAGAGTGATGTTAAAGCGTTTTACCCATCCATCCCTCATTTCAAATCTCAAATATTTCTTGGCTACTTAATTTGTCAGACACTGCCTATGGACACGAGGTTACAAAGGTAGCTAAGACCCAGCCGCTACCCTCAAGAGACTTACAGACCTATGAGGGAACCAACCCCTGATGCTGAGCAATTTGCCATTGGAAAAAAACTGAAACATTTTGTCAAAGTTGATTGCAAACTTCATCTCGTCTCTATTGAGAAGAAAGTATTATCTTGAAGAATTATCCCATGGTTACATATCCTATTTATCTTTAAACTCCAGGCTTACTTGTTTAGCTGATTGATACTTTTAGGCTCACCAGACAATCAGTGAATAGTTAAGGTCCCAGGAAAATTTTGTTCAGAAATTGATAATTCCTCGCTATCTATGCCACTCCATTTATTCCACAGCAGTTGAGAGGATAATCCTAACTTCCTTCCAACGAAATTTAGGACACTTGGATCTCACCTCTTCCGTGAAGCTTTCCCAATTTTTTAAGCAGAGTTGATCGCTTTCACGGTGCTCCCAAAGCACATTTTTGAACACGTTCAACTGTTGATTTGCATGCCAGACTCCGTTAGTAAATTGTCAATGCTTAAGCTCCTTAAGGCAAGGAGCTTCTTTATTTCTGTACCTCAAGAACATAGCACGGTGCCGGTCACGGAGTAGGTGCACAATAGATATTTCTTTTTTTAAAACAATATATATTTCTTGACTGCATTAACGGAATGTTTCCAAAGAATAAATGGCGAGACTTTCTGCAGTCTGTTTAGAGAACTCAATCAGAAATATTTATTGCATCCTTTTAAGGGCACTGCAGAAGCTCTGGTGGCATAGTGCCTAAGGCATTTGACTGCTAACCAGAAGGCTGGAGGTTCAAACCCACCAGTCACTCCTCAGAAGGAAGATTAGGCAATCTACTTCCCGGGTGATACTGCCTGGAAACCCAAGGAGGGGTCGCTATGAGTCCGATCCGACTCCACGGCAGTGAGATTAGTTTTTAGTTTAGTAAGGACAATGTGCTCAGTAGGTGTCATGTAGAGGTTTTTGAACTTTTTTAGCCACAGACTCCTTTATTCAAGAGAAGTCTCCCCAGGAAGCCAAAGCTATCCAGAGCACACAGGAATCTGAGCAGCAGCCCCTGGCTCCACCTTTTCTGCGCTCTAAATTCCCCTCATTAAGACCTCAGCGTTGTGGTCCTGGGCTGGCTTTGCTGAAAATGAACCATCCACCTCGGCCCCGCCCAGGCCCTGCCCCCAGCGCCTAAGCCCAGCGCCTGTTCCACGGGGTCGGTCGCGGCGCTCCCACTCCTCCCTTAGCTGGAACGCTTTGCTCTCGGCGCTATCTCTCTATAAAGTTGTTGTTGCGGCTTCCGCCTCGGGTGCAGGAAGATGGCGTCCGGTGGTGGCTGTAGCGCCTCTGAGCGACTCCCTCCGCCCTTTCCCTGCCTGGAACCGGAGTCTGAGGGGGCGGCTGGGGGATCAGAACCCGAGGCTGGGGACAGCGACACTGAGGGGGAGGATATTTTCACCGGCGCCGTGGCAGCCGTGAGTTCGCACCCTTTGGGGTGGCGGGCGGGCGCCCCAAAAGGGAAGAGAGGCTAGATGAGGGTTGAGAAGGCTGGGCAGAGTGGGCCCGGTTGATACTTCGCCTCATCTCAGTCTCAGATGATACTTCGCGTCGGTGACAGCAATCTGGGCGGGAGCCTGGCTGAAATTCGAGGCACAGGGCCTGGCTTCTCGGCCTCTGGGCGGAAGGTGAGGAATGAGGGGTGTGGTGGTTTCTCCCGCTAAATCCGTGATAGCGAAGAGCCTGCGAGGCCGTCATTTGGCCCAGCTGTGTAGTGACCTCACGAATCCTCGGGCTGTTTTGCTGCTTGGTTGTTACCCGGACTGATCTAATAGGTCAGGATTAGGGAAGGGAGTGCAGGCAGACCTTCCTTCCCTACGCCTCACTACTCCTAGGTCGAATAATGTTACCTGGAGTGGCCAGGGATAGTGAGCCGCCCACAAATCCTTTCATTAGCATAGCACCTACTGGTAATTACCAAAGGTCCTTTCTGGATATTAGCTTATAAGTGTTAGTTTGTAAATTTTTGTTAGAGGTTAATGATAATAAAAGTTTATTTGTAAGATTAAAAAAAAAGTTAGTTTGACTCCTCTGATCTCTAGGAAAATCTGGCCTTTTCTGGCTGACATGAGGCCTTGCCAGATAGAGGACTACATAGCCCAGAAGGCGTTGTCCTTTTTAAAAGGATGTCTTATAAAATGCCTGAGTACCTTCTGAGGGAACAAATCTGTAAGTGCGAAGAGGAAATGGTTTCATAAGAGTTAGATGTTGGAGGAAATAATCTTAATGTGTGGAATGAGGAAATCAGTAATCAGTTCTGAAACCAGTGCCAACGTTTTGGGCTGTTTTTGTGAGAATACCGATTCATTTCATTTGGTATGGTTCCTGCCAATTGTAAACTTGTTCAATGCTGCGTCTATGAATTTATTCATCTTTCTGGATTGGATGTTTCTCTTTATAGTACCTACTCAGTATGTGAGTGATTAAGTAAAACAGCTTTAAATTCTTTATACAGCCTGTGTCTGAAAAAGTTTATTTCCTGAGAGACTGTCATTTTTGTCAGAAAAGGATTACGTTTCTTGGAAATAACCTTGCTAAAGCCTCCAGTAACAATCATTAAGAGTTTTTCCTACTCTGTATTCAGGCATTGAGTCCATAATCCCATCTCATAAACTGCTTAATGATGCTAATAACTATTCAAACCATTTAATGAAGGCTGTGTTATTCTAAGAAACAATGTAACTCTCGCTACTATAGATTTCAGGTATTAGGCTTTCTGTATACTATTTAAAACGTTGTTGTTGTTGTTATGTGCCATACAGTCTGATCCAGCTCATAGCGGCCCCTCCTTGGATTTCTGAGGCAGTATCACTAGGGAAGTAGATTGCCCAACCTTTCTTAGGCTGGTAGATTTGAACAGCCAGCCTTCTGGTTAGCAGTCAAGTGCCTTAGGCACTACGCTACCAGAGCTCCTATTTAAAACATATCTATGGTATATTCCTTGACTAACTCACTCAGAAACCATGGAACACAGTTGCTGTTGATAACTGCCTGGAAATAATTCACACTGGATATCCGAAAAATAGAAATTCTGGCACCAAAAGTGATTGGCTATATAGACAAATATTGATGTCTTTTCAAAAAAGGACCTTGGAAGGGTGAAGAGTTATTTTCTAGAATTATCTAAAGAAATTTAAGAAGATGAGATTCGGTGGATCTCATGGAATCCACTTGATGAGCAATGGATTGATTTGGTGGGGTTTTTTTGCAACAGATTACTTTACCACAGGGCTTCTAACTGGTTCATTCTGGTTCAACCTCCTGCTGAAAATTTGCATTTCTACCCTAGATACAGGTAAGCTAGGTTACCCACCATTTCTTTGTTCAGGCAATGTTCGAACCTGAACCTCCTTAGCCCCATAAGGTTTTCTGTTTTGTTTTGTTTTTAAAGGAAGGCATCTCTCTTGGTGTTAAAGACCCCAAACCCAGGCTCTTACAGCACTACCCCACGGGTGGGATACAGGGAGGTGAGACAGAGGAAATGGTTCTAGGCATGGGTGCTCGTGCATTGTCCGGATGGCAGGCGGGTGTGTGAGGGCTCACTTTGCTCGCTTCCTCTGCTGGTGCCACTGCAGCTGCCAGTTACTCCAATCTCCTCCAGCAGCAGTAGCAGTAGCGGTAGCAGTGATGACAAGGATGACCTAACGGAAGCAGACTCCCATAAGGTTTTAATACGGCATCCAAATCACATAACGTCCTAGTCCTATTTCACAGAGCATGTTGTGGACATGAAACAACACATACCTGCATCCTGAATCAGAATCTATATTTTAACAAGATTCTTATTAAAATATATTCTTATATATACATAAGAATCACCTGGGGATCTTGTTAAAATGTAGCTTTCACTATAACTGGGATGGAAATACCGATTCTCAGAAGGGGATCAAACTAGAATGAACAGATCTGAAGTCCTGTTTTACAGAGTCAATACCTCTCTATTGTGTCTGTAAAAATCTGTGGCCTCATTTCCAGCTAAGGACGCAAAAGGTCAAAATAACCTTGTGTTACCACAGAAAGCATAATGAATTTTATTTAGATTTTGATCCAGGAAAATTGACTTCCTAAGGAAACTAAAATACCACCTGTAAACCTTTTTTTTTTGAGCTGCCTGCCTGGATGTTCATCTTCAGGAAGTTAAGATTCCTCTCTAGTTAAGCTTTGCGTATCTCATTAAACAGCCATTAAATACAAATTATGTTTTAATAAATGCTTTAGTTGTGAGCTAGAAAAAAAACTAGGCATTGCAGTACTTCTGTATGTGAGGAGTAACATTGAAGAATAATGTAAGAGTGTGAGCTTTGAAGTCTGATTGCTTAGGTTTAAATAAATCCTGGCTCTACTACTTGCTGGTTTAACCTTGGGCAAGCTGTTTAATTACTTTATAACTTTTCCATACATGTAAAATGTGAATAATAATATTTACATTCATCATCTTTATGAAGATTAAATTGAAATACTTGTGAAACTCTGAAAAGAGTGTTGTGCATATTATAAACCTTTTTAAAGAGTACTTATTTTTTGAGGGCTTGAGCTGTATTTGCTTATGAGCATTTTGTAGACTCTAAGAATCAAAAACCCACAAGATTGACTAATGAATTACAAAAAGTTAATTAACCATTTGTAAATGGTTAGTGTAAGTTTAAGAACTAACTAGGAGTAAGATTGATTATCTAAAACCAACCAAGTAGACATTTAATGACTTCAGTACCATCTTACTGATTTAAGTATATCTTTATGTTGTGGTTTTTATTGCCTGTTGGAAGCTCATGTTGAAAGCAAAGAGAGGGACATTGAAGAATTGTGACACTGAGGCGTGTAAAAAGTAAAAGTCATTTATGGTATGAATGTAATTTCCTGGACATCGATGAAACAGATGTCGATGTTAATCATCCCATCTGCCCTCTTTTATAGGCCTACAGGCTTTGTTAATACAGTAATAGAAGTGTGATTTGACTAACAATCGAAAGAACACCACCTGACATGCATCTCAGAATCCACAAACCAGTTATTTGAATGGGAGAGACTGAAATGAAAAGAACTATTAAAATAACTCTTAAGTCATTGGTTTAAGACTGGGGGAGGGGGAAGACTGAAAACCAGCTTGTGAAATGGCTGATTGTTAAAATACCTAAGACCTATCTTTCAGTTTCTTACTTTGTGGGCCTATGTAAGGGTCTAAAACTCCCAATATATTATCGGACTCTGGTGTGGAACTGAATTCAGATATGTATCTTTTGAGCTAAACTTTATTAGTTATGGGATAGGATTAGTTTTACCTTATTACAACTGAGAAAGTAAATTGGAGCCATTCTTTTTGGTGGCGTAGTGCCTAAGGCATTTGACTGCTAACCAGAAGGCTGGCGGTTCAAACACACCAGCCACTCCTCAGAAGGAAGGTTGGGCAATCTACTTCCATAGTGATACTACCTTGGAAACCCAAGGAGGGGTCGCTATGAGTTGGGTCCGACTCAGTGGCAGTGAGTTTGGTTTTGGGTTTAATGCCTAAAACTGTCGTGTTAAACGGACTGTAAGTTTCATGCTTGTTTTTATACTTCATTTACTTCACTGATCTTTATGTACTTCAAAACCTAAGGATAAAATTGGAGCAAGTTTTTTTATTTGCCTTCTCAGGATTTCTTATATGCCCATCTCTGTTGAGCAGTGTGCCAGATCACAGTTAGGTTTGCCTTATAAATTTAAAGGAAGAACTATGGAGACATTTCTCATGCAGAGACAAAGATGGAAAACAGACAAATGAGAGTCTCAGATTTTGGCCAACTCTGGTAACTTCTTTTGATAATGTGTCAGACGAATTAGAATTTTTTTCCCCATTATTCTTACTCTTAAACTGAAGTCCTGGTGATTAGGAAAATAGCCAGATGAAATGAAATAGGATAAAGAAGGACTAGTAAGGGAGTTGAAAAAGTCATATATTGAATAAATTATCTGTAATTAACCATATTTACATATGCCTGCCGGAAGCTCTGGTAGCATAGTACCTAAGGCATTTGACTGCTAACCAGAAGGCTGGCAGTTCAAACCCACCAGCCACTCCTCGGAAGGAAGGTTGGGCAATCCTACTTCCGTAGTGATACTGCCTCGGAAACCCAAGGAGGGGTCACTATGAGTCGGGGCCAACTCGACGGCAAATAAGAACAACAACCACCGGGATTTTAAGATTAATGAGCAATATAATTTTCATTGGTATTCAGAAGTTTTGGATTGTAATTAGCCCCTGGTTGACAGTGATTTACAGACCGCAAAGACTTTCATAAATGTAATTATGTATTAACCTTGTGACTGGAAAGGACACAAGCCTTAAATCTGTATTTATATAGTATGTATTCTGAGGGGGAACAAATCAACTCTTTTTGAGATCACTTTATTTCTATTTGAGTGCTTGTAGAATTACTTTTTTAGATCTCAGAAAAAGCTTTATAAAAACTCATAAGGAGTTAGGTAGTTTAATGGCTAATATTTTAATTCTCTGTTTTACAAAACATATATAATAGCTGTTCCCAAAGGTGTAATGCATAGTAAGTTTCTTGGCACTAGTCTTTCTTGGTCTTAACTAAACTTCTGAAAGTGAATGTACGTAAACTATATCTTTAATCAAAGGTTTACTGCTTGGTCTATTTAGTTAATGGTTTAGTTATTTATAACTAATATTAGTAAATGTTGTTAGGTGTCATCAAGTCAGTTCCTACTCATAGGGACCCTGTGTGCAACAGAACAAAACACTGCCTGGTCGGTGGGAGAGGAGGGGAGGGAACACTGCAAAAATTAAAAAAAAAAAAACACTGCCTGGTCCTGCAACATCCTCACATCATTGGTATGTTTGCTCCCATTGTTATATTGTATTGTAATGTGTCAGCAAATCTTGTTGTCTTCAAAGTGACATCTTTGCTTTTGAACACTTTAAAGAGGTCTTTTGCAGCAAATTCACCCAAAGCAAGATATTTCGTTTGATTTCTTGACTGCTGCTTCCATGGCCATTGATTGTGGATCCAAGTACAATGAAATCCTTGACAACTTCAATCTTTTCTCCATTTGTCATGGTGGTGGTTATTGGTCAGTTGTGAGGTTTTTTCTTTTCTTTATGTTGAGGTGTAATCCATATTGAGGGCTGTAGTCTTTGATCTTCATCAGTAAGTACTTTAAGTCCTCTGGTGTTCAGCAAGCAAGGTTGTGTCATCTGCATATCACAGATTGTTAATAAGACTTCCTCCAATCGTGATGCCACATGAAGTCCACCTTCTTCGATGATTTGCTCAGCTTACAGATTGAATAAGTATGGTGAAAGGTTACAACCTGAAGAACACTTTTCTTGATTTTAAACCATGCAGCATCCCCTTATTCTGTTCGTAGGACTGCCCTTGGTCACGGGTAAGCTACCTACTGTTGTTGTGTTGTTGTTATGTGCCACTGGGTTGGACCTGTCTCATAGCAACCTCTCCTTGGTTTCCGAGGCAGTATCACTACAGAAGTAGATTGCCCAACCTTCCTTCCAAGGAGTGGCTGTTGGATTTGAAATTCCAACCTCCTGGTTAGCAGTCAGGTGCCTCAGGCACTACGCTACCAGAGCTCCTCCTAAGCTACCTACTTGTTGTTGTTGTTGTTATGTGCCGTCGAGTCGGCCCCCGACTCATAGTGACCCCTCCTTGGGTTTCCGAGGCAGTATCACTACGGAAGTAGGATTGCCCAACCTTCCTTCCGAGGAGTGGCTGGTGGGTTTGAACCGCCAGCCGTCTGGTTAGCAGGCAAGTGTCTTAGCCACTATGCTACCAGAGCTCCCAAGCTACCTACTAGTGTGTAGTATTTTCTATACGTGTATTGCCTCAAATAGGTGATTACATCTGGTCAAAAGTTTAGAAGTAAAATTTCGTATTTTTCACACAAGTCTGTTGAAAACGTCCCTTGATTTTGCGATTCATTTTAATGCTCAGCTCAAATCCCAAACAAATTTGACTTCTAATAAGTTTGGTACATAGACTAACAGATTTCTTCCACTTCTTTTTTTCTTTTTAGGTTATAGAAGGAAAGCAAATAAAAGTAGTCACAAAGCCCTTTGGGAGAAAGAGAGCTGAGAGAAGTCTTTTAAAGATGACTAATAAGAACCCAATTTAAAATTACTTAAAATTAGATTTTGGAGCTTAAGAGAGAAGCAACAGCAGTCAGACTTCTGGTTTCTGAAAGGAGTTACTGCCCCTTTGCTTACTGAGGTGTTAAGGTAGCTCTTTTGGTTTGGCCATTTGTGGTTTGTTAGGCTGAGAGGGTAGAAAGGAAACAGAACATGTAATTTTTCTCCCTTAGTCCTCAACGCTTCTCAGCACTCTTAAGTAACTGTTAACATAAGTAATTCATGAGTAGTTGATAGTTACTAGAGCAAGTGGCCATAAGTACCTCATCTCCAAGAAAAGCCTGTTGCTCAACTTTTTTGGCTTATTCTTTTGCTTAGTCAAATGGACAGCTGAGGTTTCATTCTGCTTTGCAAGCAGATTTTGAACTGGGTTTGCATTTTCAGTTTAAAAGATAATACACCCATTAGTACTCTGATCCTTCTGTGGTTTTCTGAGCCCTTCTAAAAGTTACGTTAGTTTGAGACCCAAAAATTTTATTTGAGAAATTACATCAAAGAATTCATTAGAATGTCTGCAGCTAAATTTTGGTAAACTGATGATACTCCCTCTCAATTTGAGGTCTCTAATGAGCTTGCTCATGCTTTCCCTTAACTAACTCGGTGGTCAGCTTCAGGCTCATTTTCCCCACTCTCCTAGCTCCCCCTTTTTCATTTCCATCAGTCCCTCTACCCTCCAACTCAGAAGTTCTTCACCTTTTTTTGTGCTGTGGACCCTTTTGCAGTCCAATGGAAACTTATAGACCTGTTCTTAGAGTAATGTTTTTAAATGGATAAAATAAAATAGATTACAAAGGAAACCAATTATATTGAAATATGGTTGTAAAATATTTTATCTTGGTAAATAAGGAGTCCTGATGGCACAGTAGTTCAAGCTCTTGGCTGCTTGCTAACCAAAAGGTAATTGGTTTGAACCCACCAGCCATTCCATGGGAGAAAGATGTGGCGGTCTGCTCCCATAGAGATTACAGCCTTGGGACCCCTATGGTACAGTTCTGCTCTGTCCTGTAGGGTCACTATGAGTTGGAATTGACTTGACAGTGAATAGGGGTAGAGATTGATCTAATAACTACCATAACTTTGAAATAGAGATGAGCATAAATGGTATTTTGAGATCTGCAACAACTATGTTGTTGTTGTTGTTATGTGTCGAGTCGGACCTGACTCAGCGACCCTTCTTGGGTTTCCGAGGCAGTATCATTACGGAAGTAGATTGCCCAATCTTCCTTTCTGAGGAGTGGCTGGTGGGTTTGAACCTCCATCCTTCTGGTTAGCAGTCAAGTGCCTTAGGCACTACACTACCAGAGCTCCTTCAACAACTATAATAGATAGATAAAACTAATTTCTATTAGCTATAGTCTTGACGGCACATAACAACAACATAGTCTCGGGTATTGCTATTACTATTATAGTTTGTTGTGTATATTTATAATTGAAGGACATGCTGAATTTCAGCAAGAGGTTAGTGAAAATAAAATATTAATTTTATTCCCATCCAAGTTCATAGACCCTCTGAATTATGAACCCCAGGGTAAAATTCCCTAACTTTAGCTCCTTAAGCTGCGAGAAGAGCTAGTGTTGTGAAATCATTTGGGATGATCAGATAGTCTCCCAGCTTGTAGAATAAGATGCATCCCATTCCCAAATTTCATGCACATTGAATGTCTATTCTTCCAAGTGCAGATGCTTTTAGCACATCTGTGCCACTTTTGAAACATAGAGGTAGAAGAGGGGTTACTGCTTGTGATGGCTAGAATAATAATAGCCCCCTAAAGATGTCTATGGGACCTCTGATAGTGTAGTACCTAAGGCACTTGACTTCTAATCAGAAGGCTGGCAGTTCAAACCCACCAGCCACTCCTCGGAAGGAAGATGGGGCAATCTACTTCCGTAGTGACACTGCCTCGGAAACCCAAGGAGGGATCGCTATCTCAACGGCACATAACAACAACAACAAAGATGTCTATGGGAGCTCTGGTGGCACAGTGCCTAAGGCATTCAACTGCTAACCAGAAGGCTGGCAGTTCAAACCCATCAGCCACTCCTTGGATGAAGATTGGGTGATCTACTTCCATTGTGATACAGCCTTGGAAACACAAGGAGGGGTCGCTGTGAGTCAGTTCCGACTCAGTGGCAGTGAGTTTGGTTTGGTAAAGATATCCATGCCCATATCCCCAGAACTTGTAAATATGTTAGGTTACATGGCAAAAAGGAGTTAAAATTGAAGATAGAATTAAAGTTGCTAATCAGCCTAGCTTAAGGAGCTCTAGTGGCATAGTGCATAAGGCATTTGACTGCTAACCAGACTGTGGGTGGTTCAAATCCACCAGCTGCTCTGAGGGAGGAAGATGAGTTAATCTACTTCTATAAAGATTTACAGCCTTGGAAACCCAGTGGGTGTTGCGGTGAGTCAGAATTGACTCAATTCAAACTCAAGTGGGTTTGAATCAGCCTACTTTAAGGAAGGGAAATTATCCTGGATTATCCAGGTAGGCCCAGTGTAATTACATCACTCTAAGAACGGGTCTATAGGCTTCCATTGGACTGCCAATTAGTCCATAACACAAAAAAAGGTGAAGAACTTCCGAGCTGGAAAAGAGAATCAGAGGAAGGTGTAACTATGGAAGGAAGGCACAGAGAGATGCAACATTACTGTGTTTTGAAGATGGAGGAAGGAAGACATGGACCAAGGAATGTGGTAGCCTCTTGAAGCTTGAGGGCAAGGAAACAGATTCTTCCTTTGAGCCTCAAAAAAGAAATACAGCCTTGTCAACACCTTGATTTGAGGCCAGGGAAACATGTTGGACTTCTACAGAAATGTAAGCTAATAAATTTGATTTGTGTAAGCCATTAAATTCGTGGTAATTTGTTGCAGTAGCAACAGAAAACTAATATATTGCCCCACCTCATTCATTTCTCCCTAGAAATAGAGGTGGCAAATGGAGCAGTCTTGCCTTACTAAAGCATGCTAATTTTCCCTCAGAAAATGAGTATTCTAGTCTTCCAGAAACTGTTACCTTAGCATTTAATATAGATTAGACCTCTAAATACAGTTGAGCGTTTTAATAATATCTACCTTTCTTTTTTTTTTTTTTTTTACATTAGAGGGTTCTGCATGGAACAAAGCATTTAACAACAGGGGGAAGAATCACAACTGGTTGACCTAAAAGGACTTTATCTGGAATCACAGTAGGGCTTTTCAGTGCAGAATGTTCTATAGGTTCTGAGAGGCATCAATAAATAAATAAATAATGAAACTATTTTCATCACTTGACTGCTAACCAGAAGGCTGGAGATTCAAACCCACCAGCCACTCCTCGGAAGGAAGATGGGGCAATCTACTTCCGTAGTGATACTGCCTCAGCAACCCAAGGAGAGGTCGCTGTGAGTCGGGTTCGACTCGACGGCACATAACAACAACTATTTTCATCACAGAAAATAATTTTATTTGTTGCCTAGAAATTTACCCCCTTTCAGACAGATGGACAGTTATGTGACTTACTGACTACCAAGAGATTTTTAAATATGGATTATAAAGCAATGCTTACTTTTAGTATTGATTTTGACACTGTCCTTCCCTGAGCAGAGAAAAGTGTGTCAGTGGTGTGGGCCTCATGGTTTGAGGCTAGTAATTTTCAAGGATTACCTGTTTGCTCTTTAACACAAGTGCTATATTGCTGGCAAATCTTCATAGTACCTCTATGCAAATGAATATTTATTGGGCTGTGTGTGCTTTCTTGTGATTATAAACAGAGTTACTTGAAGTTTTAAACAGGCTTATCAGTGGAACCACCTGCTACAATTAACAGCCAAAGGGAGTCAGCAGGTTTTGGATATTCTAGACTAGGAGTCTATATGTGAAAAGAAAGAATACTTCCTTTTTTTAAAAAAAAAGAAACAAAAAAAAGATCAAGAGGAAGTAAGCAGAGCAGTTCTTTGGCTTTATTTACTATATCACAAGCATACTATTTTCATTACAGAAAATAATTTTATCTGTTGCCTAGAAACTTACCCCCTTTCAGACAGATGGACAGTTATGTGACTTATTGACTACCAAGATATTTTTAAATATGGATTATAAAGCAATGCTTATTTTTAGTATTGATTTTGACACTCATTGCAAGCAACATGTCTCCTTTCTCCCTGTTAAATTGGGACTCATATCCAAAATGAGTCCTTCTGAAAATTTTAAGTCTTGCTTCAAAATTAGCTTTTTAATATAAATTATACCTCAATAAATCTGGATTTAAAGAATAGCCTTTTAACCTTAGGCACAGCATATGAAATATATTGTGTTAATACGTACCAGGTAGGTATGTATTTTGATGACCAGTAAGCTGTAATTACAGACCAGCCTCATGAAGACTTGTTTTCTATTGACAGTGCTGTGTTAATATGAGATGGCATAAACAGGATTCCATTTCTTATCCTTAAAAGTGATTCTGCTCAGTTTCTTTTGAATCTGATTTTAAGCAAAACTTGAGAATATTTTTATGCTTTGAAGACCAACTGTGTGCTGGATATTCTTCAGCCTGAAGAAATAAGCTTAGTTTGTCTAATGGTAATTCCAACCAATCAACTGAAAATAAATTTGATAAGGTCAAAAATCAAACAAATATGAAAAGAAATAAAGTTGAGGAGAGGTACTGTATGCCAGAGAGATTTGTTAAATACTTACAATGTAAAAAGTCTGTACACCTAATCAAGTAACATTAATATCCTACTTATGTTGGTGGTTCAGTGGTAAAATTCTTGCTTTCCGTGAAGGAGACTTGGGTTTGATTCCAGCTACCACTCTTCCATCAGTGGAAGCTTGCATGTTGTTATAATGCTGAATAGGTGTCTGCAGAGCTTCCAGACTAAGATGGACTAGGAAGAAAGACCTGATAATCTACTTCCAAAATTAAGTCAGTGAAAACACAGTGGATCTTAACAGTCCAATCCCCAACAGATCATGGGATGACACAGGATTGGGCAGTGTTTTGTTCTGTTCTGCATGGGGTTGCCATGAGTTGGCACCAGATGTCAATTAACAACATCCTAGTAGAAAAATGGGCTCAGGACATCAAGACAAGTCATAGGTATTCAGATGACTGATAAACATGGGGAAAAGTCAGCTTTTCACCAGTCACCCTGGCAAATATTTAAGAGAGAAAGAGAGTGCTGTGCAGCACTCATCCAGTGCTGAGGGGTGGGAGATGTAAATCAGTAGTCTCTGAAAGGTAGTTTAGCAGAGACTTTGAAAATTTTATATCCAATAAATCTACTTAAGAATCTTTCCCAAGAAAATAATCAGATCTGGACTTACATGATGAACATTTGTGATGATGAAAACCTGTGGGATCCCTGGTGGTACAATGCTTAAGCACTGAGCTGCTAACCAATAGGTCAGTGGTTCTAGTCCACCAGCCTGCTCCATGGTAGAAAGATATGGCAGTCTGCTTCTGTAAAGATTTACAGTCTTCATATATAAGGTTGGTGACAATATTTCTACATATGTATTTGTGCTGTAAGAATGTCCATGTAACTAGAATTAATGGGGCAAAGTTATGACAACTTCTTAGGCATGGTAAACCACCCTGACAGAGTGAATTGTTGGACCTGTGGGCTCAGGACCATGGTCACAGGGGACATCAAGCTCAATTGGCATAACATAGTACACAAAAACATTGTTTTACATCCTGTTTTGGTGAGTAGCAACTGTGGTCTTAAAAGCATGCAAGTGATACAAGAATGGGTCTCTCCTCATCCAGAGCAAAGAACAGTGAAGAAAACCAAAGACACATGGAAACAGTTAGGCCAAGGGACTAGTAGACCACGTGAAGCTCAGCCTATATGACCATGAGACCAGAAGAACTAGATGGTGGCCATCTACTACCATCAACCACTTGGAGAGGGATCAGTGTGGGAGATCCTGGATATAGTGGGTGAACAATATGGAAAAAACTCACAATCATAAAAAAAGACCAGGTTTACTGGTCTGATAGAGCCTGGTGAGACCCCCAAGACTGTGGCCCCTAGTTACCATTCAGGTCCGGAATTTAACTCACTCCTGTGGCTTTCAGCCAAACAATAGACAGGTATTTAGGGTGAACATTTACATCAGGTAGATATACTCTTTAGAATGATCAATCATAGACAGAAGGGCAGTATTTGCTCAGGGAACCGGAATGCATAGGAAAGAAGGACACACAGGAGAGGTAACTTCAGGGAGGAAGTGGGAAGAGAGCTGTTACATTGTAGGGAATTGGAGTCAATATCAGGAAAGAAAATGTGTATGAACTGCTGTATGGAAAATGAATTTGCTGTGTAAACTTTCACCCAAATTCACAATAAAAATTAAAAAAAAAAATCAGTTGATTTACAGGTGGATAGATGGATGGACAGGCTGAACAATTAGGTATGGCTATGCAGGAGGGGAGTGTGCCCATGACCGTGTATAGGGTTGGCAGACAATGTTTCTACAAGTGTATTTGTAAGTTCTATAAGAATTTCCAGTATATAGTAGTGCTGACAAGGGACAAGGCTGTAGTCACTTCTTGGCCACAGCCAGCTACCTGGAGGGAGTGAGTAGATGGACCTGTGGGCTCAGGACCATAGTCACAGGGGACATCAAGCTCAATTTGAGTAACATACTACACAAAAACATTGTTTTACATCCTACTTTGGTGAGTAGCGATTGGGATGTTAAAAGTTTGCAAGCAGCCATCTAGATGCAATGATAGGTCTCTCCTCATCCAGAGCAAAAAAGAATGAAGAAAACCAAAGATGCATGGAAACAATTAAGTCCAAGGGACTGGTACACCATGTGATCCTCAGCCCATATGACTATGAGACCAGAAGAACTAGATGGTGCCTGGCTACCCTGTCAACCACTTAGAGGGGAATCTATGTAGGAGATCCTGGAAAGAATGGGAGAACAAAGTGGAATGAAACTCAAAATCATAAAAAAAAGGGGGGGGGACCAGGTTTGCTGGTCTGATAGAGCCTAGTGGAACCCTTGACACTATGGCCCGTAGTTGCTCTTCAGGTCTGGAATTGAACCCACTCCTGTGGCTTCCAGCCAAACAAAAGACAGGCATATGAGCTGAACATTTACATTAGGTAGATACACTCCTTGGAGAGCTCAATTATGGTAGAATAGAAGGGCTGTGCATGCACAGAGAGACAGCTGGTGGGGGGAGAGCAGGAGTGCATGGGAGGGAAGGACACAGGGAAGAGGTAGCTATGGGAAGGAAGTGGGAGGAGAGATGTTGCATTGTAGGAAATTGCAGTCAATGTCATCAGACAAAGTATATGTGAATATATATGGAAGATGAATTTGGGTAAACTTTCACCCAAATCACAATAAAAATTAAAGGAAGAGGAATGAAGAAAAGAGTCCGTTCAAACGACAGAAGCAATTTACGATCTTACATGATCTCTATGAGTTGGAATCAACTTGACAGCAGTGGTTTTGGGTTTTGGATACCAATATGATGGAGAAATAAGTCAATAAAAGTGATTTTTTTTTTTTTTTTTGACTTTTAATGACATGAGAATATAACATTTTTTGCCTTGGCTGGGTGCTTTTTTTAAGCATTTTATTAAAATATAATTTATGTACAATGAAATACACAAAACTAAAGTGACATTAGTCAATGATTTTTTGTTTGTTTCAGTGTTCTCTCCCCTGCTCTCCCCTCCCCTCCCCTCCCACACCTGGCAACCAACAAAGGAAAGTTTCCCTCCATATAT
Source organism: Orycteropus afer afer (assembly GCF_000298275.1). Lineage (NCBI taxonomy): Eukaryota > Metazoa > Chordata > Mammalia > Tubulidentata > Orycteropodidae > Orycteropus > Orycteropus afer. The sequence continues at coordinate 12,375,518 of NW_006921602.1, read as the reverse complement.
AAACCTTTCCTTGACCCTCCACAACAACGAACTAATACCATATTTGTCCTTCTGTGATTGACTTCTTTCACTCAGCATAATGTCCTCCAAGTTCATCCATATTATGCAGTGTTTTGCAGACTCTACATTATTCTTTAGTGCTGCACAACATTCAATTATAGGTATGTACCATAGTTTGGTCATCCACTCTTCCGCTGATGGGCACGTAGGTTGTTTCCATCTTTTTGCTATTGTAAATAGTGCTGCCATGAACATGAGTGGGCATATACCTGTTCCTGTCCTGGCTCTCACCTTTCTAGGATATATACCTAGTAAGGGGATTTCTGGGTCAAAGGTATCTCCAATTCCAGCTTTCTAAGGAATCACCATATTGCTTTCCACAGTGGTTGTATCAGTTCACAGTCCCGCCAGCAGTGTATGAGAGTCCCAATCTTTCCATATCCCCACCAGTATTTGTTATTTTCTGTCTTGTAGAACTTTGCCTTCAGTGCTAGGGTGAGATGGTATCTCATTGTTTTGATTTGCATCTCTCTGATGGCCAATGATTGTGAGCCTCTCTTCATGTATTCGCTGGCCCCCTGAATATCCTCCTTGGTGAAGTGTCTATTCATGTCTTCTGCCCATTTTCAATTGGATTGTTAATTCCTTTGGTGTTGTGGTGCTGGAGTTTTCTATAAATCTTAGAGATAAGTCCCTTGCCAGATATGTAATTATCAGCAAATATGA
>NW_006921602.1:12329792-12371357 GCF_000298275.1 Orycteropus afer afer | reverse complement strand
CACGCAAATTTTTCTGCTAGTTGGGGTTTAGTCTACTTCTGTATCCTTCCCTTCAAGGCTCAGGGGTCCAAGATTATCTTCTGTGTCTGTGTCAATTGGTTTCCCTTGTCTTTGTTGAAGAGGGTCTGTGCTGTCCTTCTGCCTAGTCTGCCATCTTGCCGGAACTCCCCAAATATGAATTTCTTGCTGTCATTTTTATTATGTGCTTTCTTGTGGTGTCGATGAGAAAATAACATTTTAGAGGAGGGAACTATATACAGAGTTTTACATAAGTGGATCAATTTTGTGAATGAACTATATAGGAAAGATTAGAGAAGCAAGTATAATAATTAGACTATCTTCAACTCTTAGAATTCACCTGTGTGGTTTTTTCGATGGTGTCTCAGAGGATATCTGAGGAGCAGTTTTCTATTCTCACAGGTAGTTGTTACCTAACTTTCAAAGGGTGCAGAAGTCTTTGTTTTAATCCCAATTCTAGTCAAAGGGTTTATGGTTTAGGCCTTGAAGAAGGGGGTCAAGTGGAGGTAGGGAGGCAGGTAGTGATGTTCTGGTTGTCCCTGCAGTATCCCATCCATCTGGGTCTGTCTCTTCTGGTATAATGGATAAAGACAGACTTCTGACTGCTCCAGAAAATGTTCTTAGTCATTAACTTTCCAAGTTTAGGTGGTAAATCAGGAAAGGAAAGTTTGGCTTTGCTCATCTCCACATCATAGAAGTGGGTTTTATAGGCATTTTTTTAAATTTCTAAAATCAAACCTTTGCCTTTCCTGTTGCATTAGTCTCTTTGAGAAGCTATAAGTAAATTACATTTGTTTACATATATCCTTAATGTATTTTGGGTTTTAATCTCTCATGCAGGTTAGTATCAGAATGGAATGGACACTGGTACTCTTACGAGATTCTTTTACTACGTAAGAGTATGTGTAGGAAGATGGTTGGGACTGTTTGAGACAAAGGGGATATCTGGCTTCGTCTTTGACCTATTTATTTGTCTTCTGTCTTTGCAGTGATTTTTTTTTTTTAGGTTGTGAAAGCAGCTAGAGGACACGATCACTGTCTATATAGTTCTCTAACAGAATTGGGATTGAACATGCACACTAAATGCTTATTCACCTTTGTTAGCATAGAAAAGTTCTGGAAGTATACTATTTGCTAATATAAATATAGGTAACAGTTTCTTTCTTGGCCCCAATGTTGATGTGGGCTGTTTGCATGGCATATTCAGGGTACTGTGTGAGAGCTTAAAACTAAGCGCACTTGGTTTGTAGAAGGCTGCGGTCCACAGTGAGAACCCAAACCCCATTTTGAGCCTTGATATAAAATTAGACTCCATTTGAATTTCTAGTGTTACTTCAGCAACATAGGTATGCTTAGATAATTTGGGGCAAACCCAGGGAGGGGGACTTTGCCCTCAGTAAGAATATAATGGAAAGTAGATTAACTTGCACACAGAGAGATGCTTACACAAAGAACTAGGGAACTTGCCTGGGCATTTTCTTAACAATTTACTGAAAATAGCCAATCCTGTAACATTTTTAATCTGCAAAGCAAAAAAAACCCACTGCCACTGAGTCAATTCCAAATCATAGCGACCTCCATTGGGCTTCCAAGGCTATAAATCTTTGTGGAAGTAGATTGCCTCATCTTTCTCCCATGGAGCAGACAGTGAGTCTGAACCACTGACCTCTTGATTAGCAGCCAAATGCCTTACCCATTACACCACCAGAGCTGTTACGTACATATCCCAATCATGGTCGTTTCCCAGCTCCTATAGTTCCACCTGTAACAGTGATGAAGATGAATTGACCTGCCACCTGTCACAGTCTTGTGATGATTTCCTTTGTCCTCTGTCATATGTAATGAAAAACAACTATGATTCAGGAAATTCCACTGGCCTTTCCACTGGCTACATGCTGAAGGTTTCTCTCTTCCAGATGATTGTCTTTGTTTTGTCTTTGTCTTGTTTAAGGCTTAATGAAAGGGTCTCTATAGGACGTTTTTGAATCTGGGGCCCTTTTTCTCTAGCACAGTACTCAATAGATTTTACTTTGTTGGGTCAGAAAAGGCTTATCTTCAAGGAACAAACTCCCTCAGATTTGTAAGGAAATGTTTCATAAAGGATTCCTTAAGTTAGGTCTTTTAACTGATTTGGCCTTAGGGTCTGACTTTAAAACTGTGCAGTGCCACACCAAGGCTTTTGAACCCAGATTCCCTGCTTTCTGTTCATGTTCGACACAATCCAGCTTTGTTCATTGTGCCACCGGTCTGGGGACCCACCCCACCCTTGCTTATGGCTGATCACTGAGCTTTTGATAAACATCATGGACTGACTGTATTTTTACCATGTACCCACTAGGCTAAGCATGATTGGTTTTTATTCTCCTAGTCAGACATTTAAAAAAAAAAAAAAAAGAATATTCTCTGGGACGTGGTGGATAAGGCATTTAGCTGCTTTAGCTGCTAACCAGAAGGTCAGAGGTTCAAACCAACCAGCTGCTCCACGAGAGGAAGATGAGGCAGTCTACTTCCATAAAGATTTATAGCCTTGGAAATCCAATTGGGGTTGCTGTGATTGGGAATCGACTCGATGGCACTGAGTTTGTTTGGTTTTTTTTTTGTTTTTTTTGTTTTAGTCTCACATGAGGTGTGGTTGAAGATTGTGTTTGTGTGAGTTAAGGATGAGATGAGAAACTATTTACAAACAGCATTAGATGTAAAGTGTTACACCTTCCTTTGCCTGTCAGGTGGGTCAGTAATATCCGTACATTAACAGTTGGCCAAAGACACAAGTAAAAGCCAGATTCAGAGCTTGAATTCTGAACTCCAGTCTGGTATCCTGATCACTAGAATGTGCCTCCATCAGCATTTGAAAGAATAAAGGTCATCAACTGAGCAGGAGAAATGCATTTGGACAGGTTCTTTTAAAAATTATCTGTATGTACATTCCAGTGTTAGTATCATGTGCTTTGAGTTAGGTCATTCCAGCAAGGTTATAGTGTTAGAAAATTAACCCTAAAATGTATGAATTTATTTTAGCTCCCTGGTCACTTGAGCAGCACTTATGTCACTAATAATGATTTGTTGCTTATGTAGAAGACCAGAAATTTGAACTGGCTGGCAAGTGACCCTGTCTTCCCTTAAATACCTATGGGAGCCACTGAGGGGTATGTTAAAAGTTACTTTGTAGGCAGATTGGGTTTGTTCTTAATGGCACTATTTTATTCAGAGTATCTCCTTGTTTTCAGAGTAAGCCCCAGTCTCCAAACAGAACTGCTTCTCTTCTTCCCAACAACAGTGGCTCTAAAGAAAACGGGGTTCATGAAGAACAGGACCAAGAGCCACAGGATCTCTTTGCAGGCAAGTGTGGAAATAGCTCTGTTAAGTGGCTGAATTAAAGTCAAAAGCCAAAAACTAAAAAGAAAAGGATTGGGAACATAACTAACTAACTTTATGTCAGATACTCTTGTGGAGGACTCGAAAAAATGCAAAATACAGGTGCTGCCCTACCATCCTTACAGATTTAGGGAGTTAGACATACATAAACAATTAGTTAAAAATATAGAGTTAAATAACTATTAAGTGATAATAGAAATATGGTTGGAGGAATGGTAGAAATACTAACAAGAACTCATTGGAGTATGAGATCACTGACAAAAGCAGTAGTTTTAGACTTTTATGATGGATACTCCTAGTAAAAAAATACATTTTATGCCCTAATCCAGAGATATATGTGTCTATATAGAACCTAAACAAAAGTTTCTTGCCCTTGCTACTTCTGATACTATCTGAAATTTCTATTGTTTCATTTTTTAAAATCTTCTTGGCAATCTATTTAATTGATTTCACAATCCACCAATGAGCCACACCTATAGTTTAGAAAACATTAGTCTAGAGCAAGATTTCTTAACAGTGGCTGTGTTAACATTTTGAAATGGATAATTCTTTGTTTGGGGGGACTACTCTATTCTCAATATATATTGCCTCCCAGGAGACATTTGTCAATAGTTGAAGACATTTTTGGTTGTCACAACTGATATGGGCATCTAATGAGTAGAGGCCATGGATGCTTCTAAACATCCCATAATACACAGGACAACTCCTCACAACAAACAGTTATCCAGCCCAAAATGTAAGTAGTACTGAGATTGCAAAACCCTGGTCTAGAGTGACCTTGAAAGATTTTCCAGAAGGAGCAGGATTTATGTAGGAGAAAGTGTGCAAATGGTTGGACCGGAAGTATAAGGTGTGTTTGGGGGACAGTGAGTAAGCTTATAGGGTCAAATCAGGAAGTCTTAAGAGAAGAGAGGTTGGAGATGCAGTTTGGGAGGATTTTTGGCATCAACTATACGCTGAATTTTCATCCTAGAATCAGTGAAGAGTCATTGGCAGTTTGAATAAGGAAAATGATGGGGGAAGTAATACTTTAGGAAAACTGGTCTAGTGGAATGATGTAAAATGGGTTGCAGTAGGCAAAGTCTAGAGACATTTCAAAAGGCAGTCACAAATTATTCAAGAAAGGAAATGGCCAAGACCAAAATTAAGGTCATAGGAGCAGTAAGCAAAAGGTGGAAATTTTTCAAGAGATACCAACAAAATCTAATGTTAGGGGTTGGATATAGTGCTTGTTCAAAAATGAGGACTGAAGAAAAGTTAGAGGTCTCAAGTCCAAGGTTTGAGGGAAAATGTTATCATTTATAGAACCACTTTCTAAAGGAAAAACTGGCTTCAGGAGAAAAGTAAGTTTAGATTTTAGATGTTTTAAGTTTGAAATGCAAAGAGAAATGCCCAGGAGGCAGTTGAAACTGTGGTATCCTACCTGGGAAAAGAGGGAAGACTGCAAATAAGGCAGTCATCTTCCTACAGTCTCCAAGGAAATGGAAGCCACATGTGAATAAAATCTTCAGGGGAAAGAATGATGGTGAAGAGGAAAGACAAGAGGGCCAAGGATAAGATCTCGAGAGGACTCTCACATTAGCTCTCTGATGGGAAATTTAAAAGACATGAAAGTGTACAAGAGGTTAGAAGAAGGAAAATAAACATTTAGATTTTCTAGGCCCTTTCATCCTTGAAGCATAAAATGTAAACTGTTCATTCTGATAATGACTCTTTTGAATAAAGTTTCTGGAAGAGAAATTCACCTAATGAATTATGTTTAGTTACATGGCAGATTGAAAAGAATATAAATTTCCTATTTTAGGGATGTTGCATATATATATGACCTTTTCTAATAAGAAAACCTGAAATCTTAGCATGACCAATGAGTTATCCCCAGTTATCTGGGCCTGTAGATTGAAATTCAACCATCAGTGACTCTTTGTTGACCATGGTTTTAAAATACCAACTCCTTTTAGGTTGGGTTTTATGTACATGAACATGTAGAATTCTTTGTTAGGGACATACTTATTACTAATGTGGATTCTCATTTACTTCATTCACCTACCAGTTTCATAAGCAGCCAATACCTGCCTTACTACTAAGAAAGGAACAGCTATCTATAGGAAAGAATGTTTACAAGGAGACAGTTCAGGACCTAAGAAGCTTCTCAGATATCTTAGATATTGACTATGGAAATTTAAATGTTCTGATTTTCTTTTCCACCTGATTACTTTAGTGATGATCAGAGTTTCTGTAGTGAAGCCCTAAGGCTTTTCCATTACTCTTATCTAAAGTTCAAAGATAAGATCTTTTTTAAATGTAAATTATGTCATCTTTGTCAAGTGAATTTCAGTAGAAAATGTATAGCTCTTCAAAAGGCTAAATGCCTTACTAGCATTCTAGTAAGCTGTGGTTTTAAAGTACCTCCTATTTCATTTCTAAACACATTTATTAAACTGATTACTTATGAACTTATATGATCCAAAACATACTTCATCTGTTTTTTTTCTTTTTTTAAAAGAATCCTGAAGTCCTGAGGAGAGGGGAAGAAACAGTGCAAAAATTAAAAAAAGAATCCTGAAGTTCTAATATGTTAATTATATATACTTACTACTTTTTATTTGTTTAAAAATTTTAATGCCTAAAAATGATACACAATGCTATTTAAAAAGTTCCCTCTCACAAACGCTCAGTAATGAGTCATTCTGCTCAACTGTCCAGATAGCCAAAGGATGGCTGTTAAGCACTGTTTAAAAAAACAAAGCTATTTTGCTTAGACAGATAGTTTTCAGATAGGACATGTCTTTCTTATAGATTCTCCTTGTTCAGCTATATTGAATAGAATTTAATCTTTGTAAAATATTATAAAACTTTAATTGTAAACAGTTCTTAAGCTGTGTTACAGAGTATCAGTGCTGTCCTCAGGTGTGGCAATGTTCTTTCCCAAGTGTCACTATGTTTGTATTTGCATCTATTTTTTCTAGCTTATAGTTTTCCTGACTCTTCCTTTAATGTCATTTTTTGCTGTCAGCGTACCTGCCTCTTCTATCATATTGGTTTGTAAAACAGGTAACTGAACTTACACTTCTTTTAAACAGTTATAACAAGAGCAAACTGTGTTCGTGTGAGTTAGGTATATTCCTAAGAAATAAATTGTCACACTTATTTTGGCTGTATCTTTTTTCTTGATCCCTGATTCTTGCCTAAATACTAGGTAAGGGAAGGTAGCCAAGTAGTTGTTTCCAAAGTTTCCTTTGGAAGGAATAGGGGTTGCTCTACTAAGGAGCTCTGGTAGCATGATGCCTAAGGCACTTGACTGCTAACCAGAAGGCTGGCGGTTCAAACCCACCAGCCACTCCTCAGAAGGAAGGTTGGGCAAGCCTACTTCCGTAGTGATACTGCCTCGGAAACCCAAGGAGGGGTCGCTATGAGTCGGGGTCGACTCGATGGCACATAACAACAACAACAACAACTACTAAGAACACTGTTCTTTCCATCCTGCCTTGTATCCACATTAAAAATTTCATGTTTCTTGTTCTCTTAGTCTAAGAATCTCTAAGAATTGAGAGTAGTTGCTATGGTTCTTATAAGTCTCTGGGCCTATAGATTGAAATTCAACCATCAAAGACTCTTTGTTGACCATGGTTTTTAAAATATCAACTCCTTTTAGATGCCACAGTGGAGCTATCCCTGGACAGCACTCAAAATAATCAGAAGAAAGTACCAGCCAAAACGCTCATTTCTCTTCCACCACAGGAAGCCACACATTCTGCTAAGCCCCAGACAAGCTATGAGGAGGTAAGAATATGTACCACTGGTCTTGTTTCTTTTGAAGTTTTACCATTCTTAACTTTAGTTGTGTATGAACCCTGAGGAAATATTTATGGCTCTTGAAGAAGACCTTTATGGTTAGTGGACAGCCAGAATCCAATAAACGATCTTTCATAGGGTGTCTGTTGCCCAGATAATAGCACAAAGGCTTTTAATGGTTACTAATGATATCTAGTGTCTGAAATTCCTATATTCAGGAATATATTCTCTCCTTACTCCCTCCTTAGTCTGAAAGGGACAAGCCTTCCAGAATCCAATAATTATTCATTTTGATCAAAATAACATTTTAAGGAAATAGATTTATCCAAGACCTTTGAACTGGCTCCCAATTTAAAACTATGGTAGTTGGTTCATTAGGATTGTTGGGTGTGGACAGAGCTGAACAGTGATATATAGAAAGATACGTCTTGGTCTTATATTGATATAACATTAGAACAGGGTAAAATTAATAGCTGGTTTTTTTTTTGTTTTTTTTTTTGGTATCAATTCTCATGATCTGTCGTCTCTTTAAAAAGCGAGAGGAAGAAGAGCAGGAGGACCAATTTGATTTGACGGTCGGTATAACTGATCCCGAAAAGATAGGTAAGCGTTGTTGGGACTCTTTTGATGTTAGGCTGTGGCTGTGAAAAGTATAGTTAGCTAATTTCTGGATGGTTGGCTCCATAGCTAAGTTAGCCAGTGTGAAGTACTTTATCATTGCCTTTCCTGTAAAAGTATACTCCTTACTATGCTTCTAACACCAGAAACAGCAGTTACCCAGTAGGCTTTTCTTGGTTTCAGAAAGAAAAATCGGAGACATCAAATACTCTAAGAATCCCTTTTTAAAAATCTAAACATTGCCTTCTCCCACAGAGTTGATGAGAACATTTTATCCCTTTTTGAGAGTATAAATTTCATTTAATCATGCTAAAAACATGTGTTCTAAACTTCTGGGATACCAAACTTGTTTTTCTCTCAGAAAACTCTGATTATGTATCCTTTATTATATATACTCTCAATATCCTGATGAGGTAAGAAAATCTACATCTCTTTTCCATAGATAAGACACTAAAGAACCTAGGTTGAATTTTGGTCACATTGAAATTAGATTTTCAAAAAAGCACAATACTTAAATTTGGCTAGAACTTGGATTTAGAGGATAGCCTTCATATGTTGTTGCCAGCATATGAAGGTTATTCATAAGCAGAAAACTTGTTCCAGGTAGTGACCCTTACTTAAAAAGGAGGCTAAACAGAGGTGTTCTTTATATAGTTAAGAGGAAAAACGGAATTCCTAGCCCTTTCTTTATTCTGAACTCAGAACAGGAATTTACAAAGTTGAATTAGACTTTATGGCAAAATAGTTTGTCATTAACCTGTTGGGTTTGTACTTTTCCTAACCTCTTGCATTGGTAGGCTACTTATATAAGCATTTTGTGCAGTTCCCTCCTCTAACAATGGAGGAAACTGGGGACCAAAAGATGAAGTTGTTTTCCTGTTTGAGTACAACATGGTTCATGGTAGAGCCTGGACCAGAGCTTTGCATTACATGTCTGTGATCCTCCTTTGCCACTCTAATATTTGTGCACATCCTATAAGCACAATGATGGTAAGCTAGGTATTAGCTACTTTAAATCCTTGCTGGAATAAAATAGGTTACAAATGAATAATACTAATTGCTTTAATATTTAATAAGTCATGATGTTTGAACCAGGAGAGAGAATAATTACAACAGCCCATGGAGCAGATTTATTTAAACACAAATTACTCTTAGCTGATAAGCTTTCATCCACTTGCATCATAGTGTAGATTTCTAGTTGTGTAGATGCGAAGAAACCAGCTACTTAAAGCATTTTTATATTTAAGGCCTGATCTTTATGAGAATACTTTCTGTTTTTGTGGGCTATTTATTCAACATGTGCTTCTCTTTTCTGTGCATATCAAACAGATTAGAACCCTATTTCTATCAGGATATTCTTTTTGGAGCTTTAATAATTTGCATATGTCATCTTTTACCCTGAAATTATTTGGAGAATTTACATAAACTTTAAGACTGCTATATTACTAACTCATTTTCAGAACGTCTGTGCTTTGCATGTACGTGGAAGTATTTTCATTTTCACACATCAGTAAGGCAGCTGGCATACAGGCAGAGTGTCTGAAGACCCTACTTTGCATCTTAAGTGTGTTTGCACTTGGACTTTCCCAAAATTGCAGGCACTATGTTATGGATTGACCTTTTTTCTTTTCTTTTTTTATTGTGGTAAATATATATGTAACAAACCATTTGGTTTGATTGATCTTTTGGACATTTGAATAGTTAAAAATAGAACTACCATATGACCCATCAATTCCACTAACTGGTACATACACAAGAGAACTGGATGCTGTACAAGCAAGGATGCTAATGGAAATTTATACACCAATGTTCACTGCAGCACAATAGCCAGAAGGGTGGAAACAATTTCAATGAAATTTTGAATACTTCTTCTATAAAGTAAATTTACCTTTTTATCTTTTATCAGTGATAAACATCCTTAGTAATAGTATTTGGCAATGTAATATAAGTGGTTTAGGAGAAAACAGAATAATCACTATAAAGTAATTTCTAAAGTTTAGCTGTTTTATACTTTTGGTAGAAGCTACAGAAGTAAAGAAGGCAAGCCCTCTATTCTGGTATAATCTGTTCTCCATGTACTTTGTAAAAGCAGTCATTTCTAACCATCTCATTAAAACCGGGTTGTAATATTTGACCCTCTTGATCCAGAACTACCCCTTCTCCTACCCCCTCACCCTAGGACTAGTTCAAGAGCTTAAGCAGATAGTAATTGTTGACAAGGGTTTAGTGTTTGGTGTGGTGAGGAATCAGGGTGGGGAGAAAGGGAACAAAACCAACCAGGAAACACCATATAGCCCAGCACTGGAGCTGTATTATGTCTAGATTCCGATGTGTGTCTTCTCAGTGTTCAGACAATCAGTGGTGCCTTTATTTCCCCAAGTGGTCTAGGTCAGAATACTACCCCAGACAAAAACAGTTGCTTGAATCCCAAATAATTTAGCAGTCAAAGGCTTTTTCAGAAAAATAATTCCTCCAGAAAAGGGAGATTTGGGTGACATCAGGCAGCCAAAGTATCTTCCTGCCAGGCCCTTTGCTCTGGGTGAACATGAGTGAGGTCAGTGTCTCCCAGCACCAATGGAAGAGACCATAATGGTATTTCGGAAAGAGCAAACTGCCCAGAGCTAGCCTAGGGTGGAACTACTTGTTTCCTTTTACATCAGTTGCTTCCTTCTCCTCCTCCTGCTTTATACAGCAAGAGAATTGTTTGGTTTTGGTCAGATGTGTGTAATCAGCCCAAATATTGGCATGGTAACAACTGATGGATTGTCAGTATCCAGTGCTGCTTTGTAGAGGGTATAAATGGAGCCTAGCTTTGGAACAGGGGACTGACTTTCTTGTCTAACTCAAAATTGGGACACAGCCAGTGTCCGTGGGGGCATGATAAGCACCGCAGAGGCAAAGTACGAACTGGATTCTAGGACGGCATGTAAAATTCAGAGATGAAACAAGTATCCCTTCTTATACAGGCCTCTTGTAAAGTATGATTCCTGGTTAAATGTTAGCGAGATTAACACGTCATTGGTTTATACAATAATCCTCTCCTGCTTTCTTCTCCCACAGGGGATGGTATGAATGCCTACGTAGCCTACAAAGTTACAACACAGGTGAGTCCAAGTGACCCTGCTGGTGACCACCTTAAAAGACTTGGGTACTCACACCAAGGTGGTCATCATTCAGATGAGCTCTGGCTGTCCCTTCAGTTTCTTTGGCAACATCTTCCTTTAGATTTACTCAAGGTAGACAAGCTTCTATCTCTTTCATGATTTCATGTGGATACTTTAGGCTGAGCCTTGCCGGTTTTCTTCCAAAATAGCTAACACTCATGTGTGGAACTTTGTAAATTTTATTATGATGTACAGTGGATCTGAGATCTGATGTGCAGTGATGCCTCTTAAGAACTGTGGCTTAGAGCTAGTTTCATGGATTGCTCCAAATGAAAAGTGATCACATGTCTAAAAGTCCTCATTTCTTCTGAGGTTTAGATATGGGGCTGCTGCTTTTTCAAAATTTTATTGTGATTTGGGTGAGCATTTACAGAGCAAACTCATCTTCCGTACAGCAGTTTACATACACTTTGTCTCATGACATTGACTGTGTAATCTCCCACAGTGCAACAGCTCTCCTCCCGCTTCCTCCCCATAGCTCCCTCTTCCCTGTGTCCTTCCCTTTCATGCACTCCTGCCCCCCCAGGTGTCTCTATGCATACGTAGCCCTTCTATTCTCTCACGATTGATCTCTCCAAGGAATGTATCTACCTAGTGTAAATGTTCAGCTCATATGCCTATCTTTTGTTTGGCTGGAAGCCACAAGAGTGGGTTCAATTCCAGACCTGAAGGAGAGGTAGGGTCCATAGTCTCAGGGGTTCCACCAGGCTCTATCAGACCACCAAACCTAGTCCCTTTTTTTTTAATGATTTTCAGTTTTGTTCACATTGTTCTCCCACTCTATTCAGGATCTCCTACATAGATAAATCACCCTCCGAGTGGTTGACAGTGGTAGCCAGGCACCATCTAGTTCTTCTGGTTTCATAGTCATATAGGCTGAGGATCGCATGGTGTACCAGTCCCTTGGACTAGCTATTTCCATGTGTCTTTGGTTTTTTTCATTCTTCTTTGCTCTGGACAAGGAGAGACTATATAGAGCTTCTTTTAATATTGTCTCTAACCCTTTGCCTCTCCAGCCTCGTCCTCCTTGTTAATGTAATATTCATGCATACAAAACTTACAAGACATCATATGTAAGTTACAAAGCACATTAAAAATGGAGCCCTGAACTTAACCACCACCAGTCTTAAGATCAGTACCATTGAACCTACGTGTATGCTTCCCCCATCACATCCTCTGCCTCTTATCTTAGAGACAACCCCTCTCCTGAGTTGTCTCCCATATCCTTTATTAAAAGTCTTCACATATATATCCCTAAGCAGCATAGTGTTTTGCTTGCTTTTTGAGTTTTATAAATATGGTATCTTGCTGAAAAAAATTGTGCTTTCTTCACTTAACATTGTTTCTCAGACTCATCCATGGTATGGGCAGTTTGTATTAGTCCATTGTGTGACTATACCATAATGTACTTACTGTTTTTCTGTTCTGAACATTTGGCTTGTTTCCAGTTTTTGTGATTATGAAGTATGAACATTCTTGCATATGTCTCCTAGTGCACACATGAAAAAGTTTCTCTAGGAATGTAACCAGGAGTACTTTCCTTAGGTCACAAGTAGTACAAAGATTGAAATTTATAGGGAATGAAAACTATTTTCTAAAGTCTTTGTACCGACTTTTATGCCAGTTGCCAGTGTGTAAATTTTCCATTGATTTACTCCCTGGCCAATAGTTGGTGAGGCCAACTTTTCTTAAATTTTGCCTATATGGTAAGTATAAAATGATGTATCGTTATGATATAGGCCTAGTCTTTTGTACTAGATTTCCTTTATATGCTTTCTACTATTTGTTGGCCTGCTTCCTTTGAGTTCGAGCTCCTCTAGTACTTTAGAGGTTAAAGTATAAAGTGTCTACAGCGTATACATTTCATCTGATCTCCCCTTAGAAGCACTGTTCAGACTGTCTTTTCTTTAGTTTGGCTGCTGTAATTCCCACAGCTAATACCCTTAATAAGTCAGTACAGAGTGAATGGGTTGTAGATGACTATGGAATTCTTGTATTAAGCTAGAATTCAACACCTATTTCCTTAAAGCAAGAGTTCTTAACCTGGGGATGAGACTTTATTTGAATTTAATTGGTTGCCTTTATAATTCTATCTAATTTTATGCATTTAAAATCCTTCTGAGAAGGCTTCCTCTGACTGCCAGAGGGGACTGTAGCTCAAAAAAGTTTAAGAAGCTCTGCCCTGAAGAAAGTTACTTGCCAAGTAGCTAAAGGGCAGAGATCTGGGAGCTGTGTTCCATTGATATTGGCCTGATGGCTTTCCAGATACTCATCCCATCCCCTGTTTGGAATAAATTTGCCTTATGTTTTTCCTTTCCCCAAGACAAGTTTACCAATGTTCAGAAGTAAACAGTTTGCAGTGAAGAGAAGATTTAGTGACTTTCTGGGTCTTTATGAAAAGCTTTCAGAGAAACATTCTCAGAATGGCTTCATTGTCCCTCCTCCACCTGAGAAGAGCCTAATAGGTAAGACTATGGTCTTTAATTCCACTTGGATTTTTTTCTTTACCTTCTCTCTTTCTTAATGTAATTATTGCTTGGTATACATGATATTGCTCCTATTAATAGTATAAAATCTTGTGGTTAGGGGGGGAAAAAAGGATATATCTAGTGTTTTCCTATAAGTTTCTTGAGGTCTAGAAATGCTATTTTGACGTGTTCTTTTTCCACCGATGCGGGGGGGGGTGTCTCTGGTTTCAGCCTCCAGAGTTTCTGGTTTGTTTGTTTTTAATTGGTATCCAGGAGTCTTAAATGATTGTCATTCCCTTTAGATTGACCTGTGCTAAATTGTATGGGTAGAGTGGGTGACCCTTCCATCACCATCAATTGATGTTTGTTAATCTCTACTCAGAGTCTCATGGCACAAATGTATGCTCTGCAAGTCCCAGAGTTTAGATCCTTCAGCACTTAGGTTAGTTACAGAATGACTCCCATGTAAAAAGGAGCTCTGGTGGCATAGTGTCTAAGGTATTTGGCTGCAGAAGGCTGGTGGTTCAAACCCAACAGCCACTCCTCGGAAGGAAGGTTGGGCAATTTACTTCCGCAGTAATACCGCCTTGAAAACCCAAGGAGGGGTTGCTATGAGTCATATCCGACTGGATGGCAGTGAATTTGTTTGTTTGTTTGTTTTTGCCCATGTAAAAAAATCTTTTGTTCGTACCTGCTCATGACCTAGAAATAGCCTTAGGTTCTGGTTTGCTTTGTTGTTGTTTTTTAATTGTAGCAAATATATAAATAAAACATTTGCCAATTCAACATTTTTTTATATGTGCGATTCAATGACATTGATTACATTAATCATGTGCAACTATCACCACTGTCAACTGTTTCCAGATTATTGCATCACCATTAACAGAACCCCAGTGTTCCCTGAGCAGTCATTCCCTTTTTTCCATTCCCTCTTGCCCTTGGTAACCACTAATAAACTTTGGTTTATTTGCCTATTCTAGTTATTTCAAATAAGTGGGATTGTAAAATATTTGCCTTTTTGTGACTGACTTATTTCACTCAGCATAGTATTTTCAGGGCTTATCCATGTTGTAGCACATATCAAGACTTTGTTTCTCTTTATGGCTGAGTGATTTCCATTTATGTATATACCACATTTTCTTTATACCTTCATCTGTTGATGGACATTTAAATTCTTTCCACCTTTTGGCTGTTGTGTTGCAGTGAACATTGATGTACAAGTTTCTGTTTGTATTCTTGCTTCCAGTTCTGTTGTGTATGTACCTAGGAGTAGAATTGTGGGTCATATGATAGTTCTGTGTTTAACTTTTTGAAGAACAACAATACTCTTTTCATAGCAGCTGTACCATTTTGCATTCCCACAGGCAGTGGATGAGAGTTCCAGTTTCTTCGTTTCCTCGCCAGTACTTGTTGTTTTCCATTTTTTTCATCATAGCCATTCTACTAGTGGTAAAGTGGTATCTCATTGTGGTTTTGATTTGTATCTCCCTACTGGCTAATAATGTTAAGCATCTTTTCATGTGCTGTTGGCCATTTGTGTATCTTCTTTGGTAAAATGTGTGTTCAATACTCAAGTCTTTTATCCATTTTTTGGTAGGGTAGGTTGTGTTTTGTAGTATTGTCCTCATTGCCTTTCCTCCTGTGGGTTTTCTTTTTTTAAAAATATTTATCATTATCATGGGTTTTTTGTTTTGTTTTGTTTTTTAAATTCCATTCCAGGAATGACAAAAGTGAAAGTTGGCAAGGAAGATTCTTCTTCTGCAGAATTTCTTGAAAAACGAAGGGCTGCTCTAGAAAGGTAAGTATCATAAACTGTAGCCATTTCCCTGAATAACAGAACAAGTGAGAAGCTGAAACTGATACTAAATTTTGAGGCATTTACTCAAGTTAGTAAATATATAACTCTGCTACCTCTTCCCTAAGTCACTGACTTTGCCACCTTAGGAACAGGTCACCTTTTTTTCTTTTTTTCTTTCCTCATCTTGAGTGAGCATCATATTCTTCTTTGACAGTTAAATAATGACTCTGTGGTCTCCCTCTGATCAGTTATTTTTCTGTCTGTTTTTGGAAATGTGAAGAATATGAACTTGAGCTGGTAAGAGAGAAGAATAGGCAGATAAGTGACACAGACCCTCTTCAACAAAGAAAAGAAAAACCAATTGACAGAGATACAGAAGATAATCCTGGAGCCCTGAGGTTTGAAAGGAACTATACAGAAGTGGATTAGGCACCAACTAGTGGAAAAACCTAAACAAAAACTGAGTACAGAGACTGTCAGAGCTGTGGACTGTCAGCTACTCTGATAGGACCAACAGCCTGAATATTTCCAAGTAGTGTTGGGACTTGAGAATTGACCTAAAGATCAGCCCTGGTCACCAAGGACTGCAGGGACGACTGCGCTGGTGGCCTACAACTGGGAAGGGAAACAGCATGGAGGGAGACAACCTGAGCTGTTGACTTTCCACTGTCCGGACGGCGCAGCCATTTTAATTGTTTACATGCAGCAGCCATTTTGGATATTTAAACTGTTCGAGGGCACAGCCATTTTGAATGTTATAAGGGGCAGCTATTTTGGATATTTAAATTGACTGAGGGTGCAGCCATTTTTAATCTTTACAAGTGGCAACCATTTTGGATTTTAAAGTGATAGCATTCTCAGTTGGATTCCAGGACCTAAGAATAGTCTCTGTTTGCCAAGGTCGGCAGGCACATACAAGAGGCTGAGAACAGGAAAGGAGACAGGTGCTGAATGTAAAAGTGCTGCCAACTAGTAAATAGAGGAGCACAGCACAGTACCCTGCTTGGGTAGATAACATACAAAGAAAACAAAAATATGCACACTCATGTTCGTGGCATGAACATACAATAGCAAAAGATGGAAATAATCTATGTGCCAATCAGCAGAACAGTGGATGACCAAACTATGGTACATACACATAATGGCATGCTGTGCAGCACTAAAGAATAATGTGGAGTCTGCAAAACACTGCATAATATGGGTGAACTTGGAGGACATTATGCTGAGTGAAATAAGTCATTCACAGAAGGACAAATATAGTATTAGTTCGTTGTTGTGAAGGGTCAAGGAAAGGTTTATACATGGAGGGAAACTTTCTTTGTTGGTTGCCAGGGGTGGTAGGGGAAGGGAGGGAACACTGCAAAAAAAAAAAAAAAAAAATTCATTGACCAATTTAAAAAAAAAAAAAAAAGAATATGAACTTGAATGTGGTTACAAGCAATCTTAGTTATCTGCGGACATTTTAAAGTATTAAAAACCTAGTGCTCTCACCAGAACCATGTGATGCTGAAACTTTGTGAAGCCAAATTGACTAACCAGATGATAACTGCTTACCATTTAGGTACCTTCAGAGGATTGTGAATCATCCTACCATGTTACAGGACCCTGATGTCAGGGAGTTCTTGGAAAAAGAAGAGGTAAGTATTGAACAAACTGCATCTCATAATTTTTATTTGTAGCTAGTGAAATGAAAGTAGTTCATTCAACAAATATTTGAGCATTTAACATGTTTCTAGCCTAGTACCAAACTATATTTTAGTTTCATGAACCCAACAAGAGTAACAAGTATTTTTCAGCCTCTGAAGTAGAGGAAGCCCCTTGCCAAAAAAAAAGAAAAGACAAAACAAAAACGTTGTAGAGGTCAAATTGTAACTAGTTTTATTTTATTGGTTCAACACAGTGATCCATTTAACAAGTCCTTGGCATATCTTTCATAGATTATTACTTGGCTCAAATTGAATGCCTGTTTTTGTGCCAGGAGCCAAGGGACATTGATTAAAAACTAATTACCACAGACCATAGAACTGCCATGTAGCAAAAGTGTTTATTAAAGTGGACAGTCTTTTTTACAGGCTATGCGTAGGCTATTCATGATTGTGAAAAATTGGAGACAGCCCAATTGCTAACAATTGAGGATTTAAGTAAAATATGTCAATACAACAAATAACTTTATTCTCATCATAAACAGAAAGTATATATAAATTATTGTACTTATAAGCATATATTAAAAGAATTATAAAATGTAAAACATGAAACAGCATATAGATGAAGCTATAGAAACACATAATTCACTAAGCATCAAAAGAAACAGAATAAAACAGTGTTTTATCTCAGAGGAAATAAAAGCAAAAGGAAATAAGTGACAGGGTAGGATTATCATTTTGTTCTTATTTTTACATTTTTCTTTAACTTGTGTGTAGTATATATTTCTCTAATGAATAAAATAGTAAATGTATGGGATTTTTTTCTCCTAGATGAAATTTTTAAATTAAAAATGCTTTGTCAACTTTAAATCCTTTTTCATCCTCTGGGCAAGCCTAAGTCCATTTGTCCTTTCCAGCCCTGACTCATATTCCTAAAACAGGATTTATCTGCACTGGCATTATTGACACTTCGGGCCAGATAATTTTTGTTGCGGAGGAGTTTCATGTGCGTTGAAGGATGTTTAACATCATCCCTGGCTTTTACCTGCTAGATGCCAGGAGTAACTCCTCCCAGTTGTAACAATCTTAAAAATGTCTCAGTTGAGAACCACTGACCTAGAGTTCAGAACACCAAAATCCAGCTTTTTAGCCTCCCTTCCATGTCTTAGAAGGTAGTGCTAAGACTGAACCAAATTGTTTCTAAATGTTAAGCATGCTTGGCTTATCTAGGTCATTCCTAAATATGCCTTCGTCTAAATAAATAATGCTGCTGTCCATGGACCTTTGTTCACTGAGGAAAATCAGAATGAAATCACAGCACAACTTCAAAGTCTCTCAAGACCTGTTAAGTCCAGGTGTGTGCAGACAAAAGAATTTTCAGCTTTCAACAAAAGTATGTTTAGTATTTAAGCAGTTCCTGCCTGAGTGGGCAGAAGAATCTCAGTGTGAGATCACCTGACCACATAACAATGCATTCAATATCAAAAACTAAAAAACTTTCTGATTGCATTTAGCATGGTTTTTTGATTTCTCCTCCCATTTGTGCTAGTTGTGGATTAGTCTGAGTTTGAAAACAAGCTACAGTTCAAATAATTTGTTTGGCAAGTTTTGGGCATGCCATCTGATGGATACTAATTCTTCTGAACCTAAAATAGGGGCAACAGATAACTTGCCATCCCCGCCTTCTTGGTCTTGTAGCTGCCACGCGCCGTTGGTACCCAGACATTGAGTGGCGCTGGTCTCCTGAAGATGTTCAACAAAGCCACAGATGCAGTCAGCAAAATGACCATCAAGATGAATGAATCAGACATTGTGAGTAATTTTGTGCCTGTTAGAACACCCTACCCTCTCAGGCTTGTGGGGTCAGAAGCTCTAAGGAGTCCTGAAATTTCTGAGACTAGAGATTTTTTTTTAAAGATACTTTAGTACCCCACTGCTAAGGAAAAACTGAGCTCTATACCTGTGGGAGTAACCTCCACTAAAGCTCTGGCCTTGTGTGTTTCAGTGGTTTGAGGAGAAGCTCCAGGAGGTAGAATGTGAGGAGCAGCGCTTACGGAAACTGCATGCTGTTGTAGAAACTCTAGTCAACCATAGGAAAGGTAACAACCTCTGAAATGCACTTGGAGGTGGGGGAAGTTGATGCTTGTCTCCATCCAGTGAGCTGGAGACAGGAGGGCATGCTGTTCTGAGCCTCTTAGCCGTTCAAGTTGAAGTTCTCAGTCCAGCTAGTCCTTGGTGTTCTGATGAAAAAGATATGCCCTGCGTCTCCTGGCAGGAACTGACTTTAGCCACCGTGGGTATCATACTTTCTAGCTTGGGAGGGATGCATAGGAGCCATCCCAGATACAGCATGATTTGGTCATGGGTATCTGGTACATGTTATGCTTGAGTTGGTGCTTATATCAAAAATGATATCATGTATGCTTTAATTGTATGGTCAAACCAACAATATGTAAATGTAAAGAAACCTTATGTCCCCTAACCCTTCTTCACCTTTTTTTTTTTCCTTAAAGTGGTATTTGCTTTAAAGCTAGTGAAATTTGCCATTTGAATGCTTTCTTTCTCTGCCTTAAATATGCCAGTAATCAGAACTCTTAAATAGGCAGAAGACTGGTAGCATGGGGCAAGTGTAAGGGACTAAAGGATTGGGCGTGGGGGGCAAGAATGTGGCCCAAAAAACTTAAATGTTTACTATCTGGCCAACTAGCTCTCTAGAACATGCGAGACTATGCAGTGTGTCCATTCACCCTCTCATCCAGGTGGGCTACAGATCATGAGCTTTATCATAAAATAAGAATTATTCCTTTTGCCTATTTGTGTTAACTGGCCCTTGGTTCTCCAAGAATGATGGAGAAGCTTCTTCCAGGTAGGCCTAGCCTAGTGAACCTTAAAAAAGGTGTTCTCGATGTTGTTCCTTGTGACCAAACTGCATTCCCCTCAGTTTTTAATACAATTGACAGTGGTAAAAGTGACTGGTTGCAGAACCCACAATTGTCAGACACACAGTGGGGAGCATTGCTAAGATGTGACATGCAATGCCAGGTGACTTGTCCCTTTCCTTTGAGATCAGAGGAGCCTCTGCTATCTTTCCTTCCTTCCAGAGCTGGCAGTGAACACAGCCCAGTTTGCAAAGAGTCTAGCCATGCTTGGGAGCTCCGAGGACAACACGGCATTGTCACGAGCACTCTCCCAGCTGGCTGAGGTGGAAGAGAAAATCGAGCAGCTCCACCAGGAACAGGCCAACAATGACTTCTTCCTCCTCGCGGAGCTCCTGAGTGACTACATTCGCCTCCTGGCCATAGTCCGAGTAAGCTGCTGCTTCCTTTCCCCTTTTTCCTCCCCTTCCTTTACTTTATCTTTCTTTTGCTCTCCCTCTTCCAAGAAAGTTTCATCCCATTACAGCTTGTAAATAGGTATAACTTTTTCCACTCTGAAGAGGAAAAAAGCCAAACAATACATTTAACTTTAGCTAGTTGTCACTGAGACATTTCGAGGCCCACAGCCAGTTTCATAGATGCGTTGGGAGAAAAGACCACTCTTGAATTTCTAAGTAGGCGCCCTTTATTGGTGAAGCTGGATAGCATCCTCTCTGCTCCTTTCTTCAAGCAAGGCTTATTACAGACCTCCTGTCTCGGCCCCCTGGAGCAGTGACTTCCTCAGTCCTTTGGTCTTTGCCTCCTTAACAGTAAGCGGCGACTTTGCCCTGGTAAGAACTCTTGCTGGCTTCCACTTGTTTCTCCAGTGTGGGCAGTCAGGTAACTAAACGGAATGGGCTTGGCATTGCATGGAGCAGTGTGGCCAGGAGGCTGAGAGAGCTTTGTCACCAGAGCCCTTTGTGCTGTGCTGACCACACTGGTAATGACATTGCAGCCCACCCCCTCAGGTCAAGTACCTCACCTTTTAACCTGGTGATCAGGGCCATCTGGTTTCCCATGACCTCTCAGAGCAGCCAAGGAAGCTTAACTGGGCAGTGGTATTAGCTCTCGCATGGCGTCCCTGAGACAGGAAAGAGCCGGGAAGGAGCCTCACACCTGCCCTATAAGGGTCTGGGACTGCCTCTGATTTGGCTTGGGACCAGGATGTGGGAGCCCCTGAGTTGCAGCAGAGCTGCCCCCTACCCACCACATCCCCTCCAGGGAGCTCCTGCGTTACAAGAGCTGGGCTCTGATTTCCTCCTTGGTGGAGCTGCTTACAGTAGCCTGTGAGGTTGCTCATTGTCCTCTCCCTTTGCTATTTGGTTTGCTGCTAACTCCAGAGTGATAACAGGCTTGAAAAATACCTGCTGTGGAATTCTTGGAACTGGTCAGACTGCATAGATTGGAGAACCATCCCAGGGAGGGGCTCTCTCTGGGGGAAGCTTTCAAAAAGAAGTCCTGTTTGGAGTCTTCTTTAGAGAACACAGCTCTTGGCTACGACTCCTCCAGGGTCAGGGTGACCCTGTCTTTACTGGAGCGAGGGAAGCCTAACCTAGAACTCTGTATGCTGGGGATGGGGAAGCCTACCTTAGCACACAAAGCTGTAAGCTGGCCTCTTCTCAGAGACCCTTCACCTGCCCACCTTATGATCTTGAGCTGGTGGTAGGATTAGAGAGATGAGCAGATCCTTCCTGCTCCTCACTAAACCGGAAGCTAGACCATTGTTAGCCCAAAATATTAAGCTTGAGTCTTACTTGGGAATGAAGTCACCCTTTACCTAACTAATTCTTTCACGTGGAAGTGGTAAGAAATTATAGGTGAACAGCAGTGACAATGCTGGGAAAGTTCAGTTTAGTGGCATTGTACTCCCTAAGGTTCCAGTTTTGGCAAAGGCCTACGCTAAGAAGGCCTAGAAACATCCAGAGAACTTTTGGGGGGAAGGGAAGGGAAACAAATAGAACAGAGCTGGGAGGTGTCCCTAGGCACAGATCTTTGATTCAGGCTGCCTCTTAAAGCACACAAAGAAAGGGGGGGGATGTTTCCTTAGCCTGACACATGCCCCTCCCTGGAAATGTTGATTGTTATCAAGGGCTAGAAACAGGGAAACCCAGCAAGTAGACTTTGATGAACTTCTTGGAGGCCTTGATAGCCTAGGGCAGTTGAGTGTGTATTTGGGATAAAAGCAAGGTGTCTCCATGGTAGTTTTAGTATATCTAAAGATTTGTTAAGCTAACCTGTTTGGGTCTCAGTTTAAAGGTGGCTTCCTCAGATTAGCCTTCCCTAACATCTCCCAGACTAAGCCCTGTTTCCTTAGCCCTGCACGCTTGTGGTTATGTATTAATAATAATTAATATAATGTTGGCCTCCTCTGTTAAATTATAAGGGCCATGAAAGTGGGACCATGGATGTTTCATTCCCCATTGAATTCTTAGTTCCCAGCACATGGCAGGGACTCAGAGAAAGTATGTAGACTCGAGGACTGACTGAACAGAGAGACAGTTCAGAAGCCATAGTTTGGGGCATTGGCATCAGGCCATCAACTGTGCTCCCAGCCATCCAGCCCTGGGAGCAGCATGAAGCAGCATGGCGCTGGCCCACCGGAGGCTTGGAAAGGAGTCTTAACCCAAGCTTGTGCTTTTAGACAACAAACTTTCCAGCTGGGCACTAACATGTGGCTGCAGACCTGCCCTTGCTCAGTCCTTCCTTGGCATAGCTGCTGGGAGGGCCTCTTGTGGGGCAGAGCCCGCAGAGCTTCTGAAAGGTTGGTTGTGCTCCCTACCCCCACCCCCAACAGGCTGCCTTTGACCAGCGCATGAAGACATGGCAGCGTTGGCAGGATGCTCAAGCCACACTGCAGAAGAAGCGGGAGGCTGAGGCACGGCTGCTATGGGCCAATAAGCCTGACAAATTGCAGATGGCCAAGGATGAGATTACAGAGGTGAGTCCCCCAAGGGAGCCCACCATGGATATTCTGCCGGCTCCTGAATGAGATTGGGTCCCCTCCCACTTATATGCTCAGAAGCCTACAGCAGGCAAGAGAGCATATTGGTCTCCAGGCCTGTGACTGCCTGCAAAGCCTCTGAGAGTGGTTCCATGCCCGTTTTGAGGCCTGGCTGTCTTTTCTTCCCCCTCTACCCTTGACTTGCCAAATGAGAATCTCTGGAGGTGGAGTCCAGGCATAGGTCTTTGAAAAATTCCCTCCCTGACTCAGTGATACCCCCTAGTGAGAACTAGATTAAGTTCCCTGGGGCACACAGCATCTCTGTTCCTGCCAGCCCCCAAAGTGGCCTTCTGCTGGTGATTTATGTGCTGAATCCCCTTAGGATAGCTGATCTCACTCCAAGGGACAGAGCAGACATAATGATCAACTGAGGTCTCATATGTAGAGCTGCTATGCAAATGTAAAGGCTTCATAACGATTCCATAATAAGTGATCCTTTCTTTCCTCTTTCCTCCCAGTGGGAGTCTCGGGTGACTCAGTATGAAAGGGACTTTGAAAGGATTTCAACAGTGGTTCGAAAAGAAGTAATGCGGTTTGAGGTGAGATAGAAGATCCTCCTTCTCAGTGTGCAGTGCCTGTTTTAGTAGCATTGTTAGTTTTATCCAAGTGTATTGAGTAAGGAGGCAGATAGAGGTACCAGTGACTTGGCAGTCATTGTGAGAAGGCAGGTCCTTCTATGTGTGTGTATGTGTGCATGTGTGTGTGTGTGTGTTTGTAAGGCAATGGCTGCTATACTTGTTGCTAGACTAGAGCAGTTAGACCTAAAACAAAGCTTGTAGCTGCTGTGTACCTTCCAGTCCTTTCTCCTTTCTCTTCCCCTCCCTCACCCCCAACCTACCCGCCTTGGCAGCAGCTATTTAATTGGAAATTGAAGCCATTCCAACTACAGGTGCTCCTTTCTGAGGCCATGTTTGGCCTTGGTCACCATAAACAACAGGTCAGTGTAGAATTTTATCTCCTATAGAAAGAGAAATCCAAGGACTTCAAAAACCATGTGATCAAGTACCTGGAGACACTCCTGTATTCACAGCAGCAGGTATGTAAGTGTGTATGACCTTTGTCCTCTACTGCCTGTTTCAGAGGCCAGCTGCCTACCTGGGACTTTGGTGATAAGATGGATTAGTTCTGCTTTAGAGGGGCTAGGCCTTACTATTGTCGATAATGGAAAGTAAGCCCTGTTGCTCTAAAATAGAGCATCTAAGAGGGTCATTTGCTAAGCACTAAGACTCAGTTCTGTTGCCCTAATCTTAGGATGAGTTAGTTTTTGAGGGCAAACCCTCTCTTCTCCCTATGACCCCTTATCCTTTGGGTGGCCACCCTGTGGTACCACCTAACTTTCTTGAGGTCAAAGCTCCAATCAGTGTGTGGAACAGTTTCCCCCATTGTGAGGAGCTAACTAAACTGGAAAAGCTATGGCCTGCACATGGGTACTTCTGGGGCAGAACCAAGACGGTCTTCAGAGATTGGTCTTGCACTTGGTGCTCAGGAAGTGATGCTTCCCTTCAGTGTGGGAGAGGGTGAAGGCAGTGTAGCTGGCTGGCCAGTGTATTCCAGAGCCCACTCTCAATTAAACAATTTCCTCAGCTCTGCCTCAGCTTCCTTAGGGTGCCTGAGGTGTGTAGGGAGCACCATGACTCAAGCTTTGCTACTAGATGGAGGCGCTTGCTTACTGTCCCCACTTCTTTGCAGCTGGCAAAGTACTGGGAAGCCTTCCTTCCTGAGGCAAAGGCCATCTCTTAATGGATCAAGGACACCAGAGCCCACCTGCCTGACGCTGCCTTTTTATACACTGTCCTCCTCCACTTCTGATGGACCCACTGATGTATCTTGCCTAGCCTGGACTTAACCCCTTCTTCCCTGCCCCTACAACCAAGCTATCCCCAGTTACTCTAACTGTATTTTATTTAGCTTCCATATATATTTTCTTACCTGAGAGAATAGTTTCCTGCTTTAAGCAAAGACCTACAATAGGTGGTGGAATTACGGGATAGGAGTGGGGTATTGATATAAATATATAAATACAAATGTATATTTTTCAGGATGTGATTTAGGAACTGGGAATAACGTTTTCTGTTACTCCTGATGGTGCCATGAGAAGATTATGTAATAAAATATTTTCAAATCAGGTCACATGACTCAGAATGGTGGTGCTTTTTGCTTTAGGCTGGGGAGCAGCGGGGAAATAGGTCTGAAATACTCCTAGCCAAGCAGTTGCCCAGTAAGTTTAAGTAGTAAGTTTCTCTCCATGGGAGCTGACAGGTTTTTGCTGCTGCTTCCCTATGGAACTGGAGATTTTTTCCTCTGCCTACCTCAGCTGCCTGTTCTGAGGGTCTCTTACTCTTTTTAATTCTTATTCCTAATCCTTTAGGGAAGGAGCCATAAAGATGTCTCTTATAAAAAGAGGAGCAAAACTGCAAGGGAAGCAGACCTTCTTTTTTTATTTGTACCCTGACTCCCTAAGCTGCCCAGGGCTCTCTGAGTCTTGTCTTCTGATAGCAAAGTCTTGTGTTGGACTTCTTTTTGCCACCCATCAAATGTGTCCCCAGTAAACTTGTTCATATTAAGGTGTCAGGGACTGATAAGGACTTCATATGTTATCCCCATAGACACAAGAGCCAGGCACTCTGCCTCCAGATAGGGTAATGCAAAAGCCCCTAAAGCTATCACAGTTCAAAGAAGCGGTACTGTCTGTGCCCAACAGGGAGCATGCCAGCAAGAGCCAGTGCAAAGGGCACTTGAGCTGTGTCAGCTGATCTGGCCAAGGGAACCCCACATCTCAGATCAGTCATTGCTGGGTTTCCCTGCTCAGCTGTGTTCCACAACTGCTTGAGCCGCATTGCTGAGTGATCTTTGAGCTTCTTCTATTGGTCAGACCTGGTGGCTGCCTTCTATGGAAATCTTGCCACTCCCAGCCCCACCACCAGGCTCAGCAACAACAGAACCCACCACTGCAGAGTTGCCTTTGTCTGAGGGGCTCCAGGACCTGTTTTGTCAGTTGTCTTTGGTGGGTGGTTAAGGTTTGAGGAGGGGCATCCTGATGCAGGAGAATACAGGAAATAGTCCTTCCATCCATAACCCTGTCATGACGCCAGGGATATGCCAGTGTTTGCCAAGTATTATTTTCAACAGGTCTGAGTTTATTGGGAAAAGCCACTTAATCTCTTCCCTGCTTTCTCAATATATATCACCTTTGATTTTATCCTTCTGAGCTCTTATATGCTTGTTTTTTACATAGTTGTAATCATGCACACAAAATATTTTGTACCCTGCTTTGATCACTCAACATTTTATGTGTTACAAGCATTTTTTTTTTCTATAGTGGTATATATCTTCACAAACTTTATTTGTAAAGCTATATTATTTTAAGGCTTCCATAGAGTGACTGTACCATAATTCTAACTCATCCCTTGTTGATATTTTTGTAATTCTGTAAATTTTGTAATTTTGATAAAATTTCACATTTACAGAAGAGTTACAGGAATATCACTAGGAACTCTCACATATTCTTTACCTAGATTTACCAAGTGTTTATATTTTATGCTTGCTAAAGGGGCAGAGAGGCCATATCTCCTGACCTCCTCTAACCCCACAAGAGGAAGACAGAATCACCATCAGTAACCCACAGCCTATTCCTGCAAGGCCAGACATGCTGCCTCCCTCCAGCCCTTTCACCAACCATTCCTCCCAAAGCACCCACCACCTCTCTCCTGGGTTCAATAATTCACTGCAGTAGCCACACAGAACTCACAGATTATGGAGTTTATTAGGGAAGCATCAGGCTACAATTCAAGTTCAGGAAATATACTCAGTCTCTCTCCCAGCCCACTGTCTCTCAGCCAACAGTCTCTCTCAGTCTCTCTCCCAGCAGTGCGTGTCCCTCGGTGTCTCACTCAGCAATGCTTGTCTCTTGCGTCTCTTTCCCAGCAGTGCATGTCTCTCAGGAGTGCGTGTCTCTTTCAGCAGCACCTTCTCAGCCAGCAATCAGAGAGACTTCTGCCTCCAGGGCCTCCTTTTGAGGCTGGCAGAGTGGCCAAACTAACCAATCATAACATCAGAATTCTAAGTACCTGAGAGAGAGTGAACTTCCCAGAACATTACTTTGTGCTGCTCACAACAGAAATACCCCAGGTGGATGATTTTAACAATCAGGAGCTCCTCAGTTTCTCACAGCAAATTCCACCATAGAGTTTACAAAGACTTATGGCTAGAAAAGCCATACCAGGTAATTTACTACACCACAATGCTATTTGTTTTCTCTTCATTTGTATGTTACATTTTCTGAAACATTTGAGAGTAACTTGCAGACATTGTGCCCCTTTATCCCAAAAACTTCAATATGCATTTCCTTAAAGCCAAGGACATTCTCTCAGACCTTATCACCATAGACACAGTTACATATCTTCACGAACTCTGGCTCCAGCAACGGTAATCCAAGAGCCCCTAAACCTTTTGTGATTCAAAGAAGCTCTGTCTGTACCCAAAAGGGAATGTGCTAGCTAAGTCAGAAAATTTAACATTGCTATAATTCTGTTACCTAATCCATAGTCCATATTTAAATTTAGTTGTCGCAATAATGTCCTTCATAGTTACTGTTTTCCTGGTATAGGATCATGCTTTACATTTAGTTGTCTCTTTAGTCATCTTTAATCTGGAAGAGTGCCTCAGCCTTGCTGTTGTCTTCCATCACCTTGACGTTTTTGAAGAATACAGGCCAGTTAGTTCATAGAATATTCTTCAGTTTGGGTTTGTCTGATTGTGTCTACATGATTCAATTAGGATTTCACATTTTTTGGCAGGATTATCACAGAAGTGATGTGTCCTGGTACATCTTAATTCAGTATATGATGTTGGTCAGCTTATCCTATTGATGGTGATGTTAACTTTGATCTCTTGGTTAAGTTGATGTCTGCCAGATTTCACCATCATAAATTTACTGTTTTCCCCTAACAAATAATTTGAAATCATTTAAATATTTGTTCCTCATCAAACTTTCATCCCCTAGTATAGCCTCAGTTGATGATGAGTCTTGTCTGAATCAGTTATTACTGTGGTGCTGACCAGTATGATTCTCTAACACTGTAATTCCTTCTGCAGGTACTGGTTGGCCATCTACTTCTAAAAAAAAGCATCTCTTTTCCCCATTTTTTAATCTACTTGTTTATCAGTATGGATGCATAGGTTCTTACTTCGCCAAAAGTAACAATCCATTGCTTTTGATCTTATGTTTTTATTCTCAAACTGTGAAAAAGACTTCTGTGTCTTTTTACTGTATCCCCATCACTTTTGGAGCAGTTGTATCTTGCCTTCCCCAAGCCTAGCATTATAGAGAGAAATGGAGCTAGATGACATGGTTAGATACTAAAAATCATGAATTCACACTGATACTCCAGTCTAGCCCCATAGCGATTATTCTAGCTTTCCCCCTTTCCTATATTTGTAACTTTCTTCTCTAGGTAAACTTAGTTTTTAAAATTTCTTCTTGTTTTATGTTCCATCTAATGAATGTCTTGATGCCCGTCTGTTTTTATTATTTCCTTGGGATGGATACTATGGTTTCAGAACTTCTACCTTAGCTTCCTGTGTCCCAGTGATGACAGGGCCAGTTGTCTTCAGGGCCTGTGAGTTTCTGTGCAGAGCCTGTAGTGTGCAAACAAAGAATGCCAGTAGGGGACTGGGGGTCCTGAGCCAGAAGCCTGTACAGGGACAAAAGAAGAGATCATTCTACTCAGGGACTCAGGAGGGAGAAGTTTTTGGAGAATGTGATGCTTGAAGTGAGTTTGAAAAGGAGAAGATGTTTTTATTTGCTCCTTTTGCTGGGACTATTCCACCTCCCTTGTCTGCCTGGCAGTATGAGGCAGGTACATCTGGGGATATGGAAGTGGCTCGGTGTGGCCAGAATCAGGTCAGTGAGGTGGCTCACCGAGATTGATGACAAAAGCCAGTCACAAGGTGTCTGATACAACTTGTGAGGCATTTTGAACGTTACTCTGTAAGTGGGAAGCCATTGAAGGGACTTAACCAGGAAATAACATGGTCACATTTGTGATTTAGAAATACCGAACATGTGAGACTAGAGTCAAGGAGAGTAGCCAGGCTCATCTTGGCTGCCTGGAGAGCTGAGAAGGGCAGTAGTAATGAGGTTGGAGCTGAGGTAAGAGGCTTGGGAGGTAGAGATGGAACTCTAGGATCTGGTCATGGATTTGATGAGAAGCCTGAGGGGGAAATAGCTAAAATGACCCCAGGTAACTGGATTAGATGAGATGCCCAGAACAGTTAGCAACACAGGAGACACAGTGGTTTTGGAGTTTTGGAACAGATCCGAGAGGAAGAAGTTGGGACAGTGTTGACCATGTTGTCTAATAGGCTCCTCTGAATGGGAAGGGAAGGCAGTGGTTAGAGGTGGGGAAGACACAGAGTAGAAGGAGGCATTTTTGTATTTAAAGTTGGGGCCCACAGAGCATGTTTAAAAGATTCAGGAGAGAGAAAGGGAGTAACCATCAGAGCCTGATCTGAGAGAAAATGCCGTCCAGAGCCTAGGAGGAGGGAGTTACCTTGATCAGAGGAAGCCTTGCTGTGAAGCTGTGGGAAAGAAATATATAGGTGGAAGGAAGGCAGAAAAGTTAGAATTTCGTTCTTGATTGTTAAAATGTTGTCAGGGATATTTTATCTATGTATGTTTAGTCTAGTGGATCAGAGAAGAGGTATGGAGACAGGTCTGCAGTTCCCCTTGTGTTAATTCTCTAGTAATCTCTAAGAAGATGAAGACTTAGAGCCAAAAGTGAGCTGGAGGAACCCAGTATTCAGTAGAAGTATTTGGTGATGCTGTAAATGAGAGAAGAGTCACTTACACAGATATTTGTAGCTTCTAAACTCTGCAGAAGATTTTCATTTTGAATGCATCTATAGCCAGGAACTCGAGAAAATAAAGAGTGCCTTTGCAAAAACTCAATAAAGGGTGAGAAGATGACAGATCTGCTAAGTATAGGGTCAATATCTAGATTGAGGGTCAGGAGGATGGTGATGGAGGGGAGTGTCCTTTGCTGAGGATGGTTAGGGCCCACATGGAAATCAAGAGGCATCAAGCCACAAGGTCATGGGATTTTCCCCACCTGTACTCACCAGCCTGGAGGGAAGAGCAGGGAAGGGAGGGAGATGGTAATGGTGAACATCTGGGAGCAGAGAAGTATACACCTTTGCTGCAGTTGGCATGCCCCTGAACTGCATGTATCCTTTGTCCTTGGAGACATTGGCTAAGATTCTTTGCTCCAGGTTTGGGCAGGGACAGACATGAACTGAGTGTTAAAAATGAATGAGAACAGCTCATATGTGTCTTAACATATGAGACACATACATCACCTGCCAACATCTTGTGATACTAGATGTGTGGTTTTAAGTTGACTTTCTCCTTCAAACTGTAAAACTCTGAAGTGTATGTCTTATTAGTGATGGCCCCCAGCAGAAATTTGGGCTCAAAACAGGTGCTAAATAGGTAACTGTTGAGTGATTGTTCTCCTCCTGCAGATTGCTAGTTGGCAGTCACAGCCCTGTGAGAGACCTCAGCTCACCTTTCCCTGTTTATCTCCCAGTCCTTTGCAACAGTGGCCAACACCTCACGGGAACTGGTTCCAAATATGCTCTTAACCTTCTCACTTCTGAGTAGCCTGGGAAGCCTTTGTTAATGCCGGGCTTTGTATCTGCAGCATTCATTCTCCCGTATACACACACCTCCCTATCATCAATTTCAGAATTACACGTGTCTGAAACAGGCATTGAGAGGAGCCCTAGTGGTGCAGCAGTTAAATGCTCAGCTGCTAACTGAAAAGTTGATAGTTCAAACTCACAAGCTGCTCCAAGGGAAACAGATGTGGCAGTCTGCTTTTGTAAAGATCTACAGCCTTGGAAATCCTATGGGGCAGTTTTACTCCATCCTTTAGGGTCGCCATGAGTCAGAATTAAGGCAACAGGTTGGTTTGGTTTTTTGAAACAGGCATTCTTCAGTATTGTGGATGGGAGTTTAAGTGTATGGAGACTGAGAGGGTGTTTAGATCTTTCCTGAGGCTCTTTCCCTGAGGATCACAGTAGACGCTTCTAGTCCATGAAGATGACTATTCAGAGATCCACATCTTAGCATGTATGATTGTGAAAACTGCAGTCAGTCTAAGTGTCCATCAGGAAGGGATTAAATGAATTATGGTACAACCATACAATGGGATACTATACAGCCACTGAAGATAATATATAGCTACATTAGTTGACAAGGAAATCTCTCTATTAAGTATTTTTTAAGTGAAAAAAGCAGGTTATAGAATTGCATGTGCAGGATGATCCACATTTATATGAAATTACATATATACACGAGAAGGATGTTTGAATTGTTAACTGTGATTGCCTCTAGGGATGGAATTTTGCATTTTTAATTTTTTATGCCATTTTATATTGCTTGGAATTTCTATGTATTATCTTTATAATCAGAAAATTTAAATAAAGGTATTTTCATTA
Source organism: Orycteropus afer afer (assembly GCF_000298275.1). Taxonomy (NCBI): domain Eukaryota; kingdom Metazoa; phylum Chordata; class Mammalia; order Tubulidentata; family Orycteropodidae; genus Orycteropus; species Orycteropus afer. Next base: position 12,340,066 of record NW_006921602.1, on the reverse strand, counting down.
TGGGAAAATCCCGTGCATACTTTGAGGCTTGCTTCATATGTAATCCTCCAGGAAGCTTTCTCTGATCCTCTCCCTACCTCCACCCCACTCTCCATCCAGCCTGGAATGGGAGCTGTGTCTCTTTTATACTTCTTTGGAGTGGTACTATCTTGTCTTCCTCTAAACCTCTGGTCTTTCTCATCTTGTGTAGTGTTATCTATGAGATTCTCTCATTAGCCTTGTGGTGCTGAGCTCAAGATCATGGACTAGCATTCCTACTCATCTTGGTGTCTTTCTCCACCCCCAGAAGTAGCCTAAGGGGCCAGAGGCTACTCCTCAGCTCCGGCTAGGAGCTTGAGCCACTGAGGGCCAGACCTTGGGATTTTTTTCAAGAGATTCAGAAATCTGGCCTAATTTGAGGTTCCGTAGGTCTTGTGGTGGTGGCAGGATTGGTGTTTGCTGGGGCAGATTACTGTGCTAAGTGAAAAAGACCCCAGATTCCAACATGTTCTAGACAAAACAGTCATCTGGTTGTGGAAAACTCAGCAGGCACACAATACAGAGGTGTAAGGAGTCCGCCACCTCACAGCCACGATTTTTATGTATTTGACAGAACAAAGGATGATGGTAGGTCACAAGATGATGGTGGGTCAGTTCATCACTGTGGCAGGTGGGACTCCAGAAGTGGGAAGAGGACTGTGATTGGTTCTGGGCCTTTGACCACCTAGCTGTGTGGTGGTTGTGATATGACTCATGATCATGTGACCCTGAGTCACAGCCACAAGATGTTTACAAGATAATACCAGAACCCCAAACTTTAATTATATAACATTTTTGCCTCAGAAAGATTGCCTCATCTTTCTCCCACTGGTGGGCTCCAACTGCTGATCTTTCGGTTAGCAGCCCAATGCTTTAAGCACACAGGGACCACCAGAGCTCCTTATCCCCATCAGAGATTATAAATTTGAAAAGAGGCTTTGACTTAGTGGGAAGATGCTGTGGGGTTGGGGGGGGGGGGCACAAATGCCAAGCATACCTGGAAGCAGAATCTTTGATGTGTTGGAAAATGTGAAAATGTACCCCATCACAGGTCCCTGGGTGGCATAAATGGTTAAGTTCTTGACAGTTAACAGAAAGGTTGGTGGTCCAAACTCAACCAGAGGCATCTTGGAAGACAACCTGACAATCCGCTCCCAAAAGGTCACATCCTTGAAAACCCTATGGAGCAGTTCTTTGAAAAATTGTTCGCTGCAGATTAGTAAGAAAGCATAAGTAAACCCATACTTACCTTGCTTACTGGGTAATCTGCCCCTGGTTGTTCACTGTCCTAGGTGGGGCTTGCAGGCAAGCCTGCCAGGTGATAGCCTAAGACAGGCTTCTTCCCCTTTGACCTTTGCCTGTTGTGGAGATGCCCCCTGGCTGTGGCACCAGACCTCTGGGGCAGAAAACCCCCTCACCAAGGCTGCAGGAAGCCAGCTGCTCAGAGGAAGTCGGCTGCTTGCTTGGTCTCCTTATGAGGCACTTTGTCTGAGTCCAGAAAAACCCTGTCCAATCTAAGACCTTTCCCTAAAGAGATGTGACAGCTGTTTCCAAATGACTGCCCCTTCTTTAGAGCTCTCAGCTTCCTCTTCCATTATGAGTGGCAGCAGTGGCAACACAGGGGCCAACCAGCAGGTCTCCCTTCAGGAACACTGGCAGCCTCACCGGGAAAAATGATGAGGTACCTGGCAGCCCCTCCCACCCAGCACCTCATTTGTTTCAGACACCAACTCTGAGCCAGTCATGCGCTTAGGGCTTTACAATACCTCTACACCATCACCAAGGAGTCCTGATGGTGCAGTGGTTAAGCACTTGACAACTAATTGAAGGGTTGGAAGTTTGAACCCACCAGCCGCTCCAAGGGAGAAAAATGTAGCAATCTGCTTCTGTGACTGATTCAAAGCCTTGGAAACCCTATGAGGCAATTCTGCTCAGCCCAATCAAATCGGTGACAACTGGCACAGATGGGTACCCCATCACAGGTCCCTGGGTGACATAAATGGTTAAATGCTTGACAGTTAACAGAAAAGCTGGAGGTCCAAACTCAACCAGAGGCACCTTGGAAGACAACCTGGCAATCTGCTCCCAAAAGGTCACATCCTTGAAAACCCTATGGAGCAGTTCTTTGAACACATGGGGTCACCATGAGTTTGCATTGACTGGACAGCAGCCAACAATGCCATCATCTTGGACCTGCCAGATGCGCATTATTTTCTACATTAAGAGACTGGAGCTCAGAGAGCTTAAAAAGTTTTCCCAAGGTTCCACTCCATAGCTAATCTTGAACCCCATCTGCTTGACTCAATTTGTCTGCCACACAGGATCCCACATAACCCAGACAGGGATGAACAAGAGCGACCCAATATTAACCCACAAAGTTATTTTCTTAAATACCAGTATAAGTCCATACAATAAGCCTGTTAAGGACAAGTCCCATTTTGTTTCCCATCTGAACGTGTAGGCATTTGAGCTACTCTCCAATGATGACTCTTGTGAGGTACTCTCTTCCCAAACATGGATCCAAGTAGGCACTTAGATATTAGGAGCAGTACCTGGAAGACAGAAGGAGCTTCAGTGAATAGCTGGAGACCATTAACGGTAGATACTAAATATCACTGAGAAGCCACAGACAGCGACAAGGAGTGTGAGTCAGAGGCACCTCCAGTCCTGGCTCCGAGGCCCGGGGCTATAGCCCCTCCTGGACTCTGGCCTGGCTTTCCTATTGTCCTCAGTTCTTGGTCCCACAGCTGTCTCAACAATAAACCCCTGTTTACTTGATTGTACCTGAGTCTTTCTGTTCCTTGAGCCCCCAGTGCACAAGAGGGGCCAACTGGTTGGTTAATGGAACTCTCATTCTGAGGGGGGTGTTAAGAGTTGTATTACCAGAAAAATCTCCTTGGGAAGTTGTGCTGCCTTGAAGGCAGGGTGGCTGGGGTGGCCTCTGCCTGCTCTCCCTGGCCAGCCCTGGGTTGTGTTGTCTAAAGTGAAGCAGGTGGGCTGCCTCTATCATATCGGCAGGGGGCAGGTAGCCCCTCGGGCCCTAGGAGTTGCCCTGCTGGGTCTGGAGTACACCTGCTCTCTGGGAACGTCACCAGCCTGCTATGAGCCAAGCTTTGCTCTCAGAGCTCAGACAGGAAACGCTTGTCTGAGGTTCCTTCAAGAACCCTCCTCCCTTCCTATCACCTGTTCCTCATCTATAAAATGAAGGATTTAGACTATCCAGCCCCACCACCGCAGTCAAGTTGATTCTGACTCACAGCAACCTGTAGGACAGAACAGAACTGCCCTCATGGAGTTTTCAAGACTAAATCTTTTTGGGATCAAACATCTTTCTCTGGCGGAGCAGCTAGGAGGGTTTGAACCATGGACCCTTCAGTTAGCAGCTGGCCTCTTTGACCACTGTACCACCAGGGCTTCTTAGACTAGCTTAGCAATTTTAGATATTTTAGCAGCAGAAGTTACTGTGTGCCAATCTGAATTCTTCGCAAGCATGGTCTCATTTAATCCACACAACGACTTCCATTCTACAGATAAGAATATTAAGGATTCAGGGATTGTCCAAGGGTTACTCAGGTGACCAGAGCTGAGCCAGGGTGGAGGCTCAAGGTGGCTGAACCCCTCCCGCCCGGCCCTGCCCAGCTCCGCCCCCTAGCCCGGCCGCAGTGCGGGAGCTGTTTGTTTTCTTAACAGGGTTAACCAAACCTCCTGAGCAGCTTCTGCCGCCCAGCAGAAGCCCTGCCAGTGAAAGGCGGCTTTGTGTGCCGGCAGCAGAGGGCTAGGGCCCGAGCCAAGGCGGCGAGCTTCGGCAGAGCCAACCTGCCTTGGGGCTTGGGGGACGCGCCGCAGGAACGGGGGCGTGTAGGAGGCCATTTTTCACACACAATCTCCAGAGGCCCGCTGTGTGGATGCCTTGGTCCTCAGCAAGCTGTAGGCTTCTAGTTAGGCTTCTAGTCTGCACAGAGTCAAGTGTGCCCTGGCTCCCTGAGAGGGGTGAGGGAGGGTGCCAGGGTGGGATTGGAGAGTCAGGTGTCTAACCCTGAAGGCCAGTACAAGATTCCTGTTACACTTTGCCAGGCTTTCCTCCAACCTTTTAGCAATCCCCTGCTCCCTTCCTAACTCCTTCCCAGTCTTCCCTCACTACTAACGCCACCTCCTCCGTGTCTATTTTCAGTGTCTTCTACATGTTGAGGAGCTCTGGTGGTGTCCTGGTTAAAATATTCTGCTGCCAACCAGAAGATGGGTGGTTCAAACCTAGGAGCTGTTTTGTGGGAACAAGATGAGGCACTCTGTTTGCATAAAGATTTACAGCTTTGGAAGCCCTGTGGGGCAGTTCTACTCTGCCCTAAAGGGTTGCTCTGAGTAGGAATCACCTGGATGGCAGTGGGGGTTTCTACATGTTGAGCGCTACCAAGGCAACCACTGACAAAGACAGACTAGGTCCCTGGCCTAATGGTGCTTAGAGTCTGGGGATAAGTGGAGATTGTAGTAAATGTGTAGACTGAGTGGTAAGATAGGGTAGTACAAAAGGAGGGCCTCTTTGAGCAGGTGAGTTTTAGGCTGATAATCAGAGGATGAGTCCACCAGGTGATGAGTCAGGGAAGAGTGTAGCAGGTAGAGGAAACAGCACTTGCAAAGTCCCTGAGGCAGGAAAAAGCTTGTCAGTTTGAAGAACTGAAAAGTCACCTTGGCTGGAGCCTGGTGCACAAGAGGGGAGGAAATGAGATGGGAGATAGAGGCTGAAATGAGTAATTTAGAGCTTTGCAGACTGTTGGGGAGCATGGGTTTTATTTTGTTGTTGTTGTTGTGATTTGGGTGAAAATTTGCAGAGCAAATTCACTTTCCATACAGCAGTTCACATACACTTTGTCTCATGACATTGACCACAATTTACCACAATGCAACAGCTCCCCTCCTACTTCCTCGCAATAGCTACCTCTTCCCAGTGTCCATCCCTCCACGCACTCCTGCCCCCTGAGCTGTCTCCCTGTGCATAAGCAGCCCTTCTTTCTCCCATGATTGTTCTCTCCAAGGAGTGTATCTACCTCAGGTAAATGTTCAGCTTATATGCCTGTCTTTTGCTTGTCTGGAAGCCACAGGTGTGAGTTCAATTAAGAGTTTTATTTCTAAGTGCAATGGGAGACCACTGGAGGGTTTTAAGCAGAAGACTTGATGAAAGTTTGTGCTGCTGGATAGAGACTAGACCTTGTAGAGGGAAGTGGAATAAGAGGGAAAAAAAAAACAGGGGGACCCATTAGAAGACATAGCAGTTTTCCGGGTGATAGGGATAAAGATAGAGGGAGGCCCCCCTGGACAGTAGAATGTGGTAGAGGCCCTGCGGTCCAAGGAAAGCTGGGTCCCTGAATGATGGGGCCCTACAGTGCCAGGGAGGAAATGAAACCCCAGCACTTCTCTTCATGGTTGGTAGTTTCCCTTCCAGGGGACCACATCAGGTCCCTGGAAGTTTCAGCTTCCTGATTCTGGGGCCCATATGAGATGGAATTTGGGGGAAGAAAATACAGGAGGTAGTATTGATGAGAGACCTGCTTGCCACCTTGTGGGGTCATTCTCTCAGCCTCTCAGAGCTGGAATGGAGATTTTCTGCCCCACTTCAGTAAGGGAGGAGGTGATTCAGTAGTTCCCATTCCCCCCAAGCCCCCAAAACAGGCCCTTTGCTTCCTCTTTTCCACCCCAGGGACCCCTACTAAATGTGAGCTCTTGGAAGGCAAGGCCTGGTCCTCCCCTACTTCCGGGGCCTTTGTGAGGCAGACAGCACTGGAGCAGAAGACATTGCCATGGTGCAGCTCAACAGGAACAACTCCCTGACTTGGGGGCGGAGGAGAGGACCTTTATAGCAGCACATGGAGAGCGTTCTAGATGAAAATCTGGGCATAAGTGAGTGAGCAAGAGCAGGCTGGTGCCACCCCCCGCATTTCCTCTTCACCATTTCCATCACCATCACCACCTACCTACCTTCCCCTCCAGGACCAGCCACAATCAAGCTGCCATTTAACACGGATGATCTAGTTCAATTTTTAATCTCTTGAGGGAGGCATATTTTCCTATCATACAGATGAAGGCATGTCTAACACAATTCCAGAAATCCAGATGTTTGATACCCACCCCCCAGACTGGAACATGGGTCTCTAAACTGCCTCTCCTTGGCACACTGGACCTTGAGCAGGTTTTGGTGAGTGAGGGATGAATAGATGGATGGATGGGATAAATGGATGTTTAGAATGAATGGATGGGCCTGTGGGTGCTGGGTGAGAAGGGGGATAATCAAAGCCAGATTGGGTCCTAGCGTTGCCAGGCATGACCTCAGCTGGAGTCTCCAGGCCATGGTCCCAACAAGATTGCTGTGACCCAGGGGCAGGCCTTACAAGAGGATAAAAGTGGACAGGGGAGTGGCCCAGCCCCAGGGAAGGGTCTGAGGAACGTAAGGAACGTCCTTAGTTGGCTCCCAGGGCAGGCACCGAGGACTAAACTCCCGCCACCGCCCATGTCTGGCACACATGCCCAGGTTCTCAGTAAGCGCTCAACAAAGAATAGGTGAAATTTTGACTGGCCCGCATTCCTGTCAATCAATGGGCGCTCAGTGAACGACACACTATCCGTCGAAGGGTCCCCACCTGCGATCCTGCCCCACTAGGCTCAAAGAAAGACTCTTAGCCCGACTTAATCTTCTGGGCGCAGGACCCAGTGGCGCGGAGGAACGCCCGGGGCGGGGTCAACTTGGGGCGGGGCTTGTGGGCCCAGGGGGCGGGGCCGGCCACTCCGGGGTCTGCGGTCTGTGCCGGGTGAGTTTTGTCTCCCAGCGTTGAAAGAGGAGGTATCCGGGGCGCCGATGCTTGAAGTTCACATCCCGTCTGTGGGGCCCGAGGCCGATGGGTCCAGACAGAGCCCAGAGAAAGGCCACATGGTGAGCAGGGCACTGGATGGGAGGGGCTCGGGGACCCGCCGCGGGATTTCCCGGAGCGGAGATCAGTGGGGACCCTGCGCCCCCGGCTGTGGCGTCGAGCCCCTGGTCCTGTGGTGGACCAGGCCGTCGGGGAGCACCTTGTTGGGGGCTTGGGGTACGCTTGGATTTGCCAGTTCCGCGGACCGTGGCTCGGGCACATGAGGAGCGGCACGGAAAAGGGGGGGTGGTGCACCAGCCCATCCTCCCAGGTGTGTGAGGATGCGAGAGGGTCCCTGGAGAGCGGCGGCGCTCCAAGGCCGCTTTGTGCTTTTTGAGCAGCACAGAGCCGGCGCGTCGCTGGGCGAAGGTCCTGCTGGCCCTTCAGCTGGACCTCACGCGCGCGCCCCTGCCACCCGTCCGTCCGCCAGGTGTTTCGAGTGGAGGTGCTGTGCCGCGGGCGCAAACACACCGTGCCGAAGCGCTACAGCGAGTTCCACGCGCTGCACAAGCGGGTGAGGCGGCGCCGACGATTCACCGACCCCGGCCTGTGCTGCCCCGCCCCTGCCCAGCCCCTGGGAAGCCGGAGGACGAGCTACGGCCCCAGCACCAGTCCCTTTATTACTCCAGTCCATGGAGGGGGCAGGTCCTGGGCACAGACTGCGGGGGCCATGGTTGGGAGCGCATGGGCAGGCAGGTCCCAGCCCTCACTGACTATGAATGCCCGTGTGGGGCCGGCCAGCCCTGGGGCATCTGGGGAATTTGGGGCCTGTCACCCCCACCGCCATTTACTCGAGTCCATCCCAGGGTAGAACTGGAAGGGGGGGGGGGCGGCGAGGAGGAGTGGGAGGAGGCTTGGATATGGTGAAGTGGGCTTGAGGGCTCTCAGGCAGGGAGCCGTGACGGCAACGCGGTAACCTCTGGCAGATCAAGAAACTATACAAAGTGCCCGACTTCCCCTCAAAACGCCTGCCCAACTGGAGGACCAAAGGCCTGGAACAGCGCCGGCAGGGCTTGGAGGCTTACATCCAGGTATGCGTGGGCCTACATCCATCCAAGTTGATGTGGTGGAAAACGTCTGAAGCTGTTCGCTACAGATTAGTAAGTAAGCACAAGTAAGACTCTGCTTACCTTGCTTACTGGGTACTCCATCCCTGTCAGGGATTGTAAATTTGAAGAGAGGCTTTGATTCTGTAGGAAGGTGCTGTGAGGTTGGGAGAGAGACAGATGCTAGCCACACCCAGAACTGTAAATCTTTGTGAAGTTGGTCACTACAGATTAGTAAATAGGTAAAAGTAAGCCTGTGATTACCTTGCTTATCGAGTAATCTGACACTGTGTGAGGCAGCCCTGGGCTGCTAAGCAGAGGCATTATGGGGAGGTGGAGGTACCCATATCTTGGGCATGGTATTCACTACTCCAAGCCTCATTTTTTTCTGAACAATAATGGGTCCAAGTGCCCCTTGCTGGCTTATTGAAAGAATTGAAGGAAGTACCCAGGAGGCAGGTGGTCCCAGTTCAATGTAAATTAGTTCCCTTACCCTCCAAGATGGGGTTCTCTGCTGCCTTCATGATGGGGATGTAGGCTGATGTTCAGAAGGGCTCTGAGCTTGGTTTAATGCTCTGCTCTTGCTGTCTTGAAATCCTTTATCATTTTTTAACAAAGGGCCCAGCATTTTCATCTCGCAGTGGGTTGTGCAAATCGAGGCTGGATCTAATTACAGGCTTATTCTCTCCTCCTCTCCAGGGTGTCCTGTACCTGAACCAGGATGTGCCCAAGGAGCTATTGGAATTCCTGAGACTTCGTCACTTCACAACAGATCCCAAGGCCAACAGCTGGGGGTGAGCACCTCCAGGGTCTGAGGCTTGGTAAGGGAGCAGGGACAGTGTTGGGGTGACACAGGCTCTTGGCAGCAAACTGGTAAGGAAAGGTTTGGGGGCCAGGCCCTATTTTTGCTTCTCACATCTTCCAGGCCTAGCCTGCCTGGATCTTCCTCCTACTGAGCCCTGTCTCCCGCATCAGCTTTAAATTTTTTTTTTTTTTCAAATTGTGATTTGGGTGAAAGATTACAGAGCAAATTCACTTTCCATACAGCAGCTCACATACACCCTGTCTCATGACATTGACAGCAATTTTCCACATTAAAAAAATTTTGTTGTAGGTGAAAGTTTACACAGTAAATTAAGTTGTTGTTTAACAATTTTTATACAGATTGTTCAGTGACATCAGTTACAATTTTCAAAATGTGTCAGCATTATCATTATTTCTATTTTTCTGTTCCTATTGATCTAACTTCCTTTCCCCTCCTTGCCGTCTCTTTTGTTTTTGGGTAAATGTTGACCCTTTGGTCTCATAAATAGTTGTTTGCGGGAGCACAGTACTCACAGGTGGTATTATAAGCCAATATTTTATTTGCCTGAAAGGTGACCTTCAGGGGTAGCTTTGGTGCCAAATTCAAAGGGTATCTTAAGGTGATAGTCTCAGAGGTTCTTCTAGTTTCTATCGGTCCAGTAGGTCTGGGCTTTTTTGGCTCTACATTTTTCTCCCATTCTATTCTATTGTGTCTTTGGTCAAAACGCTCGGTAGTAGTCGTAGTCAGGCACCATCTAGTTCTTTTGGTCACAGGTTTTCTAGCCATGAGGTCATGGCTCATGTAGTATGGATGTTTCTTGAGTCTTTGATTTCCTTTGTTCTCTTTTGTTCTACATCAGTAGAGACCAATAGTTGTATCTTAGCTGGCTGTTCACAAGCTTTTAAGATCCCAGATGCAGTCACCAAACTAAGATGTAGAACATTATCTTTATGAACATATGCCAATTAACTAGGCTGTCCCATGAGACTATGGTCCTAGCTCTTTTAACCCAGTAAACCAATTCCATTAAGTTGTTTGGATATGTCTAGTTAGTCTCTGGTAGCATACTGCCTAAGGCACTTGACTGCTAACCAGGAGGCTGGCGGTTCAAACCCACCAGCCACTCCTCGGAAGGAAGATGGGGCAATCTACTTCCTTAGTGATACTACCTCGGAAACCCAAGGAGGGGTCGCTATGAGTCGGGTCAGACTTGATAGCACATAACAACAGCCAACAACAGGTAGTCTCTAACTGTGCCTTCTGTGTGCTTTATTCTGTATGTGGATGTATATGCAGCACAAACATGTATGCCTACTGATACAGCTATATGTACACGTGTATATACACACATATGCCCTCTCAAACAAGTATATGCATACGTATCTACCTATGTGGGCACTCTGGTGGTGTAGTGCCTAAGGCATCTGACTGCTAACCAGAAGGCTGGCAGTTCAAACCCACCAGCCACTCCTCAGAAGGAAGATTGGGCAATCTACTGCAGAGATACCG
>NW_006921602.1:12304630-12329692 GCF_000298275.1 Orycteropus afer afer | reverse complement strand
GTTTTCTACCTATGTAACTACACACATTTTGCTGTTGTTACTGTTGTTGCAGTTAATAGCTTTTTTGAGCCCTCAGTGGTGGTGCTATTTTCTGGGCAGCATGGTTACCCCAGCCACCTCCGGAACTGGGCTTGTTACAAATAGAAGCAGTGGTCCCCCGGGAGGTGAGGTTCTGGGCTTGTTGTCTCCACCCCTCCTCACACTCCCCTGGGCATCCCCATCAAGCTTACAGGCGTCTGTCTCCTTTTCAGCCTCCTGAGGGAGTTCCTGCCTGGCAACAGCAGGAAAGTCAGAGGCCCTGCCAACAGCTGTATGTTCCTGCTGCCTCCTGGTGGCCAGATGCCAGGAGTGGGCCTGCTGCCTCTGTCCTTGCTGTCCCTATTTTCCCACTCATACCCCAAGTTTCTGCTCAGTCTTCCTTTATGGGTCCCTGGTGATTTCAATCTCTAGAGACTACCCCGTATGCCTCTCGTCCAGCTCATGACCTGTTTTCCTCTCAGCTGCCAGCTGTACCACCGGCCTGTCATCAGCTTCTGCATGGATCCCTACATTTGTACCCCCTCTACAGGTGAGAAGGTACTGCATTTCCATCCACAAGTCTCATTTAGGGTCCAGGTACCAGGTGGGGCAGACTTAGGGGGAAAACTTGGCATTTCCCAGTTCCCAGGATCCTCAGACAGTGTCTCCCTCCTTTGGAGTCACACCTGCTACTCCTGTGCCCCTTGGAGCCTGCTTTGTGTTCTCCTCCAATGGGCAGACTCTAGTATACTAGAGTCAGCCTGGCTCCCACAGTCTCCAGTCCTCAGCAGCCTGGCCTTACCAAGCTGATGTAAGACCTGGGAAAGCCAAAGCCTCACTTGGGGTAACCAGCTGTTTCTTTATGCCTTGGAAGGAATTCCTGCTCCTGAGGGCAGCTGAGCCCATGGACCACGCAGAAAGCTGAAGGTCCGGGGCCAGGCCAGTCACAGGCTTCCTCTTCCCGTGCCTCCTCCTGTTTTTCTTCTATCTCACAGAGCCTCTGTCCAACATGGTGGTGAATGGCGTGCTCCAGGGCTTCTACGGCTTCAGCATCAGCCCTGTCAAAGCCCAGCCAGAAGCTGCCAGTCACCCTACTCCTCTGCCCATGCCCTGATCACCCCAGAGGCCTTTGAGCCACCTGTTAGGACAGTCTCGTGACTTAGTCTGATGAGCTCCATGTAAGGGGCCAGGGCTGGGTCCTCCCTTGGCCTGGGACCCAAGTCTTACCCACCCAGGGTTCAGAACTCAGCCTGCACTGGTAGCTAGAGGTGCTAGAATTCATGTGCTCTTAGAGCCCAAGGGCCAAGGAAAGGGCACAGAGAATAAGGATAAAGCAAGAAGTCAATTTAGAAGTAGGCTATGAAAATCTATGGGAGCTCTGGTGGTGTAGTACCTAAGGCATTTGACTGCTAACCAGAAGGCTGGCGGTTCAAACCCACCAGCCACTCCCCGGAAGGAAGATTGGGCAATCTACTTCCATAGTGATACCACCTTGGAAACCCAAGGAGGGGTTGCTGAGTTGGAAATGACTAAATGTTAGTGAGTTTGGCTTTTTGGTTATGAAAAGCTATAAAAGGTATTTCTTAACCTAAACCAGAAGGAAAAATTAAAAAAAAAAAAAAAAAAAGAAACCCAAAAGCAAACAAAGTTGAGGGATGGTAGCTGGCAAAGTTTAGAAATAAGGAGGAAAAAGCTCCTCTCTTTTTGTGAGTAGCTTCTGGGTAAAGGTTCAGGCAGGAAGCTAAGGAAAGGGCTTATATCCACTGTGACAGAAGAATCTCAGACATGCTGGATATCAACTTGGGGAAGATGCTGTAGGCCCAAGAACCCAGCCCACATGCTGGTTATTAAAAAAAAAACAACTTTTTTTTATTGGTCAGTAGGAATTTGTTACAAAACTGGGCCTGTGGAATGTGGGGGTGTGGGTCCACTCTGTCAGATGCCAGCACCAGGGCCCGTGTGGTGCAGAGCCCTGTGGTAGGCCACCTTCACCCTCCTGAGGGCAGCAGTGCTGCACACAATGTTGCTCAAAGTGAAGAGGTCCCTGGGGCCCTACTCCTTGGCAATGGCAAAGGGCTTCTCCACCTCAATCTTGCCACAATCTGCGATTGTCACATCCTTCAGGGGCTTGTCCCGACCATCTGTCTTGGTGCTCTCCACCTTTCGGACTACATCCTGGGAAGGAAAAGAGGAAGTGGGAAGGCAGGGTGGGTCAGGATGTCGACCACTCAAATGAGCTAAGCCCCAGTGTATATGGCTCAGGAGGGCAGAAACTTACATGTGCCGAGGAGCATACAAACCTCAAGGCACCTGCCAAGGTGCCAGCCCAGGGCAGGGTTAACAAGGAGAAGCAGCAATTCTGTTCCTTTAAGGAAGACCCAGGTTGGCCCAAGGCTGGGCAAGACCCAGGTACCAAGGTGTGGTACCAGGTATCTTTAGGGAAATGATGTTCTGCTGGACCCTATACAATTTGGGGGGTGCGTATCACCAAGTGAATAACGGAGGTTCCTACAGTCGTGCATCCTTAGCAAGCTCACCTTGACTGGGTGATACCGTGGGTCCAGAAGGGTTCAGAATTTGAGGGGCATCAAGGTACAGGCTATTTATCCTTGATTCCCCCCAGGTTAGTAGCCATCCACTGGTCTGAATCTGAGGGTTCAATTCTTCTGGGAAAGCCATCTGGGTCTGTGTTGGATCCCTGGGGAGGACTGCCCAGGTTCAGCCCCAGTCTCCAGAACTCACCATGCCCTCTAGAACCTTGCCAAACACTACGTGCTTGCCATCTAGCCAGGATGTCTTGACTGTAGTAATAAAGAACTGGGAGCCGTTGGTGTCTTTGCCTGCATTGGCCATGCTCACCCAGCCGGGCCCATAGTGTTTCAGCTTGAAGTTCTCATCGGGGAAACGTTCGCCATAGATGCTCTTTCCTAGGAAGACAGACATAGATAGCCGTAAGTTGGGGAGGGGGAATTATGTCGGCCCAAACACAATTTGGGCCAACAGGTCTGCCACCTGGGAGAGACCCTTTTAGGTCCACCTGACCCCCCACTATTTCCTATACACAGGGTTTCCTGTGCATAGAAGGGTGCAGCTAGTCTCAATGCAGGTAACAGGCCTGCCTTCCCACCCTGGAGGCTGGCACTGTCTTCAGTGCCAGGCCAGGTCAAGTGCAGAATGAGGACAAAAAAGCTGTCCCCTTCTTATCTCCTGGCCTGAGAGCCAAACTGTACTTCTGAGACCCAGTAGGGTACAAAGTCCAGGTTTAGTGAAAAGCTCATGTGACGAATGACTTTGACTTTTAGAGTACAGTTTTATGGCTTTTAAATAAAATACAGATTATCAGCTACTCTTGGCTGTGGTCTGAGAGACCTGCCATGGTGGGGCTTTGGGGAAAAGAGGTGCTGTGCAGGACACAGGGTGGACAGGGAGACAAGTGGGAGAGGTTAAAAATTCTCCAGAAGAGAACTTCTGTGGCTGCAAAGCAGGAGGAGACAGAAAAATGGGTGGGGAGGTACAGACAGACACCAAGGGGGGGCTGCCATTTGGGTTCTGGGGAGTTGAGAGCTTCTTATCAATGAACATAAAATAAAAGGCTACTATGAATGTGCCTAATGTGTCTGTCCACATGGGCAGGGGGGCCGGGGTGTACGAGGGAGCCAAGAGCAGATCTTGACACCGTTTCAGAGATCCAAACTTCGGTTTCCAAAACCAGTTCCAGGAGAAATTAAGAAAGGCAATTCAAGGGCTCCTTGGTCCAAATGGTAAATGTTTGAACCCTCTTCCCCTGCCACCTCCTGGAGAGTGACTGTGTATTGTTAGTGTATTAAAAGACCCAAGAATCTCAGCAATAAAGAAAGCCTTTTCATTTTGTTTTATCCAACACCGCTCAAACTTACTTGCCATGTGAAACCCTTTAAATCCTCCCAAAGCCAAACCTATTGCCATTGACTTGATCTGATTCACAGAGGCCCCATAAGACAGGGTAGAACTGCGCCATAGGGTTTCCAAGGCTGTAAATCTTTATGGAAGCAGACTGCCTCATCTTGCTCCCATGGAGTGGCTGGTGGGTTCAAACCACCAACCTTTCAGTTAGCAGCTGAGTTCTTAACCACTGTGCCACTAGCCCAGCTTCTCTCCACTCCTAAATCTTCATCCTGTGATTCCACAGAATGGAACCAGGTTGGGGGTGCTCCTAGACTGATGCTAACCAGGGAGATAAGGAAGGGCTGATTACACAGCAGATGAGAAGATGGAAAAATAAGAATTACTAATTAAAGAAGGCACACTAAGTCCAAGGGGTGTAGGCATGGATTTTCCCCCCAGCTCTTGTTTCCCAGTACTTCTGTGAGGAGCTCCATCCAATCCAATCAGCTTCAAGGCATCAGGCCAGACTCTTGACTGGTGCGGATGGGGAGAGGGGTGTCTCAGTAAAACTTGAAGGTTAATACAGTGTATCTGTCTGTCCTATGTGTACAGAGTAGTGTCTGGTGGGAGAATGCTAAGGAAACTTCTGCCACTCCAGCTGGGGCTTCCAAAGTGGCCCATGTAGGCTTTGTGTGCCTGACCTAGAATGACCTACACATGTGTCTTTACTTTGCTCCCCTCCCCACAAGGTATCAAGAAAAAAATCACCAGGCTATCCTCTGGCATCAGCAGGTCTGCCCCCTGGGAGAGACCCTCTTAGGTCCACCTGACCCCTACTATTCCCTATACACAGAAGGGTGCAGCTAATCTCAATGCAGTGAACAGGCCTGCCTTCCCACCCTGGAGGCTGCACTGTCAGACTCCTCTACCCAGAGGAACCGAGGTTACCTCCAGTGCCATCTCCCCGGGTGAAGTCTCCACCCTGGATCATGAAGTCCTTGATCACCCGATGGAATTTGCTGTCCTTGTAGCCAAATCCTTTCTAGAAAAAGGGATGGGAAGGTAAAGAGTTGGCATAAGACACCAGGCAGACATTAGAGTCCCCGGAACCCAGCCCACACAACTACTGCTCACAACAGAGACACCACTGCCAGCAAGCTTCACTATTCAAAATGCTATTAGGTTAGCAATTACCACAGGCCAGACATGGGGCACACAGACCCAGGAAAGGCTGAGACCCCCATTTCTCTATCCTATATAACATCTCAAATTGTGTATGATTCTGTGTCACATGGTGCCGCCCCCTTCCACCTCTCATTTCTTCTAATCTTAAGAACAGATGCAAAAAAACAGACTGAGAAAAAGATACCTGCTGGCCCAATGAAAAGGTCAGATAGAAAACAGACTTTCTTAAATGGGGCACTCTAGGTTCCTAGAAACCTGGGAGTCTCTAAGCTCCTTACTCTTAGGAGAACACTTTGATGCAAGGGCCACAAATGGTTTTTTACAGATGTTTTCTTTGGTTATTGCAGTCTTAAAAACACAAAAATTCCTCCAAAAAAATCTAGATTTCTGGATTCAGTTAAAAAAAAAAATTCAGAAGCTATGACATACTGGGTTCCCAGAGCCATAAGGTAACGGTCCGTTGGTAGTGAGTGGCGTGTTACTGACACAGATGGGCTGCGGTATGCAGTCCAGTTTGCTGCCAACCCTATTTGCCAACTTCACTTCTCCTGAGTTGAGGATCTCTGCTCTAGCAACTTACCTCTCCGGTAGCTAAGGCCACAAAATTATCTACTGTTTTCGGAACAGTCTTTCCAAAGAGACCGATGACCACCCGGCCTACATCTTCATCTCCAATTCGTAGATCAAAGTACACCTAAGGAAAAAGACCATTTCAGACTTAGACCCTTGATAGAAGGTAAGTGGGGATGGAAGATAAAACAGCCATATTCATTTTCTTCCTCACTTTAGAAGCAGTGGTTCTGAATGTTTTTGGTGGAGTCAAAAATCTTATGAGCTAATGAAAGCTCCAGACACTTTTCTCCTATAATATGCTTGTCTATACTCTCCTAAGGCACTTGACTGCTAACCAGAAGGCTGGCGGTTCAAACTCACCAGCCACTCCTCGGAAGGAAGGCTGGGCAATCCTACTTCCGTAGTGATACTGCCTCGGAAACCCAAGGAGGGGTCGCTATGAGTCGGGGCCGACTCGACGGCATATTATAACAACAACAACAACACTCTCCTTAGGCTACAGAGCAGCAATTTTTGCTTTAAATAAACGAAGGACCCAAATTCTGGAAATTAACATAAAAATTCCTAAGAAGGAAAGCCCGAACTCACCATACAACCTCAAACTGTATTTGTTATGTTCAAAGCTTGGCCTAAGGAGAGAGGATTCTGAAGTTGGCAGACATGCTTTTTCACCATTTCTCCAAAAAGACTGTTCTGAGGTGGGCAGTGCTGGCCTCAGTTGAGCATTCCGAGCGTGAACTCCCTGAGTCAGGGCAGGGGCTGGGGGTGTCATCCTCGGGTATGAATGGGTATGATGGCCCAGGCGCCACGAGGCCTAAGCCGGGAGCCTAGGAGTTAAGCCAAAGACAAGGGCGCCCAGGACGAAGTTCAGGACCCTAAAAATCCCCCGGACACCTCTAGCCCGCGGCGCTCGGGCCGGACCCCATACGGCAGAGGGCGAGTCCCCAAGGGCCTCGCCAGACAAGGGGGAGAGAGGAGCTCGAACCTTGACGGTGACTTTGGGACCCTTCTTTTTCTCATCGGCCACGGAGGGACCTGGCAGCAGCAAGAAGAAGAGCGAGCCCACGATGAGAGCAGCTGCAAAGAGCACCTTCATATTTCGCTCTGAGAGACGGAGCATCCACAGGGTGAAGAGAACACGACCCGGGAAGCCGAGGGCCGGAAGAGGGTGGGGACGCGGCCACTAGGGCTCCGGCTCCCCCACCGAGCGGTGAGCCGGGGGAGACCGGGGCTCCTCTCAACCTCCTATCAGAAAACAAGCACCATTTTCCCCCTCTAGGTCAGCTCCAGATAGTAAGTTCCCCGGTGGGCGGGGCCCAGCTCGCCGTCAGTGAAGGCGAAGACGCGAGCTCGTGGGTTGCTGCCACGTTAGTGCTACCTGATTGGACTCCCAGCAAGCAAACTTCCACCAATAGGAAGGGAATCAGGGCAAGGCGGTGCCTTCCCCCCCCAAGGAGCACATTGATTGGGTCTCTCTGAAGAGACTACAAACCCCAGCAGGCGGAGCGGTCAGTCCTGTGGCCCACTCGGCCTTTCCGAGTGGAGGTGTTTTGGCGTGTGGTGGACGGTACTTTTTGTAGGCAATCTGTAGGCCTGGCTAATGGGAGAAGACACTTCATCATGGGTCAAAAACTGTCACTACCAAATTAGGTTTAAGTGGTAGGTTCCAAAAACTTAGGGCACAATTTTATACTTAAAGTATGGTTTTTTGCAGCTACGTTCTTGCAAGGTTTCTTCAGAAACCCACTTCGTTTTTTACTTAGTCCGTCATTTTAATATTTTTCTTTCCCTTCTCAAATCGTACTGTGCTTACTGAAGTATGACTCTGCACTTTATTGCATATTCTGATTCTTAACTTTACCTATTTCCTAAGTAGACTCTGCTTGGGGGGGGGGGGCAAGAAAGAGTGTTGCACTTATTTTGTATACAACTCCCACAACACAACTGCAGGACTAAGTGCTTACAAATACTGGTTGTATTAGCCTACGGCTTGCAAAGTCTCCCTTTTCTAGAAACCTTCGGGAAGGTCAGAGACAGTTGTCAAGGTACCAGCACAGCATTGTTTCAGGTCTTCTTCATACACACACACTTAGTGACATTCCAGTCTACAACATACATACTTTGGTACTGGGAGTCTTAATACACTCGGAAATATAAAGAATTACATTCACACCTTCTAAATTTTGGGTCTATGGCATCATTAAACATCTTTAAAATGAATTTTCAAAGATTAACAGCCTAGATGGTAGGCATGGATCCACTTTCAGTTAACTTTGCAATTTGTTTTCTATATATGACGTGTTGAGCTGCATGTGAGGCTATGCATGGCCACCAGCATTAGTTAATTTGTCCTGCCCTACAATGAGATCACTGACTGCAGTCAGGCAGGAGAGCTTCAATGGACAGTCAGTCCTCTTATTTGAACACATGACAAATAATATGTGTTATTTCCAATCCTTGCACCTCAATCAGGTAGAAGTTCTTAGTAAAATTGTTTCATTGGCAATAATTATCTTCCAAACTCCTCCATTTTTTTTTTTTTTTTCCCCTTGTTTTTCCTATTAAATCTCTTTTCCCAGTTACTGGTCTCACACTGTCCATAGCCAGAGAAAAAAAAAAAACCATGGTTTCAAAGTAGCCTCCAGCACATCAGGAGCTAATGCTAAAATGTCATGAATGTAGCCTTCCCCCCTACACACACACTTTCAAAGGGAAAATAAGGATGGATAAAATGGTCTCAGTGGAAGTTGTTCTCTCATGATCATCTCTCTGTTCTTCCTTGCCTACCAGTGGAAAAAATTAGTAACAAAAATGAAATCAACTGGCAGTTTTGTGGCCATATATGCACTTGTGATTTCATATTACACATTATAGTTACATCCCTGTGAGCATACATGTTCATTTGTAGAGAATTATAAAGCTATTATTTCAAAATGCTCCACAGGGCATATCCCAATTCCTGGTGTTCTACCATCCGAGAACTGCAGGAATATAGGATCTAGCATGTGAGTGTTAATGTTCAAATTCTTACAGGGATATAGAAAGTGACCTACAGGAGTGAGCAATATTCAATACAAAGGAACGAAGTATGGATGCCAAGTACGAGGAATTATTTTTGTTCATGGAGCCGGAAATCACATCAAAGTTAGTCCTGGCTAGATTCTTAGTTACAAACCAGCCAAGGAGACTAAAAACCGTTAACAGACAAACCAAGCAATCAACTAACCAACGAAGCAAGCAAAACAAACAAGCAAAAGTAGCCAAGAAAGGTAAGACATTTTATTTTACATACAAAAAGGGTGCAAACTGAGTCCTTTCCTCCCCAAATTGGGGAAGAGGTATACTTAAAAGATCACATTTGTGTTTTTCATGGTGCCCTAGGAAATGGGCTATGCTGAGATAACATTACCAGGACCCATTTTCCATTTTCTCCAAAGAAGGCTACTTCCTCTGCAGAGGAGTCTTTGCTAATGATACACACACCTCTCTCCTGGAGGAATCGTAGCAAATACACTTGAAATTGACATTCATGTTCAAAAATACTACAAGTTTCATTTTCACAGCTGAACTCTGCGACCAGTGCCTGGGTTTATGAAAACATATCTAAAATAAAAAGTAAAAAGAAGAAAACAAAAATAAGCCCAAAAGGCATTTAACAGTAATTATCAGATACATCCACACATCAATTAAACCTGGCTTCCACAGCTGATTAATACATTACCTAGTTTTAAAAAATTGCAATCAATATCCTAACATCTCTTTAAAAGCATAATGGGCAAAGATTAAAGAAACAGACAAAATAATAATAAATTAGAGCATGTGATATATTCGATAGGAATTGCTGCATCAACATTATTTTCCATTGGGGGTTATATTTTTGGTTTCATCTATTATCTTTTCTGCTGTTACCCTTCTCTCAGCTTGCTAAATGGGGCTCATTCCCAGCACCAGCTTGCTGCTACCTACACTAGTTGAGAAACTCAACTGTCACTTATTTACCTCTGAGTAAATAACACATGGTTCCCCACAGTCTGGGCTGTAAGTCCTTATGGAAGTGAATGCACACAGATGAGCACACACGCACACAAACACAGACACACCCATCTGTAAATATATTTCCCCTCAAAGAAATGGCTCATCTTTCCCGAGACATTCCTATTAGACTGATACGCCTCCTAAAAAAGGCTTTCGGTGCAAGGGCTGGCCTGGGATTTGGTCTTGAGCTCATGAATAATAGGAACACTGAAAATGTCAAGGTTGGGGGGCAGTCAGGACAGCTGTCTTCTTGTGTTACTGGAATGACTGTACTGCACCCCCCATTTATTATCACGGAAAACCCTCTGCTCTGAGACATTTGAAGGTGGTAGTGATGGCACCAGAAAGTAGATTGTGAGGAATAAAAGAAAAAGAACAAAAGAAATTCTATCCACAAAAGTGAGGTTTCTTTTTAACGTTAAGTTTGATAAATCAAGCTAGAAATATATGGAATACATGTTCACTTTTTCCATTGTAAGATGATCTACAAATACTGGATTGCGTTTCCTGGTTGCTTTTTGAGAAAATATGTCAACTACTACCATCTATATCCAAGGAACCTACTTACTATGGAGAACCTATACTTTTGTACTCAGTCACCAGAGCAAAAGGAGTTAGGAAAAAATTAAAATTTAGACTGCTCAATTGAGCAGACTTTCAAGATTCCTTATTTGTGGCTAAAACACTGCTCAAAACTCTAAAAACCCTTAAGAAGGGCCATAATTTCCTTTTCTTTCTTTCTTATATAGAAACAAAAACAGCACTCTCCTTCTACCCCCTCCCCGCTACAAAAGAAATAAATAAACCCAAAGTAATCTCATTTTATTTCTACCGACCCATCATGGGGAAGACTGGGAGTCACTGGCCATCAGCTCTGGAGAGTCTGCAAAAGCAAGAATCCCAGAGACAAGTGCCTGTCACCCACATGGCCAATCCCAGTGGGATGCCCATTTACCCTGGCTCTGGGAGAACTCCTGGGATTCATCTGTCCACCGTGAGGCAACGGTGGGGATGGTAGCAGTAGCCTGGTCAAGGCAATGTTGGCTGTATGGCGCTGCAAGTTCCCGGTCCAAGAAACTCTAATCCTAACCTGGAGATAATGCTGTCAAGGAAACTCACTGAGAATAGGAAACTGGTTTAAGTATGAAAATCAAAGCAGTGGTTGGAACACAGAAGGCATTGGGATTAGGAGAGATGCATCAGAAGATCAAGTTCTTCTGAGGAGATGCTTTCTAGGCTGCCATGGAAGGTTCTGAAAAATGTAGGTCATGCTTGCTCATTGGGAGGGGAAACAGAGCTTTTACATTGGAAAAAAAAATAAGGCTATGATCTTTAGTAACCACTTTGATATAACATTACCAACACTGCACATTTCTGGCATCAAAGATGGATACTAACAGTAAGACTCAACAATGAATATGGACTACCTTTGTACATTTCCACTGAACTAAGTTGGAAGTTACTTTTGAGGAAATGGACGTCTCATGGCTAATGTGTAGGGGCTGTTTCTGAGTTCAATGGGAATAAACAGGTAATCACTGCTCCTACCTCAGAATCCCTGCTGTCTCCAATAGGCTCTACATTCCAAAGTAAAATGGACCTCTTATAGGGAGGCTCAAGCAACCTGACTCCTAGCTTCCTAGACACTGTTCACTCTTGGAAACCACACAGAAGGAGAATGTTAATTAAGGCCTGTCATGAACACACACTAGCTGCTGTGCTCCATGTCCACTCTTGTGGAGCATTCTGGTATGAGATTTCTGGGAAGTGCCAAGGTGTATAGTAAATGATCAAACCTTACATGCTTAGATTGCAGATACAAGTCATACTCAGGTCATGAGAGGACCCTTTATGCCTTGGGTGGAATCTTGGTCTGCCTGCCTCAATCTGCTCAGGGTGTAATTAATGCCTGAGGAACTACAGAATCTGGGATAACTCCTATCGGAATAGTATTAAGGGTTTATTAATTTATAGATGCTGACTTAGCTCTAAGGAGAAACAACTGCATCAATATCAAAGAATTTTAGGGATTATGGCCGCAAAATGGAAAAAGCCCCAAAACTACAGAGCTAGTGGATTTGGAGGTGGGGTTTGCCCAACCTCAAGGCTCTGGATGAGGCATACAGATGAGAAACTGTAAGAATGGGGCTGTGGAAGGATGATGAGCAGGAGTGGATGGAGCTAACGGGTAACTCCTTTCTGTTTACTCAGCTGCTCTGTGTGTATGTGTTTAAGGAAAAATCTCAACAGTCTCCCAGGGGCCTGGGACCACTTTGGAATACCAAGGGCCCTGGAAGGATCACTTTAGCACTGCATGCTAAAGAGATCTGGAGTTGTTATGAAAACAAAGTATCTTTAAAGAGATTTATGTCTGTGTTTTTTTTTGGGGGGGGGAGGAAGGTAAAGGGTGAGAATGGTGCATTAAGGAGGACCCTGCCCCACTCCTCAGATTCAACTCCTCAAGAGCTAGCCTTTAAAATATTTTAAGACAAAAACAACAACCCCACAAACATAGCTGCAAGGGGGCTTGCCCCACAATCAAGCTATCACTGCTTTTGTTTTTGGGGGAGGCTAGAGGTGATGGTGGGGGAGGCACTTAGTGGGGTATGGAAGGCCAGGATGCTCCAGGCCTTGCCACTATTCCCCCCTGCCTTCCCTTGAGAGGCAAGACTTTTTTTCCATACAGAGATGAGGAGGTTAAAGTTTCTATACAGGAAGCTAAGAGTTGCCCAAATGCCAATTAAGAAACTATGTAAATTTCAGTGATTGGGCCTTAAACATTAGATAATGGCAATGAAGCAAAGCCCAGTATTCAAAGCTTGAGGCCAGTGAAGTGATATTCTCAAGCCAAGGCCCAATGGAACAAATGAAGCCCAGTAACTCTGACCCATGCTAACGCTGCTGGTTCTGTTCCATGTAAGGTCCATCAAGGGACTTGTCAGGAAATTTAACTAGGAAGTATCTCCACACCCTCCAGCCCAACAGACATCCCTACATATCAAGCCAGAAGTGACATCTTCTGTGTTCTCAAAAGTCACCAGCCATTGTCCTCCATGGTTAATTCTCTCTAGCTCCACTGAAATGTGGAAATGAAAGGACCAAAGTGGAGTGTTGATTTCTCCTCTCTTCTTCCAGATACAAGACCTCTTCTCCTAATGCAAATAATCCTCTGTCTTTTGTCACATTTGGAAGGAGAAGTCACTGTTTGAATAAGCCACTGAACTCAACTGAAAATCAAATGTGAGAAGAGTAATTCCACACATTATTGATTTTTCTAGCAGGAACGAGGAATCAAGATCCTTCCTGGTAGTATGTCATGTGAAAACACCATGGCAGAAGGTGGAGAGTATATGGGAGAACATGTTCCAGATGCATGGCCATCTTATCTGGAGTCTCTGTCCAACTGAGAAGATAATTTCAGACCTTTTATTCTTCTCTTCCTGGAATTTCCCAGCACTGACCAAGCTTATCCTCTGTTAACTGTAGCCCCATGTACTCAGTCCTAATGCCGCTGCTATGGACCTGTTGGGAGCAAATCTTCATGGGCTTGGCTTCTGATAAGGCAGACCTACCCAAGTGTTGGAACTTAGCTATTGGGGAAGACGGTACACACCAATTTTCTTTTCCTGGCCCTATGATGCCACATCCTGAGGTTCCTCTGGCAGTTGGAAGGCAGGTTGATGTTCCTCTTCTTCTTTGCCCACTAGTGGCAATACGATGGTGGCTGTTTCATCATTTTGTCCCCCATGTCACCAGGAAATCACATGGCTATCTAGTTGGAAATCCCTGGCAGTGGAGGAAACAGGTATTTGTTGTTGGTTTGTGTGTGTGTGTGTGTGTGTGTGTTAAGCATCTGCTTCTCTGAGATGAGCTATCTCCCAGTCCCAGTTTGGCTTAGCCTGGCTCATCCCAAGTGCTTGAGAGCTAAACTTTCTAAACTGCAGGCTGATTAGGTCAAGATGCTCTAGTAGAGACATTCTTCGGCAGCTGAGAAGATGCATGAAAATTCAAGTATATGTTTCCTTGCCAACCTGAGTGCAATGGCTCAGAATGGCGCAGGATTTGGCTTCTTTTCTTCTGGGTGCTGCAGACCAAAATCTTTCCATTGAGAATGTCCTCTGGACCCATATTCTCTCTGAATGGCTTAGGTGGCCCCATCCCCTTCAAAACAGAAAAAGTAAAACCCCAATATAACCAGACACAATATGCATCTGTCATATTTTCTGTTTAAAAACAAAACAAAACAAAAACTAAAAGTGCAATAAAGTCAGTTTTTTTTTTCTTTGCTCAGACCAATTTGCATTGTCCTATTACTGTCTCAAGAACAGAGTTCACTTGTCAAGAAAGCTAAGAATGCCAATGCACAGGGACAGTAGACTGCAGATTTCTCACAGCTTGTGTCCTACAGTGTAACTTCACAGGAAGGAGGGAGGAAGGAAGGAACGTGTACTCCGTGACCAGCTGGGGACGAAGGCTGCACAGGCACAGAGGGAGAGGAAGCCACACTGCCAGACATACCGGGTACCTGGTAGCAGGAGAAGGTTCTTCTCCAGCCCAGGTCTTCCATCTTCATCTTACCTTCTTGCCTACACCTCAGCCTCCAGAGCTCCTTCAGCAGACAAAGCTCTTGTTCCCTAGCTTTTATGCTGGAGAGGGTTGAGGGTAGGCAAGAACCAGGAGCAAATTAAGGGGAGGGAAGAGACTAGTAGTCCTTGAGTTTTTGTGAATGACACCTTCACTGTAAACAATGGGAAGGAGAGTCAACCAGGCAACCCCAAGGGCAAGCAGTGGTGGAGCAGCAGCTCTGGGACCTGCTCAGAGCCTCAGGCAAGGGGCATGCCAACTGACCCACTGGGCCCTGGCTGCCCACACTGGCTCCTTCTGGGGTATCTGTTTTCTTCTTTTTGGTTTGGATCTCC
Organism: Orycteropus afer afer; assembly: GCF_000298275.1. Taxonomy (NCBI): domain Eukaryota; kingdom Metazoa; phylum Chordata; class Mammalia; order Tubulidentata; family Orycteropodidae; genus Orycteropus; species Orycteropus afer. The sequence continues at coordinate 12,315,098 of NW_006921602.1, read as the reverse complement.
ACCCTCCCCCACAGAGGAGTCCCTTCCAATGAGAAATGGCAGGAGCTGCAGGTGCAATCAAGTCAGCGTCCCCAGGGTCTGAGGACTCCTGGGAGGCACTGGTCACTTGTGGCGCTGAGCAGTCTTCTTCCTTTTCCTCTTAAAGAAACAGCAGCACCTGGAGCATAAGGAAAACCACAAGTCAGTGTGGGGGGCGCCTGCAGCTTCCAGCAGACCTCTGCCTGTTTCTACTTACTGTATAGGATGAGATTCTCCCCTAGCACCCACCCACAGGACCGCCCACCATCCACAGTGAGCACACGGGAGGCAGTGGGCAGTGTCTGCCAGGAAAGCCAAAGGACTAGCTGCTTCATCTCCATCTGAAGCTCCTCAACCTAATGAACAAAACACTGCAGGCTAAGCAGGGCCAAAACAGGCATCTCTGGAAGGAGGATGAAGATTTATTTTCTAACACTCAACCCAAATGCCTCATCTTTGTCTAGAACTAAAGTTAAAAGTCACAAAGGCGGCAAGAAAAATAGTCTGCACCCCTGATATAGAGGGCACAATTATCTAATCCAATTCCATGGCTAGCAGGTAGAGAGGCTAAAGGCAAAGAAATCTCATAGATAGCATGATGCTTGGAACTCTGGGAGAATCTCAAGATCCTAACAATGAAGGATTAAGCATTCCTTCCCCATCCCCATCCCACTACCTGGAGTAGACAAGAGAAACCCTGACTTCAACAGGACCTATGAGCCCAAATCTCCCAACAAAAATCAGGACAGTCCATTCTTCATTTAGAGGGGAGCAACCCACAGCCCAGGAACTAATCATTAGGAAGCTCTCTTGTTGCAGAGCACCCACCAATCAACCTAGCTTCCTGATACTGCTGCTGTCATGCCCAACTGGTTTAAGAACTGGTCCTGTTTAGGGTGGAGGATGGGGCCTGCTTCCTTCATAAGCCATCCAGTGCTGCCTCCCGGGGAATAGCCACAGCTTAGGTACATCCTTTGACCTGAGCCCTATCCCCTCCTCACTCCTATCTTTGAACAGAGAGCATCACACTTGCTCAGGAAGTGATGAGTCCACAAGGGGTTGATGAGGGTTGTGGCATGGATGGTACAAAACAAGTATCCTTTCCAGGAAGCTGACATATGGGAAATGAGAATGGAGGGGCAGAAGGTGGCAGATGAGTCAAAGATGCCAGTGATGGAGTGGAATAAAGTTGGAGGTGTAACTCAGACTTGCTGAACGCTTGAAGGAAAAACTTTTCCGAGGAAACTACCTTTGAATCTCCTAGGCTTATCTGACCAGGTTTAATGCCAGCAATAGCCATATGGAAATAAAGAAATGCTGCTTACTTCCCACACCTCTAAGTTCTCCATTGTAGCTAGATTCTCTTTTTAGTCAGATACCTTTGTATTCCTACACCCAAATGGACTAGTTATTAAAAATTCAAAGAAAGTTTCTTAGAATGCAGAAATAGAAATTTATAAAGACAATGATGGGCTTTACCCCTATGTGAATTGAGTCAAACATAGAAATTTCAGAAATAGTAGTTTCATAAAAAGAGATTTACAAAAGATTTTCTCTAAGAGTATCAATGATGTTTGTTAATGTACTATTAACGGGTATGAATATATTCACTAAACAAAGTGTCATATATATTTTGAGACTCAAAAAATTCTTTTATATAAGGGCCAACACTTAATTATTTAAAACAGTCCTCAATGGAATCTCCGGGGAAGGATTTAAGGGGGGGAAAAAAAAAAGTATTTCTGGAAACGTATGTTTTAGAAAATGGACATTTCCAAGTTTAATGTCCTGAAATTGATATTATGGTAAATTAAATATCATGGGGGCACAAATATTTTAATAGACTTACCTGTTCCCTGTTTACTATGATTTTCAGAGGGATCGGTAACATTTTAGTAAATTTCTATTCATTTTCTTTCTTTTTAAGCAGCAGGTGAATTCCTTAGCACGGTGCTAAGATAATGATTTTGTGTTTTTAAATATGAGCAATTTAAAAAAGTGAAATACTGTTTAGACCCACTTCAAACTATATAATGACTTCTCTATCATAAACCACCCCCCCAAAGGCAAGCCCTGAGAATTAATGCCTACTTATATGAGTTTAACATTTACCTGAGGTAGATACACTCCTTGGAGAGAACAGTCATGGAAGAAAGAGGGGGTGTTTACACAGGGAGACAGCTCAGGGGGCAGGAGTACATGGAGGGATGGACACAGAGAGGAGGAGCTATCAGGAGGAAGTGGGAGGGGAGCTATTGCATTGGGCTAAATTGTAGTTGATGTCATGAGACAAAGTGTATGTGAACTGCTGTATGAAGGGTGAATTTGCTCTGTAAGCTTTCACCCAAATCACAATAAAAAAAAAAAGAAAAGAAAAGAATTAATGCCTACTTATAAACCAATCATAACCTGATGTGCAATGCTGAATTTACCTGCCTGAAGGAGAGTGCAAGCTGTGGTTTAGAGGAGCTGGAATATTTTAAATTTAGAGCCCTTAATTTCTTTTAGTTACTAAAGTTAAAGTATGATCAGTAAAGAAGCTTTTAAAATTCTACCCACCAGGAAGCAGGTCCCACAATGTGCTGCTCTTCAACTCTTTGGTTTCTGTGGTGACTACTAGACCTAGACCAAAGCCAATCACTGACTCCATAGAGATGGCCTACTTTCACAAGAGAATGAAGATAGGTGATAAGCCCATCTTGTGTCTTAGGTTTTATTCCAGTGGATTCCTTGATTGATTGGATGATCCGATTTCTTAACATGTTAGAGTCTGAATTGGTCCAGTCTCCTTACTCACAAGCCAGTAGGTGCTCTTCCCTCAGGTCTCTAAGCCATTACTTTTTCCACACTGCTCTCTTACTATATCCTGGATGCTCCCCACTCAGTTATTCTCCTGCTTTATTCCCCTTCCTTGCCATATTTGTACACTCTTTCTTTGTTTTAATACCTGGCTCAAGTCCCACAGTACCCATGAAGCCTTCCTTGACTGGTCCTGTCCAAATAACCTCTCATTCCCTTAGCCTCCTGAGGGACAAAAATTTAAGTGTCTGGAGAACTTCCTGTCCTTTTGTGTCTGTGTATATTTTATCTTCTCTAGCTAGATGTTACCTAAGCTCTTTGGGGGCAGGGTCTAGGCTTTGGGACCCCTCAGAGTTCCAAGCATAGAGTTGGATGAGCACAGTCCTTAAGGACTTATGGACTAATTCAAGATCATGTGACTGATGCCTCAGAAGAAAAAACAGACCATGACAATGTCAGATTACACAGACAAATGTTTGCTAAATGAATAGGCCAAATGTACTCCTTGATACCCTATGATTACAAAGTCCTATCTCTATAAAATCCGTTTGTTACTGTCAATAATCCCTGTCCCTAGGGAAGCCCTTCTAGGCAATTTGGTTAGGGTTGAGAAATCAGCGCCCAACCAAGTTACTGAAAATAAGTAGAAACAAAGTAAAACAAAGTAGTCATAGAGTCTGACAGCCTATTACCACTGTGTAGAATACCACCCTATGCACACAGACAATGTGGAGTTACAACTTCAGCTGCAACAGACCAGCAAGGTTAGGAACTGGAAGGTCACAGGCAGTGTCCATGAAGAGAGTTGGGGATGGCTCCCTGTCTTACAGAGGAATGTTCCTCACCACACATGGATTCAGAAGGGTTTCCCACTTCTACATGGCCCATCTTGTTTCTAAGAATGATTTTGAGGAGACTTTTCCAGAAGTGGAAAATACAAGGTCCAATATGTCATTAGCTGAGTTAACCCTTGGCCCACTAATCACTTGTAAGGAATTAAAATAAAAATAAAAATAAAAATACCAAAAAAGCCCCACAATAGCAGCAACAACAAAATGTCCATCTCTCCCCCAAGAAGGAGCTTTCTCTTTATAGGAGGGAGGGAGGAATCATACTCTACAGATGAATCATAAAGAAAAGTCACTGATTTTCCCCAAAGCAGACAATTTCCAGGTTAAAGACCAAGCCACAGGAGATACGGCAACAACACTGTCCTTGGGGCTGTGAGTAAGAATCTAAACAACTAATAGAATAGCCTTGTTCTCACTTCTGTACCTTTCCTTCCAATATTATCTGGTCATATTGATTTGGGAGACAACTCACTCAGCTAAAAATAAAGAGAAAACCTTGGGGTGGGATATTGTTTTGGCAGGAGAAGGCAGTGATGAGGTAGGTTTGAAAGGCAAGAAGGAAAAGATTAATTCCTGGATATAAGCCTGCCCCATTCCCACCTTGTGGATCTAGTTCCCCAGTCTGGGTGGTTATAGCACAAGGTGGCACATGTAAGCCATTCAGTGTTCCTAAGGCATTTTGTTTGGTTTGCCACTCCCAGCCTAGTCTGGTCCGCTCCCCTTGCATGTGGACTGGAGAGAGGGACTCACCACAAGTTGAGCATTTTCAGGCAGCTACAGAGTGTGTAAAGAGAAAAACACAGAAAGGAAGAGAGAGAAAGAGAGAGATATTAGTCCACAGAGGTGAGATGGAAGCGACTCCCTGTGAGCCATGCAAACATGCAGTACGTGTCTATGTTTAGTTTCTTCCTCTGTTGGGGTGTGGGGTGTGGGGGGGTGAGGAGGCCTCCCTTGGACCTGCTCTAAAGTGGGGCTACTTGGTCCCCACTCTAAATTAGAGTGGGCAGGAGCCTGACAGAAGTCTCAAAGTTGGGGGCTGGATCTCAGTGAAGGCTAAGGCAAAATAGAGAATTGGTGGGGGTCCCAGTATGGGCTTTCCTAGGCAGTTTCTAGGAAAGTAGCAGGGAAGACAACAAATGACCATGTCTGTAAGAGCCCAGTCAGCCACTGAGACTGAGCTATTTTGGTTCTCACATGAAGTCTTACTGTACAATGTCAAGTTAGCTTCCCAACTATTCTGAAGGAGAGACAAGTCCTCAACCCCTGTACAAGTCCAGCATGCCTGATCAAAGCAACCAGCAGTTAGCTCTTCCTCTTCAGAGGAGAAAAGGCTTAAGAAACATTCACTTTATCTTATTAGGAGATGAACTGGAGGTAAGTGGCTTGCTGCTATGAATTAAGGTAAAACTATCAGAGAAGTACCTAAATCCCATTTTATTAATTCTCTAGAGAAATTAAGTCCTTATTTGCTAAGTTATAGCCAACATCAGTGGATAACCAAAAATTCCTTGTGTTATTACTGTAAGAAAAAAAATCAACCAAAAAGCTCCCTACCCTCACTACCCTTCCAATCATACTTAAACAAGGACAAGTGTCCTGTAGCTAATGAAAAAGGAAAGTCAGACGTTCATTTTGTACACAGAATAAAAAGCAAGACCCTATTGTTCCTCTCTCCTCTATACAGAACAAGCTGGATGAGAAACTCAAAATCAAAAGCTTGGAGGCTTCACATAGTTTCTCAAGTCCCTGAGCTGAGGCTCAATATAGGCAAAAATGCCCTTTTCCCCACAAGCAGGCTGCATGGACAAATGGCATCACAGCTGCGTGCAATGAAAAGTTGTTTGGGATGTCTTGTGCTTCTCTAGCTGTGACTTCTTCCCATAAAAATGATCAAGCAGGTAGACACATGGCAACTCCCTCCCCCTGCCCCTACAGAAAGCCAAGAGAAATAACACATGGTTGTGCCCTAACAGTCCCCTGGGCAAGATGAATTGGTTGCTCTTGAAAGCACTAGGGAAATTAGCACATAAAATGCCCCAAGCCATGAACTTTTGGGTAACTTTTGGTCAAATATAATTGCTCCATTCTGGTTTCCACACTTCTCAGAAGTCTCAAACCTAGGGCTAGTTGGCAAAGAGGCATAGTGGCCCTTTCTGCTAAGTGGCAAGACTTTAAACTGCCCTTATATCCTAGGGCTTAAGATAATTCCAGAACAGTATATACCAGACTTAAATCTACTTGTGTAAATGGCCTCCTATCTTACACAAAAGACACAAACACCACATTCACATATACAATTAGAGCACACATTTACCAAAATGAAATGAGATGAATGGGTTCAAAAGATAAACCTGTCCAGGGCATATTATAAGACTAAAGCCCATTCAATCTTGGTATTCAAAGCATCTTATTAAATCCAGAGCTAAACTTCTAGCCTTCAAAATATCAGCCACAAAGGTAAACTGGGAGTGGAGTCAGGGTGGGGAAAGCCCAGACAATGTCTGGATAAGACTACATTTAGTGCAGTGGTTCCCAACCTTGGATACAGACAGAAATCACCTCAACTTTTAAAAATGCAGTGCTTGGACCACATCTCAGATAAATTAACTTTGAATCTCTGAGGCCAGGATTAAGATTGATTATTTATCAGGTGCCTGTATTTTCTAAGATGCCTCAGGTGCATTTATTTCTCAAATGCAGCCAAGGTTGAGAACCTAGCGGGTGGAAGTACTGTATTGTTTATGCAGTTTTGTCATGAAAACTGAAAAACTGTGAGTACTATTAAAAACTCGAGAGTCCCTAAGAAGAGGGCACATGTTTTCTTACTAAAAATGGTCTTCTCTGGTATAAACCTTCCCCCTCCTCCCTCTCTGGTGCCTTATATAAACCAGAAAAGCAGCATCTGAAGCTGCCTACAGTCAGCAGGCACTGGACAGGAGAGTCCAAGTCATCCTGGGGCACTTTTTATCTACTAGGTAGGAATGCTCAAGTCCGGCTTTACAAAGAACAGACCACTTGAACACCAAGTGAGTTCATCAATAGACATGCAGGAGATCAGGGGAGTGGGACAGGTGACAACCACACATCTGGAAAGAGAAAGAATGCAGGTCATGGTTGGCTTCTCACTATTTTACACCCAGAGGTGTAGCTCGGTCTGACTTGTATTTAGGCTATCTGAGGGTTCAAGAGACCACAAAGGAAACAATATCCTTACAAATATGTTGCCTGTTTCAGAGAATATGACACCAGTATATCCTGAATATTCTCAAAGGATTCAAAAGAAAGGTCATTCATCGTTGAGCTGGCAACAACTTCTGACTTGTGAAGGACCTATCTCCTTATTGGATGTCTTCTTGGAGTTAAATCTGGCCCTAAGTTTGGCATGGGCAAAAAAGGGAAATCTGTGATAGAAAAGCTGCCTTTGCAGCAGAATTGGCAGTTGCTTCACTTTCTACCCCAGATTCTAAGAGTTTAAACACAGACCATGCAGAGAGCACCAAAGAGCCGCTGGTATGGGCAGGGCAAGACACACACATGCAAATGAAGCAGAAAAGGGTGTGAGGGTAACCTCCTCATTCTCTTGGGATCATTATGACTTCCTTTCCTTCCCAAAGACTTTTTCATTCACAGGTTCAGAGATGATTTTTCTTGCCTGACTTACTTGAATCTCCCTCAATCAAGAATCATTTGAGAGAACAAAATGGTTCTGAAATCCTTGTTCCAGTAATATACACCCAGAGTTATTAGCTAAAAACCAGAAATCGAATGCTGCTAACCATGGCCCACGGTTTAGATAAGCAGATTTTTCTCTATACCCCATAGGGAGGAAGAAGCTTCGGGGCTCTGAGAGGCTTATGGTTACCATCTGTTGTATCTCGTACAATACAATTCTTTTAGTTCACTACATCTTTTGTGGAAGCTCTGATAGCGTAGTGCGTAAGGCACTTGACTGCTAACCAGAAGGCTGGTGGTTCAAACCCACCAGCCACTCCTCAAAAGTAAAGTTGGGCAATCTACTTCTGTAGTGATACCACCTCGGAAACCAAAGGAAGGGCCACTATGAGTCGAGTCCTACTCGACGGCACATAACAACAACAACAAGTCTTTTGTGCCATGTAGACTATAAAAATACAACTATTCTCCTGGAATTCACAGCTAAAGAAGGGCAGCAGCAGCCTTACAATTCCATGCAAAAAATAAGAGGGCCAAAAAAATGAATCTGCGGACACAAGCATGAGGAATTCAGTCTGAGATGGAAAGCACACAGAGAGGAAATGACAGAGAAAATTCAACCCATGACACAAGAGCCCCCTTGAAAGATGAACGTACTTAGCTTCCTCCACTACCTCCACCTCAGCGTGAGCTGTGATTGGTGCATTGGAGTGGGCTCCTGTGGGGTCATCGACATTCAGCTCTCCATTGGTCGAGCTAACCACCTGAAACAGAAAGACAGAGTATGATAGGTACCATAGTAATAAGGAGCCTCTTGCCAGTGTAAGAGAGGGTCACTAAGGGAGACCTGGTGTCCAGTTGAAGATCTAGCCAGGTAGAGTCTAGAATGTTTGTTTTCCTGGATAGAGGGGCCAGCTATCCTAATTCTGGGAAGGTGTATTACAACCAGGCCACCAGAACCACAACATGTGAGGAAACTATCATCAAAGATGTAATCATATAATGATAATAATATCTTCTACATTGAGTGCCTACTCTGTGTCAGACACTGGGCTACACTATGTGTGCATACGCATGTATATGAATTTAATCCTCACAAAAACTCTGTAAAATAAGTCATATTACTATCTTTTGATAGATGGAAATGCTCAAAAATGACTTAACCAAGGTGTAGAGTTAGGGTCTGATGGACTTAAATGAGGGAAGTATGCCCTAAACATGTAGAATCTTTCACACTGCAAAAATGCAAATAGCTCTTTATTAATGTAAAAGTAACTGCACAGCTCACTTTAAAGGTTACTTTGCTCCCTTAAACATACTAGGTAAATTCTATTTCTCTCATTTTATCATGTTAAAAAAAAAATCTAAAAAGTAAATTGATACTGAGCACCAGAAACTATAAACAATCACACTTTCCTTCAGAAATTTCTTCAAGGCTTTGACCACTGGTTTGAAGGTACTCAAATAACAAGACTGCCATAATCTCTGTGGTGAGAGGGGGGATGGTAAGGAAATGCTTTGACTTGAAAGACCAGTCTTATTTCAACAACCTTTATTTCAGGTTCAGTGTCATCCCACTTCTCACTGATGGTCCCCAAACTGTAACTGAAGGCTCTCATTCCTGTCATCTGGTTCATGTGGACCCAATCAGGCTTCTCTTGCTTATGTAGCTGCTTCTGCCACCTGGTTTCATTTCCAGCACATGATTCCTGTTTATGTGGGTGCTGGGGAGTGGGAAAAGGGACCCCCCTTAACAAACCACTCTGCTGTTAAAGACCTTGGCTGAAACATGGGAGAGAACCACAAAATAGGGTAAACAGTTTGGATATCATATGCCCCTAGGTAAGTACTTCATTTATTTGAGAATGTTTTTTTACAGGTTGATGTGAGAATTATATGAGAAAATGTATAAAAGAGATAGTATATGGTACAATACCTGGAGCATAACAATGAAAGCAGAACACTATAGTAAATACGAACTGGGCTCTAGAGTGAGTCAGCCCTGGGTATGAACCCCAGCTTCACCACTTACTTGCTGTGGGTCCTTGGGTATGATCCTCAATCTTTCTGTGCCTGAGCTTCCTAATCTGTAAAATGGGGAAATAATGGTGCTTACCTAATTGGGTTACTATGCAAATAATCCAAAGAAAGTGCTTATTCCAATGCTTGGTACATGGAAAAGGCTCAATAAATGTTCCTATTACTATTATTCTCCATAAATCCTTGCTTATTTTTATCTGCCTCAATACCTTGGGTTGACACCAGTAGTTAATTTGCAAAAATTTCCTTAACAATCATAAAGAGGGAAAGTATTTAATCAAAGTAGACAGGTGAATATTACTTACTGGTAGTCTATATCCACAATTATTTCTATGCTGGCAATATTTATTGTTCTTACAAATAATAAGACATTATAAAAAATTAAAATAATGCTGTATAGTTAGTGAATTAAACCTACAACATTAAATCTGGACTTGCTCAAGGAAGACCCAAATTTCTGCTAGTGATCAAGTTCGTTGTTGTCGTTGTTATGTGCTGTCGAGTTGACCTGACTCACAGCAACCCCTCCTTGGGTTTCCGAGGCAGTATCACTACGGAAGTAGATTGCCCCATCATCCTTCCTAGGAGTGGCTGGTGGGTTTGAACTGCCAGCCTTCTGGTTAGCAGTCAAGTGCCTTAGCCACTATGCTACCAAAGCTCCCAGTGATCAAGTTTAGCATTACTGATTCGTAGAGCAACCTAACCAAAATCTTATCTCCTGACATGATATGATAGGTAGCATACAATATTATCTACCTAGTATTCTTGCCAAAAAAATGTATTATCTGAATCTAATCATGAAGAGAAAAAACATTAGACAAATAAAAAATGTGGGACACTCTATAGAGTCCAACCAGCCTGGACTCTTCAAAAAAGACTGACTTAAAAAATCTATTATTGAGTTCTGGCAAGATGGCGGACTAGGCAGAAAGACCGCACAGACCCTCTTCAACAAAGAAAAGGGAAACCAATTAACACAGACACAGAGGATAATCCTGGACCCCTGAGCCTTGAAGGGAAGGATATAGAAGTGGACTAAACCCCAACTAGCAGAAGAATCTGCATGAAAATACCAAAAAAGGAGACAG
>NW_006921602.1:12272744-12281192 GCF_000298275.1 Orycteropus afer afer | reverse complement strand
CTATAAATTGGCCTCTGATCACTGCTTTTGCTGTGTCCCAAAGATTTTGGTATGTTGTGTTTTCATTCTCATTTGATTCAAGGAATTTTTGAATAAAAAATGGGGCCAAATTTTATATGCCATTTTGTTGTTTGCTTTTTTCATAACACATCTTTGACATTCTTCCTGTAACACCCAGAAATCTCCCCCTACTGTATGACAATTTGTTTAGTTAATGCTGAACTGATGAACATACATTAAAAAAAAAAAACAAAAAAAAACCATTGCCATAGTGTCAGATCCAACTCATAGCAACCCCTCCTTGGGTTTCCAAGGGGGTATCGCTACGGAAGTAGATTGCGCAACCTTCCTTCCGAGGAGCGGCTGGTGGGTTTGAACCTCCAGCCTTCTGGTTAGCAGTCAAATGCCTTAGGCGCTATACCACCAGAGCTCCTGATGAACATAGAGTTGCCCTGAATTACAAAAAAGATGCCAATGAACATTCTAGAACTGCATTCTCCAATATAGTAGTTACTACAACCATGTGGCTACTGAGCATATGAAATGTGGCAGTTCAAGATGAGATGTTCTGTTAGTGTAAAATACACATCAGATTTCCAAGACTTAGTAAACAACAAAAAGAAGAATGTGAAATATCTTATTAGTAATTTTTTATATTAAGTGAAAAATATTTTAGACATACTGGGTTAAATAAAACACACTATTAAAATTAGTTTTACCTATTTCTTCTTACTTTTTTAATGTGGCTACTAGGAATTTTAAATGACAAATGTTGCTTATATTAAATTACTATTTGACAGCTTTGTTCTAGAACATGTATTTTTTTTTTTTGGTATCTATGAATTTCTGAAAGACAGTTATCTGAAACTGGATTCAGTGGATAAAAAAGTGTAAGTAAGATTTAAGAAGCTATTGTCAAATTAACCCTCCAAAAGAGTTGTTCTATATTACTTTTCACCAATGACATACAGATAGGCCAGAGAACAATGACATCACTAAATTTAAAAACCTTTTGCGAATGTCATGGGGAAACACTGATATATTTTTAAAAATCTTTTGAGGTTTTACTATTACTGGAGTTAGATAAACACATTGTGGAAATATAAAATATTTTCCCAAAGAAATGTTAGGATAAACAACAGCCTCTTTCTTCCATTCCTCTCCTTTACAGCTGTTGCTGCTTTATTTATTTATTTTTTAAATCTCTGTATGTCTGAATAACATGCATCTTGAAACTTCAGTTTTAGGTGTTACATTAATAAGTATACCCTTTTCCATTCTTCTACTCTCCCATTATAGTTCACATTGTAATTTTGGCTAGGTTAATTCTTAATGCTTACATTATTATAACTATTGTTTCCTGTACAATTTATTATTTTCCTTGGAGCTAATTATCTTTTAAATCTTATTTTACTTAGTTTATTAGATGCTTTGACTTTATCAATATCCTAGCTATGTAATTTTGGTGAAACTGCTCTCAGAACCTCCTGACAACTCTGCTCAGGATGGGCTGCCTTCTTCTACTGGTGCACTGCTGTCATTTTGGGATCTTCTATCTTTACTAATGGGGATTCTTTTGCTTCTTCCTGTGTTGGATCTACTTTTTCCTGGATCCCATATATTCTTCTTTCTTGGTTTACTCACTCATCCTTCTACTTCCTTCTAAATCCTTCTATAATTTCATTAAAAAGAGGGTATATGAGAACATAACATACTACACAAAAACACTGTTCTACATCCTAGTTTGGTGAGTAGCAGTTGGGGTCTTAAAAGCTTGCAAGTGGCCAACTAAGATGCAAAAGTTGGTCTTTCCTCATCCAGAGCAAAGAACAATGAAGAAAACCAAAGACACATGGAAACATTAGTCCAAGGGACTAGGAGACCATGAGAACCTCACCCTACATGACCCTGAGACCAGAAGTAGATGGTGCCCGGCTACCACTTGCAACCACTTGATAAAAGGATCAGTGTATAGAAGATCCTGGATAGAGTGGGAGAAAAATGTGGAATAAAAATCAAAATAATAAAAAAGACCAGGCTTACTGGTCTGATAGAGACTGGTGAAACCCCCAAGACTATGGCCTCTAGTTACCCTTTGGGCCTGAAACTGAACTCACTCCCCTGGCTTCCAGCCAAACAATAGACAGGTATATAAGGTGAACATTTATACCAGGTAGGTACACTCCTTAGAACAATCAACCATGGGAGATCATAATGGCAGTATTTGCACAGGGAGACAGCTCAGAGGGCAGGAATGCATAGGAAAAAGGAGGGAATAAAGTGGAACGAGAGCTGTTACATTATGGGGATTGCAGTCGATCTCATGAAACAAAATGTATATGTCACTGTTGCATGGAAAATGAATTTGTTCTGTAAACTTTAACAATCAAAAAAAAAAAAAAAAAAAAAAAGAAGGTATATGAGAAGGAAAACTTTTGAGACCAGATTTTTGAAAACCTCTTATTCTATACTCTACACAAGATTGACAGTTTAGCCAAGTATAGAATTTTAGATAAAAAATCATTTTCCCTCTGGATTTTGAAAGTATTGTTCATTATCTTCCAGCTTCCAATATTGCTGTTGAAAAAATCTGAAGCTGTATTAATTTCTGATCCTTTCTTTACATGTGAGTGTTGTTTATTTCTGGAAGCCTGAAGGATCTTCTCTTTGTCCTAAGTGTTCTGAAATTTCACAATGATGCAACTTGGTATGGCTCTAGTGTCCACTATTTCAATCTGGAAACAGGTCTTTGAGTTCTGGAAAAGCAGTATGTTGATTTCCTCCCTTCCACTTTCTCTCTTTTCTCTAGGATTCCTAGTATTTAGCAATTGGATGTTAGACTCTTCTCAATTTTTCTTGTGTTTTTTGTCCTATTTTCCATTGGTTTCTTTGCTCTACTTTCTGGGGAATTTCCAAACTATATTTTTGCTTATTATTTTTTAATTTCCATTTGCTTTTTTCTTGTTGTTCACAGAATGTTCCATCTTGGGAGGGGTGTGTGTACATTTTCGTTTGGTTCTGGTGAAAGTTTACAGAGCAAATTAGTTTCCCATTCAACAATTTCTATACATTTTGTTTCATGACATTAGTTGCAATCCCCTCAATCTAACAGCACTCTTTCCACTTCCTCCCTGGGTTCCCTGCCTGTTTCCATTTGCCCGTCTTTCCTGCCTCTTCCTGCCTTCTGAACTTTGTTTTCGGGCAAATGCTGCCCTTTTGGTCCCATATGGTTGATTGTTCTGAGTTGCTTGTGCCTCACGGGTAGAATGTTCCCATCTTAATAGCATCCTAACTAACTTGTTGGAAAGCACAACACCGTCTGTGGCTATTAATACCAAGGTTTTTTTTTTTTTTTTTTTCTGTTGCTGTTGTTGTTCATTTGTTCTGATCTTTTTCTTATTAAAGGTTTTTTTCAGATGTCTGATAATCTTGATTGTCACATTTAAAAGTGGGGGATTACAAAGTTAATGGACACTGAGTATACTTGAAAAGTATGGGTATCATTGTAGGATGTCTGGCTGGGCCACTTCACTGGGGAAACCCTGCTGTCCACATACTTAGTTATTTTCTTTGGGACTAGTCAGATTTCCCAGCACAGACTCTTTCATTCTCCTGACTGGAAGGTACTGACCTGGCTATCAGCATTCTGAAACACTAAATGGGGAAAGCAGGCAGTCAGTCTGCACACAATCATTTAATCTACTTATTTTCAATATACTCTTCTGCCCTGAACTATGTACAGATACCCTCTAATCTCTCCTCTCCAAATAATAACCTTTTAGTCTTTGTTGGGAAAAAGGGGGAGATCTAGGGATCTACTGCTTGTTAAACAGATTTTCAACCAATTTTCCTTATTTTAGCACATGTTCCTCCCCACCCACTTCTACTTACAGAAGCCTTTTGAGATGCCTCAGTGTAAGGAGGCTTAATTCTCAGCCTTGCCCTTTACTGGCTCTGATTTAGTTTTCTTGGGACTGTTAAGTCATTTAATAATTGTCCATCTGTTTTCCAATTTCCAAAATTTCACTCCTGTTGCCTCCTCTTTTATTTCCTTCATCCTTATATGTTTTCATAAAACCTTTTTAAAAAATCCCTTTACCATTCTTTTAGTGTCGTTTTAGGAGGGGCTGAAAGAAGATCTATGTGTACAACCCATCATTTTCATCTAGATGTTCCTGCATGGTTTGCACAGGGCCAAAGCAATCTCCTACCTTCCTGTGAATAATGTGATTTTTCAGGGAATCACTCCTTGTGAAAAGGACATCCTTGACAATCAAAATCTGTCAAGACACATTTCTACATGCTAAAGACTATCTCTTTATAAGAATTTATGTTTGGTAGCTGTGGGTTCACTTGTGTGCCCAAAATGATATTATCACTTATCAAGACGAAAAAAAATTAGATTATTAAAACAGTCAAATAAAAGAAAAGTTAAGATACATTCAGATAACCCAAGTGAAATCAGAAGTAATTCTCCAAGACCACTCTTATTTGGGGGTGGGGTGGGGTGGCAGGTCCACGTTTTTGGACATCCACTCAAGACACAGTTGATTTGTACCAATTAACCTTCTCACCGCACCATGCTCTAAAGAATATATCACAGAATGAGCTACATAAGCAGTCCTATATCCAAAAAAACACCTTTCAGGTCTTTACAATTCACAGACTTGACACTAACACTTTTACCTTCATGTTATTTTTATAGTTATCATAAGTGGATCTAGGTTGTAGAGTCAAGTTAATCAGAAATTAGTATCAGAAGCCATATAGCTGTTTCATAGTCAGTGACAACAAGCAGCAATCATCTTCACAAGTGACACATACTCAATTTCACTTAAGTGGAAAGTCAGCACACGGATATTAAGTGAATGATAGAAGCTTTCGCCACAAGTTTCCAATTTAAAGGAATTAAAGTTTCAGAAGCAAGCAGCATTCTACCAGCCAAGGTGGGAAGGCTGGAAAAAGGCAGTAGGTACCTGCACTGATCCCCCATGGCGGTCTGCAGCCAAGTGAGACGTCAGGTATGAGGTATTGGTCTGCCGGCTGGGCTGGATTTCCCACTCTCCTCGGCGCTCTGAAGACGCAGTCTGCTCAGGCATTAGGAAGCATGAGAGTAAGACATGGAAGGAAAGGTGAAGCAACAGCAAGCAACAACAAAATAAAATACATCAGTTTCCCTGTAGGGTTTGTTTTTGTTTTGGATTTTAAACTAAAAACTGCTGCAAAGCACTAAGAAAAAGTTAGCTTGGCTACATTCATTTCAGCCTAATCAGCCAATACACGACAGTCTACAGAGCACACCATCCTCACCCAGACACAGAAAAACATGATCACCAAAAGGGGGGCGAGGCACAGCAAAAGCTGGAATCACCTTTGAACCTTCCATATTAGTAAAATTTCAGTAGCTACCAAGCAGATCAAATTCAGAATGTTATGATTGTTGGACAGAGGAACAGTTATGCTTACAAATCATTTCACTGTGTAAAGATCTATCTGAATAAACAGTAGTAAATACTGAAAATTCCTAGCATTAGGAACCAAGGTAATATGCCTTTTCCTTAAATAGAAAGCCTGCTACTTTCAACATCTTCATGAGACTTTCTACTTGGATAAAAAAAGCTGCGGTAGCAGCTGGAATATGCTTTCTTTCCTAACAGAATTAATAAAATATCTCTTCAGAAACAGGTTCACACGTCAAGAGTATGAAAAGATGGAGGAAAAAATAAAACTACAATATTTTGGATTACTTTAGCTAAGAGTCTCTAGTCAACAATTAGACAAAGTTTAACTGACATTATTATTAATTATTTTCTTCAAGAAAACAAAAGATAGACCTTTCCCAGCCTAAGGAGGCCCTTCTATTCTTTTTTGGGCTTGCTATCACCTTTGCTGTCACTCATGGCTCTCTTCACTCTTCTTTCACCTGGTATTTAGACCTCATACTATTCTGGTCTTGTCGTATGTTATTTTTTCCTGAAGAGGCTCTCTCCCTGTGCCAGATGGCCAAGGAGGTGTTAACACCACAATGCTCAGCTGTAACAGTCCTAAGGCTCTGCAAAAATGAAAAATGAGTAGCTGGAGAGGCAGCAATGAGGGATTAGTAAATCAAATTTTAATTGCTGCTCATATAAACAACAACAGGGGTTGGGATGTGATACTTCTGCTCTGCATGAAAACGAGTAAGGATGCTATAAACTGTAGAAATGTTCACAGCTATAAATGCTGTATTCTATAAAAGAGTGAGAAAATAATGGTTTGAGGCTCTACATTCACTTTCCCCCTTGTGCCCCTGTGTATCTCATCTACAAGGGTTGTTTAAAGCTTACTCATAAGTCACTATAATACGAAGAGGCTTTTCCCATAAAAAAAGATACATCAACTACAACCTACTTATCTTCTTTATTAAGGATTACGAAGTCACATGGGTTAACAGCCCTGTAAAGGATTCTGGCTATGTTTTCTCTGATATTCAGGGAATAAGCATAGCACACAAGAAGGTAGCTTTAGATATTAATTTGCTAGCTATGTAATCTTTTAAAAGAGGTATTTGGTTTTGTACTGCTAAGTTGCATAAGCCATTTCATGTTGTTTTCAGTCCTATGACACATGCTGAATGTAATTATTTCTCTCATGAATTCTGTCTGTTTTGCATTTGCTTTTAAGGAAGACAAATTTGAAAATGACAGGCAGTGTGCATTAAACATTCACATACTTTTAATTTTAAGGTTAAGGAAGCCCTAGATAGCTGATCAACTATTTTTCCTATTTTTACTGAAATACATATCAGAACTCTGGTTTGATGCTATTGCCTGATTCACAGGACTGTGTGCTTGTTTATATTCAACAAATCAAATCAAATTATTTGTTGGAAGAATTAGGATTTTAGTTTAAATGAAAATAACAAGACCTTTTTCAAAGGTCTAAAAGTCACACTTTATCTCCACCTCAAAGCAATGTGTTATTTACCTTTTAAAGACAGAAAAATAATGTTAACATTCTAGATGGCTTCATAAATGCTTCCACTGTAACAAAGGAAGAACACAGCATCCCATATTATCATCCTCCAATGCCTTTTATATCCACTGAAAGCGGCACAATCAAGTGACAGAGGTGAACCTGAGGGATGCTGGCTTTTAACTCTGGGAACTTTGTTTCATCAAGATGCAAACTCTAGGGCTACTCTCTTCTGGAATTTAAGGGTTTAGACTAGTATCTAGAGGTTGATGTACATAATGCTATTTGCCAGTTTCAAGAAGTGACTTAGTCCCTAGAATCTAGATGACATCAAGGAATGTTAATGCCTACTTTGTACCAGTATAATTTTCTCTGAAAGGTATTCTGTACACAGGGGTGATGATTAGGTGTGATCAGATGCTGATATTAAAATAGGCAGCAGATAACTAGTTAAACTTAGCAAACCAGTAGAGGAGATCAGTGTGTAAACCCTTCATTCTTAAAGATCACTCATGCACACACAACTATTTAAACGGCAATCAGGAATCCCCAAAGGTTGAAGAGTCATTCAACAAAATCGATTTCTTTGCATTACTTGAAAGGCAAAGGTCCATATGGAGTGTGTATGTCCCCAAAGGCAGGAGAAGGAACCTCAAGTAGTGGTAACTCCTTGGGGGAACGCTTTAAAATCTTCATTTGTGATTGCATTACCTGCATGGATATGCTTAGTTTACTATGCAGTAGGTGAACGTGGAAACAAAATAGCAGCAATCCAGCACAGTACATCAAAGGCAAAGTTAACAAACAACAAAAAACCACTTAAGAGAATACATAGAAAACTGGTGAAAACCGCCACCTGTACTTATGGCAGAAGAAACAAATCTCTTCCAGAAATTATTTAGCAGGGATTAATGGATAGACAGTGGGGAGAGAGCTACACTAATATAAAGTGAGGAAATACAGTCTGAAAACATCTCAAATACCACCCCATCCATGGCTTAAAAATTACTTCAAGTTCTTAGTGGAGATAAAGCTTTTGTTTTAAGCAAAGGAGGGCAAACATCTCTCTTCTGTTCTAACAACAACAACAACAAAAAAAAAAAACCTCACCAAATTCCATTCTTCATATAAAGCTAATTTTGAATAATTCATTTTGATAACATTTAAAAAACTTTATCTACTTCACTTTATGACTCTTAAAATACTTTACAAGTTGCCATCTATACAGAACATTTTGTCCTTTAATACTGGTCTTTTAGGCCTCATTATTTGTCTTCAACTATAATTAGCAAGAATAAAAACTGAACAGTACCAAAAAGTTAGCAATGAATTCATTAGATTCCATTCTGTCTTATCACACTTCCAAGATAAAAATTTTTGTTTTTTGATGTGGTGAGGGTGAAAAGGAGGAAGAAAAAATGGGGAAGAACAGTAAAGGAATTACCTTAAGAGTTACACACACACACACATATATAATTATATATAATATATAAT
>NW_006921602.1:12249212-12272644 GCF_000298275.1 Orycteropus afer afer | reverse complement strand
AACAGTAAAGGAATTACCTTAAGAGTTACACACATATATATATATATATATATATATATATATATATATATATATATATAAATTTTTGACAAATATGAAATAGAAAAAACTGATAAAGTTATTAAAGTATATACTTAAACAAAATTTTAAAATTTCTTCTATAAAGCTCATGAAGTACAATCAATTTTCCTGTCAGACAAGGATTATTCCATGCAATTTGTCATATGTGCACACAGTGACTTCCTGTATTCTACAAACTTGGTCAAATACCAGGGATGTTTAAAAATCAATGACAAAGACCTGGAAAGGATTACTGTATTTTCTCACACATAACACACACATGCAAAGCATGTATACACATATAACATGCATGGGAAACTAACATGAGAAGGGCTGCACGGTTTGAAAAAAAAAAAAAATTTCACACATACATGATTTATGTAAACATACACAGTATTCGTAGGGTCAATACTATGGAAGTCCACAGGGACAGCAGCATCAATTCTGTGAAGCTCACAGAAAAATCACAAAGAGCATTCTACAGGTTTACAACCATGCCGTATCCCCACACTCTTTCCCTGCCCTATCTTCACTTGAATGGTATAAGACACCTCCCTCGGGAATGGTGATTTCTCTAGGTAGGATTAATCCACCATCACCAAGTCTTTTTTTTTTTTAATTTCAGAAACCAATACATTTTATCACAGAAAATTTAAAACTTTTGTATAGCAAAATCAAAATGAATATGGAAACAAATGGCAAAATATTTGCCACAAATGCCAGCAAGTTAATATTCTTTATTTATAAAAATCTGTCTTGGATGGAGTGCCAGAATGCTCCTTGGAAGCATGAATGGTCAGACCTTGTTCCACACGCTTTGGACATGTGATCAGGAGGGACCAGTCTGTGGAGAAGGACATCATGCCTGCCAAAGTAGAGGGTCAGTGAAAAAGAGGAAGACCGCCAAGGAGATAGATTGACAGAGTGGCTGCAACAACGGGCTCAAGCAGAGAAATGATTGTGAGCATGGTGCAGGACTGGCAGTGTTTTGTTCTGTTGTACATGGGGTCACTTTGAGTTGGAACTGACTCCACAGCACCTAATAACAACATAAAGAGCCCATGCAGTTCAATTTAAAAAAGAAAAAAAAAAAAAACCTACTAAAATCCCATAGAAAGATGGGCAATGTGGTGGTTATGTTTGTGTGTCAACTTTGCTGTGCCTGGTTGAGTGGCTGGGCAGCTGGTAGTAGTTATTCCCCATGATGATACTGGCAATCAACTCCATGGTAGAATCTACCACAAGCAGCTGAGTAGCTGCTTTGGGTATGCGGTCTGCTTCCCATATATAAGAAGCAGCTTTGGGAATGGTCTCTAGCATATGGCATGCTTGGACCCTGCATGTAGCCATTTCGTTCAGCAGCCTGCCATGCTCTGCCGACCTTGGGACTTACAACGAACTTGAATTAATGGCCTGCCATGTGGTTTGGTAACATCGGGACTGTGCCTTTTGACTTGTCAACCTTGGGCTTCTCAGTCTCAACAGCCAGCAGCTGTCTGAGGGAAGAAACACCTCTCGCTCCGGTGGGCCAGTAGCAGGAAGCAGAGCTGGACTCCAAGGTTGAGGGGCTTTCACTCAGCCCTTAGAGCCTGGCACTTTGAACTTGGAATTAAAGCCTCCAAACTGTAAAAGAATAAACTCCTGTTTGTTAAGGCCATCCCATTTGTGGTATATTCCTGTCAGAATGGCATTAGGTAACCAGAACAGGCAACGAACATGAAAAAAAAAGCTACAGAAGAACAAACCCAACAGCCACAAACACAGGGAGAGTAAACAATGTCACTAAAAGGCCAAAAAACCAACATTGAGGGCCATGCAATTTTCACTTCTAAAAGAAATGACAGGTAGTGACAGCAATTCCCAAACTTGATCAGCGAGTGCCATGTTTCTGAATAACAATTTCTAATACATAACCAACCAATCACTCATGCCATTCCTGATGAGCGAATTGACTTCTAGAAATTACCTTAGGAAAATAAGCAAAACAACGGACAGAGGTACATTGATCAGAGATGTTTAACGCAGTGTCGGGTTGCTGTTGTTGTTGTTGTGTTGCTAGTTCCCGCTGAGTCAGCTCCAACCCATGACAACCTTGCATACAATAGAAGGAAATGCTGCCCCACCTTACCCCCATCTTCATGATCTTTGATATGTTTGAGCCCCTTGTTTGGCTACCGAGCATCAAGTCTTGTTGATAAGGGTTTCTCTCTGAACACAGAGTGTCTGCTGAAATACAAACAGGACTTCAAAGTACAACCATGCTAGTGTTCCCAAGGTCTATTTCCCACTTTCCTTTAAGTTTGCTCATAGGCAGATGAAAAACAATGTTCTGACTTTTCTGAAAAATTAAGGATGTAAGGATGTATGAGGGAAGCAAGTAAAATTTATGCTTGAGGATAAACAATCAGTTAGATTAGTAACAGGGTCAGGATTATGGAGCACAGGTAAAATACTAAATTTAAGTCTAAATTTGGGGTATAAAGGTTTTGGGGTCAGGTACATAGCTTTACCATTAAAAATAATAAATAAGAGAAAGGACAGTGAAACTTCCAACTTATTATCCTAGGAATATTAGTCAAAAGAATAAAATATTGACGAGTGCACACAGATGGAAGAAAACTTATCATATGGCATAGAGAATTAACAGTGGAGGTGTGCAGCTAACAAAGCTAAGAAAGAGATTTTATGTTAATTCTTATACTTGGTTGTTTCAATGTCTCCCTCAGATTTAAGGTCCTAGAAATGAGGGGTATTCCTATCCTGCATTGAGCTCTATGCTAAAGGGTGGCCAGGGGGGTGTCTGACCTCTAGTATGCTTGAGCTCCTGCTAGATAGCAGGCAGCATGTTAGGAAATTACACACAGGACAAGAGAAGGCAAGTAAGCTCTGAGCTAACTTGTCTGCCCCTTCAACTAGCAAATACAGTGAACCTCTATGAAGCAAGCAGTACAATGTAAAGGAAGGAGAATGGAGAATTAACCAACTTTTGTTTTGAAAAGCTACTGAAACTTTTTTTGTTAACAATTATGACTCATTTTATGAATATCTCTGATAATCTTGGCTATTTAGTAGTTGGCCTAATCTCCCCTATAGAAGAACTATAGTCATAACAAACTTTATTTAGCAAGCATGATAGCATTAAACTGCATATACTTTTCTAAGGCTGTAATTCCTTAAATCCATTTCTATAATTCCTTAAATCTATTTGCTTGGAGTCTAGATGCAAACAAACAAACAAATCAATCCAGATCTACTTCTACTGGGGGCAGATCTTCTTCAGAACTTATTATGCTTAGACTCTTAGGTTTTATTACGTATTACGTATTTATACTCGGAAGGAAGGTTGGGCAATCTACTTCCATAGTGCTATCGCCTCAGAAACCCAAGGTACTGAGTTCGTTTAAATATGGTTCTTCTGGAAGGATGAGAGATCAGCTTTACTGATCATGGGAGAAAGAAGGGCTGTTTATGCACAGGCAGACATTTCATGGGGCAAGGGTGCATAGAGGGATGGACACAGGGATGAAGTGACTGTCGGGAGGAAGTGGGAGGGGATCTGTTGCATTATGGTGAATTCTGGTCAATGTCATGAGACAGAGTGTATATGAACTACTATATAGAAAGTGAATTTGCTCTGTAAATTTTCACCCAAATCACACACACACACACACAAAAGCTATGTAATTTTTTAAAAAAGTAGTATTTTGGGCTTCAGTATTATCAGGGGTAAAATACTATGTTTAGTAGGGTTTAAGAACTCTTGATGGACAATATGACTCCTTCTAACCTCAAAACATTATCTGTTCTTCCTAACTTTACAGACCACACAGCCCTCCTTATATATCCATAGGAAACCTACAACATAAATGGCATCAATGGGAATAAAAGGAAACAGCCTATATCTAATCTGCTAAACCATGGTAGTGTACATTTGTATAGCATTTACCTGAGAAAGGACTGTCACAGCTTAATCTTAAAGTCCTGAAAGAGCAGAAACAGTATTGTTGCTGCATTTACATCCTTGTCAACACAATATTCTATATTTAGTGTGTTCCACAAGTTCCCTGAAAAAAAACCTTTGACAGTACATTATGTTGTACTGTAATATTAAATCTGTGGATACCAGCAGGACTTGCTGATTGAATTTTATCAGGAAATGCTAGGGAAGTTCTGATAGAAATGTTGTTGTTGTTGTTGTTGTTGTTATGTGCCGTCGAGTCGGCCCCGACTCATAGCGACCCCTCCTTGGGTTTCCAAGGCAGTATCACTACGGAAGTAGGATTGCCCAACCTTCCTTCCGAGATAGAAATAGGAGGCACTATTAATGTTTTCATCCCCTTCCTGATGGATAGGTAATGCTGACTTCTTTAGAGAAGAATCCAAGGCATGGGCAAGATTTGCCATCTCTGCAACCGGGAAAGGACAAAAACCAAGGGTAAAATGATGGAAAAGACCAACTCAGTCAGGAACTTTCTAAATTGATCTAGCTTTTAGGAATATTTATTCTACCCAAACTCATGATTTAATTATAGTTCTCTAGCTGGACAAAATTATGTTAAAAAAAATTCTTCTTAAGATCTGCTGTTAAAACAGTTTTAAAAGGCAGATCTGATACAGCTGAGTTTGAATGCAGGTCTTTGGGAACCATACTTAGGATTTATTATTGCATCTAGGAATTTTAAACAATACTCACTTTAATACACCAACAATCTAGACCAGTAAAGCAAAATTTTCCCCTGAATATATCACAAACTGCATTGGGATGGAGGAGGAGTAACTAATATGACTGCCTGAATTTTCTTTGCAGCAAGAATCCCCTGGTTTTTTTTGTTTTAACATTCCTCCTGTTGAGGAGACAAATCAGCCCCACTTTGGCCACTAAACAGAGGCTCTTTGTGGAAACAGAAAACAACTAGAAAGAAAAGTTTAAAATTGATTTTTCATGAAAGTTTAAATTAAAATTTTTAAATATCTGATTTCATCTAAATTTTCATTTGACAGACTCATTCATTGTTCATTTGTTCATTCATTCATTCAAACATACTTATTTACTGAGTGCCTACTATGCACCACACATTATATTAGGTATCAGGGATAAAACAGAAAAAAAAAAAAACAGAGAAAAATCTCGGCCCTCACAAGGCTTATTACATGTGAGAAAAGTAAGGCCCCCAAAAGATCCAAGTCTTGGGATATACTTCTTTCTCCTCCTACTCTTAAGAATGGAACTAAGCAGTTTTAATCCACAAGCTCATCCTTCTACCACAGAGCTGATGTGCAGACAGGTATTACCCTGCCATGCCTTGAAGCCCAAATATCTCCCTAGGGTTTTTTTTGAGAGTCATCTTCTGTCTGTTAGACATCTTCAGCTGGAATTTATTGCTAATATTTCAAACTCAAGATGCTGAAAGTCAAACTCTAAACAATCCATAACCCCAACATTCCGATCTCTAGGAACAGTATTAACTGCCTCCACTTATGTAGGCCCAAAATCAAAGCAATAGTTTTGAATCATACTTCTCCTTCCATCTGACAGATATGTGGGCAGCCAGTTCTTGTATATCATATTCCTACTTCACTTTTCAATTCTATTTCATTCTCATTGTCACTATTTCAAGGCCCATCCCTTTACCTCTCATAAGAATCCAGTGACTTCTTATTGGTCTTCATGCTGGCTGCCAGGCTGCTACTACCACCTATGCCAAAAAATCTCTAAAGCAAAGTTTTCATCACACCACTCTCCTGTTCAAAAGCCTTTAGTCCATATTCCCTAGACAAATTACCAATTCTCAAGCCTAGCACTCTAGGAGATCCATCAAATGACTCCAACCCATTTTCCGTCTTATCTCCTAGGACACCTTTATTTATACAACATATTCTAGTGAAATACGGCTTGATATAACATTTGCTGTAGTTCATGTAAGCATTCTTTCTGTTTAGAAGGTTTCCTCCTTCTCTACTCCATTCTTCCAAGGGTATTTCAAACGTAGCCTCTTCATGAAGCTCTTTGTCATGCTCACACTAAACAAAATTCTTCCTTCTTTCAATCCCTGATGATAATAATTTACAATCTAAATCTAGGCTGCTTACCCATTCTACTTATACTACAGCTCTCTGGCTATTTGCCTTATCTGCTTATCAGTTCTTCGAGGACAAGGACTCTTTTACTTATCTTGGTATCCCCAGGACATATTTCCAATTTACTGAGTCAAAGTTGTGGAGAAAAGGTTAGCTATCCTTAAAAGTAAAGTCAATCTCTTAATTTCCAGGCAGGAAGGAGAGATTTTATTTTCCTCTTTATTGCTGACTTCAAACTTGAAAAGAATTAATCTAAAAAAATCATACTGATCTCAATCCCTATAGTCATAAAGGGGCATACTTGGCTTTAACTGTTCTTTAAAAAAAAAAAAAAAAAAAAAAACAGGATAAGAAAACCCTGAAGATGGGACAAAAAGCAATGAGACCACAGACTAAAATACTGCACAAAGGTTGACAGACACTAGAAATCCATTTAACCAGCACAGAGAGAATTCTACCAATCAACTATTCAGGATCCTGCTAAAAAGGATTGTAAAAATCCCATTAATAGTATATTAAAAACCTTAAAAGGAAAAAGAGAGATTTTTTTCAAGATTCAACTTTTTAAGCAGAAGCGTATTGTCTTGAAGATGACATTTTCCTAAATAATTACACGTATTAGTCAAGTGACCTTTCATTTAAAAGTACATTAAAATTCATTGCACTTCAACCAAGTTCTCATTTTTACCCTGCCAATCCAGGTTTTCAACTATTACTTTTCTCCATACTTCTAAAATTCATTCAAAACAACAGCACTGATTATGTATTCAACAAAGACAAGAGAAATAAATTACTGATTTTTTTTCTTGAAAGAAAAACATATTTTAGTTCTAAGATATTCTAAAAATATGAATGGGCATAAATATTGTTTGTGATTTCACTGACAAATTACCTAAGCTTTTCCTTTCCGCCTTTTCTATTAAAATAATTTTTCTATTATAAGTAATAAGACCTTATTATATAATATTTTGGGAGAAAACTATCCATAATTCCACCACGTCCAACATCACCTGCTAATACATTAGCATTATTTCCTTCTGGAGATTTTCTCACTTTATCTTCCCCTAAGGGGAAATCATGAAGGAGCTCTGATGACATGGTGTCTAAAGCATCTGATTGCTAACCAGAGGGTTGGCGGTTCAAACCCACCACCTGTTCCGTGGAAGGAAAATGGGGCAATCTACTTCCATAAAGATTTACTGCCTCTGAAACCCAAAGTGGGTCACTATGAGTCAGAATTAACTTGATGACAGTGACTTTGGTTTTGAAGGGGAAATCAAGAGGCATTTATAGCTTTGTATTCTGATTTTACTTTTGCATCAACAGTTTCAGGTTGCTACAAGTCTTCCTAAACATTATTTTAAGTGGCTACACATATTCCACTGAATCAATGTATCATAATTTAGTTTATTTATTATAACCCAGCTTATTCAATAAAGATTTGAGACAGATATATAACCATTTTTATAACTGGATAGGTGGGTCATTTCTAACCTTTTGCTTTGTATAACACTGCAACAATTTTACACACATAACTTGATCTGCATTTTGTATTGTTTTATTATGATTGATTTTAAGAAGTAAGATTATTCTATCAGAGAAGAATCATATTGTCAAATTACTTTCTATACAATGTGTACCAATCTGCAAAGTCAACAGCAATGTATGAGAGTGTCATTTTACCCAGGCAGGTATTAGCCTTTTAAAAAGGGGTTGGATGCAGAGAAAGAACAAGTCCAGAAAATTATCAGCAAATTAGCCAACTACTTTGATTAAAGCATGCAACTATGGACCCAATTAGCATTAAGAGTTTGCTAAAAAGCCCCATCCTTTTGCCCACCCACTCTCTCTTTTATTCACTCCATAATTTGTAAATACATAGCTTTCTTTCCTTTACACGTTTTTTCCTTACCCACCAAGCCACACATTTTCCCAAGAGGTCAAAAGTACGTACTTATTGGTGAATCTATCAGGATTAGTGTATGTACTTTATTTTTTGTGTTTATGTGTACACATACACACATATGTATACATACGTACATGTGTATACCTCTTTATACTACTCTTAACCTATATGCATCTCAGATGATATGTGTTTTTACATTAATTGTAAAAATATCTGTTAATAAAAATAAGTGAGGTCGGGGTGTGGGCTCAAGCTAATCTTAGAGGTAACAATGATCATTTTTTAAAAAGTTGTTTATTCTTATTTAATTCTCTATTGGGGTCCCAGGTTTTCTCTTAGCCATACATGTGGCATGAAGATAAAAATACTTTGTCATATTTACTTTCTAATTAGTTGAATCTTTTTTTGACATTATCAAATGTGTAGTATTTTTTTTTTCCTATCCTCTGTCTCCAGGCCGAGAGATGCTCCTCATCCAGACCACTAGTTTCCCAAACAAGGAATACTGAAGGAAGACATGGCCTTCTCTTCAGGTCCATCTGAGTTCCTGGCCAGCTCTAGAATTAACCTAGAATTAACAAGGGGTGAGCTTGGAGATTCTGATTCTTGCCCAGGTTAGCTATAAGTCTAAATTACCCATCCTACTTAACCAGCAAGGATGAACCAGAATTGTTGACAGCTCCAGATTAGACTGTAAATGAGACCTCAATTGGGCTACCCATTGGTCCTATACATCCAGCAGTTTCTAGAGGCCTGTGGAAGATTGCCTCAGAGATAGCCCCACCTTCAGGTAACCAACTCCCACAGGACCAGATATTCTAGTGTGGATTCTTCATATTAGGTACCTGGCCACATTCTCAGTGCTATTATCTATGCCCTAAGGGATGCTAGAATATTAGATCACATAAGTGATAAACGGTAGGCATTTTGTCTTTCATTTCAGAATATATACTTACACAGAAAAGCTGAAGAATTTGGGTTTTAATAATAGCCATGAAGAGGAGGAATGTCTGAAAGATTGAGGACTAACGCATACCTGATTTCGAAGAGGCTGCTGTTGTGACGGCCGATCCCTGTGTGTGTGGCTTTCTCGAGTTATTGCAGATGCACCAGAATCTACATGAACTGACCCTACTGGAGTAGGCTAGGAAAAATAAAACACAAAGTCAAACAGGAAAAATGGGTGCAACAAGATGCCTCTGCAAAGGATATCATCATTCTAATTCTAATAGACTGGTAGTAATTATTATTTTCAGCTACCAAGGGTAGTTTGAAGTTTTCTTGACTTCTCAGTTTGCTCATCAGCAAAAGGGAGACAGCTTGGTCCTCAATAGTTCATTGAAGAGTAGCTTACTTTTGAAAATAAGAAATCATCCTAGAGTGGTATCTGTTAGCATGCTCTCAGACCATGTGGACCCTTGGCCAGATCAGCAAATCCAAAAGTTCCCTATGGTGATGGGTTCCTCTCCCAAAGAAATCAAGTACATTAACAGCTTATGTGGCACCAACTTATGAATTATACAAATGAATTTTCTTCTAAAATACTGATTTTAATTCTAGTATCTTAGAATATACAGGCTACAATCTCAAAAAATATGTAAAGGAGTTACTTCTATATCCTAACTCAAATGAGAGCAACCTATAGCATCAGTCTGAAAAGGTTATGTAAATTATGACTACAGTCAAAAGAATGTTTCTTTTTTTTGCTAGATTTAAGCAGAATGACTAGCAATTAAAGGATGGGGCAATGCTGATCAGAGAAATGAGGTGACAAAGTAAAACAAGGATACTTACAATCGGCCTCCCAACCCAATCATAGGCATAGTCAAAGGTGTAGCCTTTCGTTTCAAAGAGGTCTGTGAAGAGGTTCCGTAAATACTCATAGTCAGGTTTTTCAAAGAAGTCTAATCGCCTCACATATCGAAGGTAGGTTGCCATCTCCTCTGTTAGGAAAGAGATGAAAGGCCATGCTTATTAGCTGAATGCTTCCCACTGGAGGAAGCTCTGGACCAAGCAAGAGATACTACTGTAGACTATATGACAATGATGCTTCTTTTATGGGCCAAATGATGAAAAACTATCTTGGTCTAAATAATAAAAGGAAACATGAATTAGCTGAACAGGACCATTATCTGGAAACACCAAATCACTGTCTCTACTACTTCAAAGCTTCAATCACATTGGCTAAAGCATCCCTTGAACATCCTACCTGGAAAGTTCTCACAGAGAGCTTCAATTGGAGTATTTCTTTTGGTGTCACCAATCTTTTGATATCTCTCTTTTAATGTATCAGCCTGCAGAGAATGATGGAAAGAGAACGTTATTTGGAAACAGGTGCTAAGCATAGGAGGTTCAGTATGTTTGGGGACTCAATGGTTGCTTCACTCAAATTGACAGGATTTATTAGTCAGTCTCAATTTTTTTTTCCTAACGCTAACAAATAAGAAATGTACTAGAAATTATAATGATTTAGATATGTACAAAACATCTGCTGTGTCCCGAAAAACTTTACTTGCAAATATATTTAACAGTTTGAGGTAAACAGCATCAAATTTACTGAGATAAGTAGCTAGAGTAAGAAAATAAAAATATTATATAGCAATATTTTCAAAATTGCAAAAGTTTAGTAATCTCCCATTGCCACTGGAGTTTAATTGTGATTCAACCTTGCCCCTTAGAACAGTTCTAGGATAAGACTAAAAGTGTTGCTACTCCAAGTGGGGGCAGGAATACAGATGGCTCTACTACATATTTATTGAGATACTGACTGGAAAAGAACAGAAAATGAAAAAAAAAAATCCTTTTGATAAATGTGCTTCTGGAGGGAATAAAATGTGATTTATATGATAATGATAAACTACATGAGAATAAGATAATGATAAATTATAATGATAAATATGATTTATGCATGTCTAACAGACAAGTTTAATGTATGTCAGTGGATCAAAGCAGCTCTAGTCTGGTATGCTCAGGACTGTGGAAAGAGGGCGCCTGGACAACAGTGGGTTCTGAATAAACTCAAGAGGCTCTATCTAGCACGCTGTGCTCAGCTTTAAGAATACTGTTCTGAGGTAAGCCAGAAAAATTTTAGATCTATAACTACCACTACAATGACTCATGGACTGTGAAAAATTTACAAGGAAAATTCAGAAAGTTAATAACATATGAATTAGTTATTTGGCTGTATGATGAGTAAGTAGGATGGGAAACTATATTTGAAAGCTGTCGATATCAATGGGAAGCTATATATGATTAGAAGACAATGGTGGCAATATTAGGAGGGGAATTTGAGGGAAAGAAATAAAGTCATCCCAGAGGGAAAGAGCAGAAGTCTTACTTTTCAAGACAATGTTCTATAAAGCACAGCAAAATGAATCATTCTGCTCTTCTGAAGGGAGAGCATATAGAAGTACCCCAAACTACTGATTATATTTCTTTCTTTCTTTCGGATTCCATTTTCTATATTAACATGTTGAAATAAATCTGAGCTGAAAAATAAGTCTTACTTTTACCTTTCTAAAGGGATTTCAGGTGAGAAGTTTATCATTTTCTAGTCTAACAGCCTGAGCACAGAGTAATTATAATGCTTATAATTATAATAATTAGTAGTTAATTTTGACATGAAGGCACTATACTGACACCTACCTAAGGAAGGCTATTTAAAAGCTACACACTTCACAAGGAATGGCTATTGTGTGAATAGATATTTATTCAATAATACACTTGAAAAGCAGTGTTAAGCCTGGATTTTCCTTTTATTTCAGGTGGGCTTTTAGCCTACATAAGATGAACAAATATTTCCTAGTCCCCCCCCCCCCCAGAGGCAACCAGAACCCTGCTGGCCTTGCTGGTAAAATGCATAGCAGCTGCTGTCAACAATTTGTTCCAGAAATTCCCTGACACACTGGGAACACTTCTTCTGCTACATAATGGTAGTGGGGGAAAAATACTGAGAGAGAGAAGCAGCACTGGCAAGGCTAGCGGGGAATGAGGGAAAAGATGACAAGGAATAAAGGATTAAGAAAGAAGACAAATGTGAGCAAAACAGAGCTTCTAAGGCCAAGGCCCTCCTTCTCATCTCTATAGCCAATCTTCCTCTTTGTGCTTCTCACAGGCATCAAGTCAGCAGCCCCTTCATTAACAACTGAGCACTGAAACAAAGCCCTCCACTGAGCACTTTCAAGGATACCTTGAGTCCTTGCCAGGGTAGGCTGCCTCGAAGGAAATACATGAACATATGGCCTAGGGCTTCCAAATCATCCCGCCGGCTTTGCTCTAAAAGAGAAGACATATCACACATTATGTTTGCAGTTATTAAAGCAGAAAAGGGGTTCAAAACCAAGCAACCCCTTCAGAAACCCTTCTGCTCTGGAAAGGTTCTGTTTATCAATTCTTCAGATATCTAACTCACTCACTCACCGCCGTCAACTAGAACCCTACTCTTAGCTACCCCTCCTTGGGTTTCTGAGGCAGTATCACTACAGAAGCAGATTGTCCAACCTTCCTTCCGAGGAGTGGCTGGTAGGTTTGAACCGCCAGCCTTCTGGTTAGCAGTCAAATACTTTAGGCACTATGCCACCAGAGCTCCTGTATATCTAACTAGGGTTAGGAACAGTATTTTAGATCAAAACGAAGAACAATATGTACTTCCTCTGCCTAGATCTGCAACTGGCAGGTAAATGTCAAGTGAAAAGAGGAAATCCTAAAACCAAGCCCAAATCACGGAATGGTAGAATGGTAAGCAACCACCTCTCACCCAATGCTGTGACCTTCCTGAAAATGAAATAATTTGAATGAAATGTTATTTCCAGTACATGGTACATTTACCCTTTGGTTACTATCAAGGAAGTGACCAGCAGAAGCTATTACAACAGTCCCTTCTGGCTAGCTCTGCAAAGATACAAGCTCAGGATGCCTAATATACATGCTCAATGCTTTTTATTCATCGTAAAAATTAACAATTAAAATTCAGTTTCATACAGGCAAAGAGTAATGCACAATCCCTTGGCCTCCATTCCATTTGTATCATGTCTATAAGCATCTTAAGAAAAATTTAAAATGTATTACTAAGGTGCCTTCTATGGGCACATAAAACAGAGTTCCTGCATTCTGTGAGCTTATGATCTAAAACCAGTTGCAGGGATTTCCTTTACAGCTGGGAAGATAAAGATGGCAAAGGACTGCAGAACAGTTAATAAAATTTCATTTGTTAATTGCAATTTCATTTCAGAAAATATCCTATATATTCTTTGGTTGTCAGACTGAATATAAGCAGAACATGCTTCAAGTTCTAATTCGCCACTTTTGGTTCATCTTAGATATTTATGTTTGCTTTTCAAAATCAAGCTCAGGGCCTTAAAAAGAAACTACAGAAGCAAGACAAGGGGCTAGCTTAAACTTAATTGTGCCTGCTTTGTGCAGAAAGTAAAGCCCAATAACCAGGTAGGCAGGAAAGTCATTTAGCTAATTCAAAATACAGAGGCACTACATGTTTAACTGCTGCCTGCAATTATGGAAAATTTGCATGAAAAAGAGTGAACAGTAGTCTACAGGGCAGATGCAGAAAGAAAACTCAACTTTCTAACTAGTAATCTGAAGATTTTGGAAAAGTCACTGATGGGGTGGGGGGCAGCCCTGACAGATATAAATAACATAAAACTGAGTTGGTATATAACTGAAATAATCTTTGAAAGAATGAAATAAAACAGCAAGACCACTGGAAGCTTTTGTCTCCAGGGTTTGCCTGAAGATTGCAATAAAATACTACATACAATTGGAAAGAAAAAAAAAAGCCATTAGACAAAAACAGTTTGTGAACAGAACTGAAGGATGAACAAATGAAAAATAGAAAGAACAAGCTGGGTGAGTTGAGGCCTCCCACAAAGCAGGGCAGAAAGAGAAACCACACCCTGCAGTTTCTCACACTGTAACACACCTACTCATTCCCTCTCCATTTTTATATGCACTTCCTGTAACAAGAGGCCCCCCCCTTGGTAATAAATTCATTGGACACAAATGATTGCAGTTTAGTCAGTTGAGCACTAGAGGGCAAAACTTTCCACATTATCATACTGATCGTGTGAACCATAGAAAACATCTCTCCACAGCAAAGTCAATTATTACAAAATAAGATTTATAAATATATTTTTTAAAAATCCACTGCAGTAAGTAATACAGAAACTTTTCAAATCCTGAGAAACATTGCTATGTAATATGGGATAACAGGAAATACAATGGATCCTGAGTTAGGACATGTAGTTTGTGTCCCATCTTTTTCATTAATTTAATCCACGTGACAATAACCACAGCTAAGTCACCACTTTGAGTCTCAATTTCCTCATATGAAAATAAAGTGGCCAATTTAGAGAATTTGTAAGTCATCTTCCAGCTCTAACATTCTAAAATACCCTAGAATCATTATTAGGGCCTTTCAAGAATACAGTAAGAATGAAAACCAGAGCCATGCTTTATCCCCATACTTCTTTGAACACTGCATATTTGCTAGATTTGGTATTTCCACATGCTGTCATGCTTTCATGCAAGATATTTTCATTTTCAAAGACAAAGGGTTTCAATACCAGTGAGACAACACTATTAAGCCTTGCTTCAGAGAGATGTGCTTGATTTATGTGCATCATATCCTTGATTTTAGGTCAAAGATACTTTATCAAAGGAAAGGAGCAAGGTTACTAGTGTTCTTACCCTAAATTTTAACCATTAAATAATATATTAAGCTGGACTGTCTTAATCAGAGAGGGAAGGTGGCTATTCCAATTCCCCTAAATAGACACCAGCCTAATGTCCTTTTCAGACCTGTCATATATGGAGTTTTAAGTATATAAATAGGAGCTCTGGTAGCATAGTGGCTAAGGCACTTGACTGCTAACCAGAAGGCTGGCAGTTCAAACCCATCAGCCACTCCTTGGAAGGAAGGTTGTGCAATCTACTTCCGTAGTGATACTGCCTTGGCAACCCAAGGAGGGGTCGCCATGAGTTGGGGCCGACTCGACGGCACATAACAACAACAACAACAAGTATATAAATACCAAACTCATTAAAATAATAATATCTATTAATTATTAATATGACTCAAGTAGCCCACTGCTAAAAAACTAAGCACTTGGAAACATAGCGCTAAGAATTCAAAATCATTAAATAGGAGATTTTAGGAAAGTCACTAACTTACCATCTTAATTTCTTGAATCCAAAAATCACCTACTTTGTGAAGCAGTAAGAATCACAAATTGTAACACACAATGGGAATAAAAGTGTTATTGGAACAAAAGGTCTTTTTAATGATCTATCCATTCCATGGAGCAGAAAATAAACAAACCTTTGCCAAGATGCGTGTTGATGGACATATATCTTGCTGTTCCAGTTAAACTTTTGTGTTCCCTATAAGGTATATGTTTTTTGGTTTCAGGGTCAATGTATTCCTTGGCCAGTCCAAAGTCTATAATGTGTATAACATGTTCTTTCTTATTGCCTTGTCGGCCAATCAGGAAGTTCTCTGGCTTGACATCTCGATAAATGAGATTCTTTGAGTGTACATATTCCATTCGAGAAAGCTGAGAGAGAGAGAAAAAAGTACTCTAAAAAAGTATACTGGAAAAATATATCATGACATTTTCTTTTATTAACTCGAGGTTTTTATTACTGAAATAAAAATTTAATAATTATCTCTTTTTCACCACTCAGAGTCATTTTACTGATTTGTAACCCTAAAATATTTTCTGATACAAATATACACATAACTAGTAAGTTTAGGAAAAGGAAGTGAGAGGGTACAGTTCAGCTAAAATGGTAATACACAATTTATCTCATAATGTCACAATGTGCAAATGATAAATGTAATTGGTTGTTTAATGCTACTTCAGAAGCTAAGCATTTGAAAGGCAAGACTTATTCCAAGGTAGGATAACAGAGTATGTTGATGACCTTTGAGACAAGAGGCACTGTCACATTGACCTCCTGACCACACATCCTTCTCTTCAGTCGGACAGGACTGTCTAACCCAGCTCTCTTTGTTGCAGAAATAAGGAAAGTGAGGCCCAGAAAAGTTAATACTGGCCTGATGTCATACTGCTAGTTAGCAGCAGAGGTAGAGGTGCAGTTTTTATGTTCAATATAACCCAAAACAATAATCATAAAATTATTTCAAACATTACTGAGTCAGGAATGACTCAATGGCAGTGAGTTTGGTTGGGTTTTATCATTAAGTATTTCTATCAACAAAGCTTTTCTACTTAGTATAAAAAGGGAAGTTTGGACAGTTAAATTTTATACTCAAAAGTCAAGTTCAATTTTCTAAAGTTTCCAAGTTTTTACTGGACAGTGAGTGAGACCATTACTACTACTTTTTAACAAACAAAGATGCACTTGCACCCTTCCCCTGAGAGGCCAACAAACTTCTCAAAAGAATTGCCTCAGCTACTCCTTAAGCTGTTGTGTTGTTGTTGTTGTATGCTGTCGAGTTGGACCTGACTCATAGTGACCCCTCCTTGGGTTTCCAAGGCAGTATCACTACGGAGGTAGATTGCCCCATCTTCCTTCTGAGGAGTGGCTGGTGGGTTTGAATCGCCAGCCTTCTGGTTAGCAGTCAAGTGCCTTAGCCACTATGCTACCAGAGCTCCTCCTTAAGCTGTTAGTGGTGTGTAATTTGGTAGGCGCTCAAAGAGCTGCTTCCAGCTGTGTCTCAGTGAGAAGTGGAGGCCAGAGAACAAAGGTAGATTCTTAGCCACACAACTTCTCAATCTGAGTGTTATATCCCAATCTTTTCTTGGATGCAACAGTGAGGGGAGAAGAAGAACAATGACAAAACCTTATAGCTATACATTTAAAACCTATAAATAAAACATCAAAGAAATTACTTGCATTTGTATAACTCTACTCAATCATACTCTTTCTTCCTAATCTAAATTATATGCTTCTACTTCAGTTAAGGTCAGAGTACTGCTCCAAGGTGCAAATTCTTAAAATAGAGCAAACTGCAGATGCAGTATGACTTCTTCGAGTTAACGCTTTTTGCCCTAGCCTGCCTCCTATGATGCCATTAGGACTGTCAACAGCATTCACTAGGTGTCAACACAGATGGGGAATCATCAAAAAGCCCACAAGGATGTGGTTAGGGAACCTGCCCATCTTCTTACAAAGATGCAACACCAACTTACCAACTGGATGGCTATCATTAACACTGTCTTTAAAGTAAAAGTTCGGTCACAGAGGTCAAATAAGTCCTCCAAGCTAGGGCCCAGAAGTTCCAGCACCATGGCATTGTATTTCCCACATGGTCCAAAGTAATATACCTGTGGGAGACCTTCACCTGAAAGCAGAGGGGAAACAGGGTGCAGAGCAGGAGACACAAAAACCAAAATGTGAGATAAGCACATTAGCACTGAGTAGATACAAAGAAAGTGTAATTTTTGAGATTTCCATTTCCTTTCACAGTCCCTACTGGAGAACTTAAACTGAGCACAATAGCTTTAATGGGAATTAATAATGGGTGGGAAAGGCTAAGTCACTGCACAGTATGTTCAAATAAGCAGTTATTTAACACCAGAGTGCCAAAGGCATTTCCACTGCTAAGACAGAAAATGGTCCCTGATCCATTATTGGATTGCAGCATAAACTATTCTTCCCAAAGGATGCCCAAATTGCAATACCATAAAAGGTTCAAAGGATGGTTCACTGAGCTCCAAGACTAGGCTAACAGATCTTGTTGCATTAGCTGGTTTCATTAGTACTCCCTATGCTTACTGCCAAAGCCACATGGAGCAGTTTGCAACTGTTGCCCCACAGAGAATTCAGATTGAAGGGGTGAGGTCACAGAGGGTGCAACGTGGCCCCAGGCCAGCACAACTGGCCCTCTTCTCACAGGGAGTCTCTGCAATTTCCTGTTTTGCATCAGCTGGAAAAAAGCCAACAGACACTCAGGGTTTGGTTGCTGATAAGTAATTGTGACAGGAAAAAGAAAAAACATGTAAGATTTTCCGCAGATTTAAAATTCATAGCTATAAGAAGCCAAAATCTAGGCTTTCTCACCTAAGTGGCAATATGAGTCACTCAGTAAGTATGTGTTAAATGGTACCATGTGAACAACAGATAAAAATGAAACTACAAAACACTTTTTTTTTTTTTTTTTACTATCTGGTCTCATACAGAAACACTTCTATTATACACATTGACGTATATACCATGGTCTAGTTATATATGCTGTGGAACAATGCTGGCTTCTAACACAAAGTATTTCAGACAACAAAGTTCTCTCCATTTTCTTATTCTCTTTTTATCTAGATGGGTGGGATACAGGCAGAGAACGTGTGTATCTAACATTTAAATTTTAACCCAATATGCCCACCTTGCTCTTAAAGCCAAGGTCTTGTATATCTGGACTTAGTACTATCATTACTATAAATATGTGCATATTTAACTATTTCACATACTGTATTAGTCTATCTTGTTCCATCCTAAATTTTTAAAAAAATACATCTATTTATTCCTAGTTCATATCCATCTAATTATAATATGCTGTTTCTGTTAGCTCAATAAATATCCTTTGAATTGTCCCTGTAGTTGGTTTAATTTTCCCAATCTCTAAAAGAAAAGAGGATTTAATTCGAGAGGCCTTTTTTTCCTCTGTTGTTTCGAGGAGCCCAATCTTCAGTTTGTTTAAAATATATAAAACCTAACAGCTGTTCCCAATGAGTCCTAGTGAGAATTCCAAAGCAGAACACTCTACCCTAGAGATTTAGTGCTCTTATTAATCAGATACATGGTAGATGAAGTTTGGGGATCTATCTAATTTATGCCCTACGTAAGTTTTTGATGTCACTAAAACCTGACTTTCCTAGTACAAATAGTATATTCTTCAAAGTAGGTAATGGCAGAGACTATTGATTGCCCAATATCCACTCTCCCTTTCTTCCTTAATAACAGAATCCCCAGTTATTGTGAATAACAACAAATCCAATTATAACTTCCCAGCCTCCCTTTACAAATAGGAACAACCAATGAGATGGAAGCAGAAATTACTGGGTGGGGTGGGTCTGGAAAAGCTCTTTCAAGGAGCCTGACTCAAATGGATTAAGGAGATGGAGAGAAGAACCAAAGTCTCAGATGGCTGTGAAGCAATCACACCAACGTGGGACTTCAGTTCCTCTGGACTTGTTTACCCCAGAAGAAATTCAATCTCTATCTAGACTAAACTACTGTTAATTTGGATTTTTTTTTCCCCCATTCAAACCTAATCCTAATTAATAAACACATTATATTCCTTTAGTCGGTTAACTTGCAAATCTGGGCATAATATCCTCCCTCTTGAAGTACAAGCTAAAAGTCAGGCTTGCTTAGAAATATAATATTGGCAAAATTTCCTAGATTTGCTGCCAAAAGATCTGTTTAAATGAGACAAATGATCTTCTTGTTCTTGAAAATCTTTGGTACCAATCTAGCCATCTCTTGCCAGACTTTTCCATGTTTACAAAGAAGTGACAAAAGCATTTTGGGTGATATCTATAATTTCTAACTACAATGTCACTCAAAACTTCTGCCTGGAACTTCAAAGAAGTGAAGAGTTCCTGCTTGCTACGGTATTGCTCATTTTAAGTATGCTGAGACCTCACAATGCTCTGGCAGTCTATGGGATGCTCAAGACAACTTCAGACCATAGTGTGGCTTTAAAGTGTATCTGGGGGGCTAGGTCCAAGACGTTAATGTAGAAAGAGCTCAAATCAGTGTCTTGGATCTAATATTTAGTTCAGCCACCAACTCTGACAAATTCCTTTACCTGTCTAGGTTAGTTTTTTTCATCTGTAAAAAAATAAATGGTTACCCTAGTGCCTTGTAAGTCCAATATTCTGATTATGGCTAGGATTTCCCTCTGGCTACATTTTAGGGTTCCTTTTTGTAAAGCCACAGAAGTAGTACGAAAGCACTTGCGTATTATGTGGAATATGTGCACTACCAATCAAAGTGTAAGCTGGTAGCATACTCATTCGGAAGTGTGCCTGTTAGAAAACATCTCTAAAACTTTTTAGAAGCAAAAGCAGTGACTTCGCCTCAGACTTAATGAATTACAATTTCTAGGAGTGAACACGAGCATAGCTCCATAGGAGATTCTGATATGCAACCTGAGCTGGGAAATACTGTATCTAGAGGGTAAAAAATAAAGGGCATTGCTTTGTTTTATGACTAATAGATATGAGGACTTAAAAAACAGTGACAGACCTCTCTTGCAGACATTCTTTCAGATCAGAACAACTGGACTCAGTATCTTGTGAAGGGAATCATTTTATGGCTAGTTAAAAGCCTCATCTATTTAAAGTTTCTCTAAAAAATGTGTTGCTAAATATAAGTCTCTTTGGGAGATGTAGCTATCATTTATTAGAAGTATCTCTACAGAACAATGCCCACACAAGTTCCATTCTGTGCCTGGTTTTCCCATGACTGCCCATAAGGTGGCCAGTGCTTGGGGTAAAAGACATAGACACTGGCCCATTAAGAAACTTTGCCTCTTTGATCAGAGATTACTATACACTAATGATTTATAATTAAGTAAGATTTAAGTCAGAAATCTTATTAATATTTGATTCTTCCTTTACAGAACCATTACTAATCCACTGCTTAAGAAATTTTTAATTAATCAACATTATACTGTATTATTCTTTAATAAGACT
The DNA here is from genome assembly GCF_000298275.1 of Orycteropus afer afer. Taxonomy (NCBI): domain Eukaryota; kingdom Metazoa; phylum Chordata; class Mammalia; order Tubulidentata; family Orycteropodidae; genus Orycteropus; species Orycteropus afer. The sequence continues at coordinate 12,251,926 of NW_006921602.1, read as the reverse complement.
AGGGATAAGGGCAGAGCCTCAAATGCAACATAAGCTAGACATGTGGTAAACAAGGTACTTCCTGTAAGTAAATGAAGTAATAGGAATGGGGTGGGAGAGTTAGGCAAAGTAGAAATGCACTAGATTCTTTGATTCATGGTATATCAGAAACTAAGGTAGTTTATTAGATTTACTTCCTCATTTTTTACTTTTTTTTTTTTTTTTGCAGTATCCCCTCCTCTCCCCTTCCACCCCTGGTAACCAACAAAATTTCCTTCCATATATAAACCTTTCCTAGACTTTTTTTCAGTAATGAACTAATATAGTATTTGTCCCTCTGTGATTGACTTATTTCACTCACTAATGTCCTCAAAGTTCATCCACATTTTGCGGTGTTTTGCAAATTCTACATTATTCTTTAGTGTTGCATAGTAGTCCATTGTGTGTATGTACCATAGTTTGGTTATCCATTTGTTCTGGTTACCTAATGCCGCTCTGATAGGAATATACCACAAATGGGATGGCTTGAATAAACAGGGGTTTATTTTCTTACCATTCTGGAGGCTAGGAGTCCGAGTTCAAAGTGCTGGGGTCTAGGGGTTAGGTAAAAGCCCCTCGCAACCTTGGGCTGCAGCTCTGCCTCTTGCTCCCAGCCCATTGAAGCTGGAGGCTTTCTTCACTCAGGCAGCTTCTGGCTGCTGAAGCTGACAAACCCAAGGTCGACAAGTAGAAAGACATAGTCCCAATGTTACCAAACCACATGGCAGGCCATTATTCAAGTCCACTGAAAGTCTCAAGATCAGCAAAGCATGGCAGGCTACTGAATGAAGGCTCAGGCTATGTGCAGGGTTCAAGTGTGCCAAATAGCTAGAGACCTTCCTCAAAGCTGCTTCTTACACACTGGCAGCAGCCCACATCCCTAAAGCAGTTACTCAGCTGCTCCAGTAGACTCCACCATGGAAATAATTGTCAGTCTCATCATGGGGAATAACTACATCCAGCTTCCCAGCCACTCAACCAGGTCCAGCCAAGTTGACAACCTTAACACCACCATTCTTCTGTTGATGGGCACCAAGGTTGAGAAACTAGTTTTGTATCTCTCATCTACTCTAGAAACAAAGCACTAAGGAGGGTCTGCGTCCTAAACTAGTCAACTACATAAATGCCTGGAAATTGAAAGAGTACTGAAGTTTCTCCTGAAAGATTTCCAATATATTCCACTTTATTTCCATCAGCCATAGGTTAAATCTCTTACAAACCAAAGATGCAAGGTTATATGTACATAGCACATGTTATCTTGTATATTTTCCCTGGGTACTATGAAACAGCTTTTCTAGTCATAATTAATGTATTCTTTTAAGCCCTGCTGGACATATGGCTCATACATATATCAAGTTGCACACAACAGGAAGTGAGGTATACAACACTACAGCTTTCAGTATGTCATAAATTCAACTTGGGTTAAACACAACAAATCACAGATAATGGCTTCTTTATCATCCAAGCTGTTACCTAAAAATATTCCATAATGTATTATGAAAGTAACTAAATAGAGATATTTTTAAATGCACATCAGGCTGAGAACTGAAATAGAACCACCTAGAAGCTTTTAGTAATTTGATCATATTATTGTCTAATAATTTGCCTGCTTTCATTCTTTGCAAAAAACTAAATCACCTAACTGTGAAGCAAATTCAAACAAATCCTTTCTTTAGATTAATACTTGGATGTAAAGAATAATATTCCTATTACTTTTTCAATGTAAAAAGTAAGTGTATGTCAGTGATGGCAGTATTCAAAAGTCAGGGCTGAAGAAAATCTCTGTGAACACAGTGACCTTGGCAATCCTCTCTTTTTTTGTTATTGTTATTTTTATACAGTATTTTTCTGGCTCTTTTTTTTTTTTCTTTTAAGAAAATAAGATGATTTTTCTCCCAAATCAAACTCTTTCCACTTTTGGTCCCATCGATGGTAGTGGCTTGAACTACAACTACTAAAATGTGCAGAAGAATTTGTGAGAGATCAGTTTACTAATAAATGGAGAATTATCAAGAGTAGTAACAATGAACAAACTCACTTCAAGAAAGCAGAAAAGATACTAGATGATCTTCAACAGGAAGAGGCAAAGGGGAAAAATGAAAATATAACCTTTAAAATTCAGAGTATAACTATATAAACACAATGAGTCATTAAAAGATATGAGGATAATAGTGTTGTTTTTTAATGAACAAACAAGAATTTCATTTCTCTGTCTGAAAAAATGTTCTTTTGCAATATGAACCAGTTCAAGATATGAATCTACTCAAAAGGCTGGTTTAAAACAAAACAGCTAGACCCAGAATTAAGGAGTCAAGATTACTTTGCCTACAATGAACAATGTTTTACAATCATCTTGTTCATAGGCCTCTTGGGAGCTAGAATATCACTAGACATAAGCCGTTAACATGAGCTCAAATTTGTATGGTGAGGAAAGAGAAAATGAAGAAAAGCAAGAGCAGAGGAACAATCTCACATTTCTGAGTCACAGAAATTGAACTTTTATAGTTTACTACATACATACAATTACTGAGGCCTTCAGCCTCAAAGTAGTTTCAAACTTTCATTTACCCAAAGTAGGAAAGAAAGCCTAAGACAGGAAGATGGATTTCTTCTATAGTAGACAGCATCTGAGATGCTGTTATATTGTTAGATGGCGTCAAGTTGATTACGACTCAGTGACTCTATGTACAATAGAA
>NW_006921602.1:12220365-12222417 GCF_000298275.1 Orycteropus afer afer | reverse complement strand
TGGGGTTCAGTCCACTTCTATATTCTTCCCTTCAAGGCTCAGGGGTCCAGGATTATCTTCTGTGTCTGTGTTAATTGGTTTCCCTTTTCTTTGTTGGAAAGGGTCTGTGCAGTCTTTCTGCCTAGTCCACCATCTTTTTAAGAATCCATCAACATTCTTTAAGGATATGGAAAAACAAATCCACTAATTTTATATGGAAAAGAAAAGAGACCTTGGATAAACACAGCACTATTGAAGAAGAACAACAAAGTAGGTCTCACACTCCTGATCTCAAAACCCATTACACAGCCACAGTACTCAAAACACCCTAGTCTTGGTACAATGACAGACACATAGACCAGTGGAATATAATTGAGAACCCAGAGACAGACACATTGACCTATGATCAGTTGATCTTTGACAACGGGCCAAAATCCATTAAATGGGGAAGACACAATCTCTTTAACAAATGGTGCTGGCAAAGCTGGTTATCCATTTGCAGAAAAATGAAACAAGATCCATCCTTTACACCATACACAAAAACTAACTCCAGATGGACCAAAGACTTAAATATGAACCATAAAACTATAAAGTTCATCAAGGAAAAACCAGGGGCAAACTTAGGGGCCCTAATTTATGGCATAAATAGATTATAAAGCATAACCCAAAATGCACAAACAATAAAAGATAAACTAGATGATTGGGACTTTCTAAAAATTAAATTTTTATGTGCTTCAAAGGACTTCTCCAAAAGAATGAAAAGAAAATCTACAGATTGGGAAAAAATATTCAGCAACAATATATCTGACAAGCGACCTAGCTCTAAAATTTATAGAAAACTCCAACACCTAAACATCAAAATGACAAACAATCCAATTTAAAAAGGGATAGAAGATATGAATAGTCTTCACCAAAGAAGGTATTCAGGCAGCCACCAAACATATGAAGAAACGAAAAATGAACATCAGCTATTAGAGAAACGCAAATCAAAATAACAACGAGACACCATGTCACCCCAGCACTAATAGCAAAGTTCAACAAGACAGAAAATAATGAATGCTGGCAATGTGGATAGATTTGGACTTTCATATAGTGCTGGTGGCACTGTAAAGTGACACAACCACTGTGGAAAGCAGTATGGTGATTCCTTAAGAAGCTGGAAACAGAAATACCATTTGATGCAGCAATCCCATTACTAGGTATGTATCCTAAAGAAGTGAGAGCCAGGACATGAACAGGTACATGCACATTCATGTTCATTACAGCATTATTCACAATAACAAAGAGAGGGAAACAACTTAAGTGCTCATCAGCAGAAGAATGGATAACCAAACTATGGTACATACACACAATGGAATACAATGCAACACTAAACAATAATGTAGAATCTGTGAAACACTGCATAATGTGGGTGAACTTGGAGGACATTATGCTGAGTGTAATAAGTCAATCACAGAAGGTCAAATATTGTATTATTAGTCCACTATTGTAAGAAGTCAAGGACAGGTTTACATATGGAAGGTACTTTCTTTGTTGGTTACCAGGGATAGGAGGGTAGAGGAGGGAACACTGCTAGACAGGCAGAGGCAGGTGCTGATTAGGGTGAAAGGAAGTGCAATATACAAAAAGTGAGTGAACAACACAGTGGCACTGAGGAAGAGGAAGACACAGAGAAGGTACACACAAGAGGTACAGACAACAAAGATAAACCCTTTTATGTACACAATACTGCATTGTAAGTGAAAACAAATATTAATCTATGGGTAAACAGTTATACTGACAGGCTGATCAGGTATGTCTGGGCAAAGGGGAATATATCCATGGGCATATATGTAAGGTTGGCAGACAATATTTCTAGATATGTATTTGTTGTATGTGCTGTAAGAATGTCTAAATACTACCATGATCACAGGGGACATCAAGCTCAATTGGCATAACATACCACACAAAACATTGTTCCACCTCCTATTTTGGTGAGTAGCAACTGGGATCTTAAAAGCTAGCAAGCTGCCATCTAGATGCAATGATGGGTCTCTCCTCATCCAGAGCAAAGAAGAATGAAGAAAACCAAAA
>NW_006921602.1:12215913-12219240 GCF_000298275.1 Orycteropus afer afer | reverse complement strand
CACAATAAAAATAATAATAAAAAAAATGTCCAAATATATAATAGAGCTAACAAGGGATAAAGTTATGATAACTTCTTGGCCACAGCCAGCTACCCTGAGGGAGTGAGTAGTTGGACCTGTGGGCTCAGGACCATGGTCGCAGAGGGTATCAAGCTCAATTGGCATAACATACTACACAAAAACATTGTTCTACATTCTACTTTGGTAAATAGCAACTGGAGTCTTAAAAGCTTACAAGCAGCCATGTAGATTCAACAACGTATCTCTCCTCGTCTAGAGCAAAGAAGAAGGAAGAAAACCAAAGATGTGTGGAAATAACTAGTCCAAGGGGCCAGTAGACCATGTGACCCTCAGCCTATATGACCATGAGACCAGAAGAACTAGATGGTGCTTGGCAACTACTGTCAACAATCTGGAATGGAAACGGTGCAGGAGATCCTGGAATAGAGTGGGAGAACAATGTGGAACAAAACTCAACATCATAAAAAAAAAAAAGAAAAGATCAGGCTTACTGGTCTGATAAAGCCTAGTGAGACCCCCAAGATTATGGCCCCTTGTTACCCTTCAGGTCTGGAACTGAACTCATTCCTGTGGTTTCCAGCCAAACAATAGATAGGCACTGCAGTGTAGTAAATTACCTGGTATGGCTTTTCTAGCCATAAGTCTTTGTAAACTCCCTGGTGGAATTTGCTGTGAGCAACTGAGTAGCTCTTGACTGTTGAAGTTATACACATGGGGTATTACTGTTGGGAGCAGCACGAAGTAATTTTCTGGGAAGTTCGCACTCTCTCTCAGGTGTATAGAATTCTGATGTTGGAATTGGTTAGTGGTCACTCTGCCAGGTTCCAAAGGAGCCCTTCTAGAGGCAGTAGGGGTCTCTTTGACTGCTGGCTGAAAAAGACGTGCTGCTGAGAGAAACACGCTGCTGAGAGACATGCACTGCTGAGACAGAGAGACGTAAGGGACACCCATTGCTGACAGAGACACTGAGAAACACACACTGGTAGGAGAGAGACAGAGACTGCTGGCTGAGAGCCAGCAAGCGGAGAGAGACTGAGCGTGCTCCTGAACTTCAATTGTAGCCTGTTGCTTCCCTAATAAACCCCATAATCTGTGAGCTCTATGTGGCCACTGCAGTGAATTATCAAACCCAGCAGAGAGGTGGTGGGTGCTGTGGGAGGAATGGTTGGTATCAGGGTTGGGGAAAGGGTTGGAGGGAGGCAGCATGTCTGGCCTCATAGGACAGCTGATGGTGATTCGGTCTTCCTTTTGTGGGGTTAGAGAAGGTTAGAAGATGTGGCCTCCTTGCCCCTTTGGGATGAACATTTACATTTCAGGTAGATACACTCCTCAGAGCTATCAATCACGGGAGAACAAAGGGCAGTGTTCACATAGGGAGATAGTTCGGGGATGGGGGGGTGGGAGTGCATAGGAAAGAAGGACACATGGAAGAGTTAACTACAGAGAAGAAATAGGAAGAGAACTGTTACATTGTTGGGAATTGTAGAAGATGTCATGACACACATGTATGAGGTACTATATGGAAAATGAACTTGCTCTGTAAACTTTCACCCAGATCACAATAAAATAAATAAGTAAAATAAAACCTCTGGGAATTACAATTTTGGAGACTCCGAACCTTTTGTTGCACAGATCATGGCACACAAACCCTACAGACTTGCTCCAAATCCTAATGAGTACTGCTAGGGTTCCCTGTGTAATATATTATGTGGGGAGTCTGGATTTGGTATTTTTATTAGTGGCATTAACCCATTCAGCAAGTATGTATTGACATAAGGTGGACAGGGAGGACAGCAAGAGATTAAGTAATGCCATGCAAAGCCTTCTGGAGACCAGACACTGGAGTGGATATCTTGATGGAAGTTATCACCAGTAGCTCAGTCCTCACAGTAAACCTGTGAGAGCAGGACAACTGCAGTCAGGAGCAGCACTCTTGAAGGGTATAAATAAAGAGCTTAGGGTTTAACACTTCAATTTCTTCTACAAGTGCTTGCTGAGCTCGTGCTGAATGCCAAGACTGTGCCAGCTACAGAAGATATAACAGCTCAGTGTGACACATGCTATGACTGGGAAGTCACTGCACTCCCCAGAAAACATACAGGGGGGCTTCTGACACAGAGTGTGATGGTCAAAGAAAGCATTTTTTTGAGAGGGACAAGTCTAAGCCAAGAACTGAAAGGAAGTAGGAGTTAGTAAGTAGGGAAGATAAGGAGGCATGTTGTTGTTGTTATTTGCTGTCGAGTCAGACCCAACTAATAGTGACCTCTCCTTGGGTTTCCGAGGCAGTATCACTGTGGAAGTAGATTGCCCAACCTTCCTTCCAAGGAGTGACTGGTGAGTTTGAACCGCCAGGCTTCTGGTTAGCAGTCAAGTGCTTTAGGCACTACATTACCAGAGCTCCTAAGGAGGTATAGGAAGGTTAAGAATGCAATCTCTTAGGCCAGACAGGCTGGTTTGAATCCTAGGTCTGCTACTAACATATTAAGTAATTTTGGGCAAGTTTCTCAAACTCTGTATCTCTTAGTTTTCATACCTGTAAAAGTGGGATGATACCATACTTAACACACAGGTTACGAAGATGAAATGTTGCCATTATCACCACTGTTGTTATTATGGAGCACCTCACCAGTAACCTTCTAGTAGAGCTAGCATGCTGGGAAGAGTCTGGAGGGACAGAGTATATAGTGGCTGCTCTGCTCACCTTGGCACTGCCTTCAGAACTTGACATTTCACCTTTGCTTAACTGTGGAAGTCCAGTATACTATATCCTCCAAATTGGCTTGCTCTTTGCCCTGGTGGATGAATGAGTGATTTCTTCTACTTTAGTGAAGCGTGTTTGGAAGCAGGGGCTTCAATAAAGAAAAATAAATAAAATCTAACCTTAGCCTGAAAGTTCAGGGATTTCTGCTGGACATCACCCAAAGCATAGTTTGGAGAAAACACCCAGAGAGAGGAGTGAGGTGCTGCTGGGAGAAGCCCTCTTTCAAGTTTCAAAATGAAAAATGTCACTTTGATGACTAGGGCATGTCTAACAAGCTACAGTCTCTTCAGTCACCTCCTATGCAAGGGAAAGCTGGACAATGACAGAGAAGTCAGAACAACTGAGGCATTCCAATTATGTATGGTATTGATGAAAAATACTGAATACACTGTGGACTGCCAGAACAAACAGATCAGTTTCAGAAGAAATCCAAGAACAGTGCTCCTTAGAAGCAAGGATGGAAAAATTTAAGCTCCTTTATTTTAGACACATCATCAGGAAAGATGGTGTGTTAGATTGGGTTCTCTAGAGAAACACAAAAACCA
>NW_006921602.1:12191003-12210403 GCF_000298275.1 Orycteropus afer afer | reverse complement strand
ACTGGCCACTCAGAACACAGTCATCTGATCCCATCATGGGAACAACCACACAGAACTGGGGTCCAGCCAAGTTGACACACAGCTCCAACTATCACAGATGGGTAGAAAAGGACATAATGCTTGGTACAGGAGAGACTCAGCAAAAACAAGGGACACTTTCAACAAAATGTACTGACAGTACAACCATAACAATGGATTCAAACATACGAATAATCGTGAAGATGGTCTATGACCGGGCAATATTTCATTCTGTTGTACAGGCATTCTTTGGAGATACTGTGGGTTCAGTTCAGATGATAGCGTAAAGCAAGTATTGCAATAAAGGGAGTCAAACACATTTTTTGGTTTAATACATGTAAAAGTTATGTTTACACTATACTGTAGTCTATTAAATGTGCAATAGCATTATGAAAAAGTATGAAATACTGTATTACCAAAACATGACACGAGACATGAAGTGAGCACATGTTGTTAGAAAAATGGTGCCAAAAGATTTGCTTGACAAAGGGTTGCCACAAATCTTCAATTTGTAAAAAACGCAGTATCTGTGAAGAGCAATAAAACTATGTATGTTTGTACATAAAGTCACCATGAGTCACAGACAATTTGACAGTAGCTAACAACAACAAAGCTTTGCCATGAGCATACTGGAAGCTCAGTAAACATTAAATTTTCTTTCCAATGAGGCTCTAGTCTCCTGAACGGTAGAGACCATCTTATTTATAATTCTGTGACCCTTAAATTATCGAGCATACTGGTACTGGCACAGCTGACAGTACATTTTTGTTAGTAAGTTAATTAGTTAGTCCTTCTGTTATGACTAAAGAAGTTATTAGTAAGAGATCACTAACAAGGTGGTTAAGGACGATAAATTAAGGCAATCTCACTGCTGTCGTCGTGTTTTCGTTGTGACTCACAGCGACCCCTCCTTGGGTTTCTGAGGCAGTATCACTATGGAAATAGATTGCCCAGTCTTCCTTCCAAGAAGTGGCTGGTGGGTTTGAACCACCAGCCTTCTGGTTAGCAGTCAAATGCCTTAGGCACTACGCCATCAGGCTCCCAGAAGTGTCTTAGGCTTCTGAAAACACAAATGAGTGCAGAGGTGTACAGAGCTGACAAACTCTTCTATTAAGTGGGTGGAATACAAATTACCCGGTTAAGAGTTGAAGAGTGAAGATGACAATAATAATGGTTACAAATGTCAAAAATGGATCTTTTTGTTGATTTATATCATGAGCATTCTTACAGAAAAGGTATATTCTACAAATATGAAAGTCTTCAGCTAGCAAATAGATTATTCTTTTGACAGGAGATGTGAGAAATTATCTATGTAGTCTGTTACTAAGGAACCCTGGTGGCACAATGGTTAAGCATTCAGCTGCTAACTAAAAGGATGGTTGGTTCATGGTTCTGTGAGAGAAAAGACCTTGCGATCTGCTCCCATAAAGAGTACAGCCTAGGAAACCCAATAGGACTTCTACTCTGTTATATAGGGATGTTGTGAGTCAGATTCAACTCAATGGTATACAGCAACAAGTTTGTTACTGAAACTTAAGGAAAAGAGTTTCTCAATCAATGACAATGACAGAAACTGGAAAGGAAGCAGGTAAAGTTTTAGTAACAAAACAGTAGGTAAGTGTTTCTCCCCATAGGAATAATTCACTTCAGTGGATCTTTTTGTTGTTGTTGTTATGTGCCATCGAGTCAGACCTGACTCATAGTGACCTCTCCTTGGGTTTCCAAGACAGTATCACTACAGAAGTAGATTGCCCAACCTTCCTTCCGAGGAGTGGCTGGTGGATTTGAACCACCTGCCTTCTGGTTAGCAGTCAAGTGTCTTAGGCACTATGCTATCAGAGCTCCTGAAAGAGACATCCTGGTCTACCTGGAAGGGAGCAGCTGGTGGGTTTGAACCGCCAGCCTTGTGCTTGGAAGGTGACTGCCTTAGGCCCGAGACCATTCAACAGTATTCCACAGCTTTGAGGACACCAAATATTATCCACTGTGATGGTTATGTTTGTATGTCAACTTGGCTAGGCCTGGTTGAGTGGCTGGGCAGCTGGATGTAGTATTCCCAGTAATGAGACTGGTAATCAACTCAATGGTGGAATCTACTGGGAGCAGCTGAGTAGCTGCTTTTGGGTATGTAGTCTGCTTCTTGTATATAAGGAGAAGCTTTGAGAATGATCTCTAGCCTATGGCACGCTTGGACCCTGCATGTAGCTGTGTCATTGCTCAGCAGCCTGCTATGCTCTACTGACCTTGGGACTAATGGACTTAGCTAATGGTCTGCCGTGTGGTTTGGTAACATCAGGACTGTGCCTTTTGATTTGTCAACCTTGGGGCTTCTCAGCCTCAGCAGCCAGCAGCTGTCTGAGTGAAGAAACACCTCTAGCTCCAGTGGGCTGGGAGCAGGAGGCAGAGCTGGACCCCAAGGTTGAGGGGCTTTCACCCAGCCCCTAGAGCTTGGCACTTTGAACTTGGACTTAAAGCCTCCAAATTGTAAGAATAAACTCCTGTTTGTTAAGGCCATCCCATTTGTGGTGTATTCTTGTCAGAGCAGCACTAGGTAATCAGAATACCTACCTTAAGTTTTTTTTTTTTTTTTTTAATTGTGATTTGGGTAAAAATTTACAGAGCAAAATTATTATTTCCACACAGTAGTTCATACATATTTTGTCTCATGACATTGACTGCAATTCCCCATAATCTCTCCCCACTTTCTCCTCATAGTTACTTCCTCCCTGTGTCCTTCCCTCCCATGACCTACACTCCCCCCACACACACTCCCATGTCTCCCTATGCAAATACTGCCCTTCACCCTTCTTAAGTTTAACTGTGACAAACTGTGTGCTAGCAGGGGAGTGAGTAAAGGGTGTGGTCACATTAGCCCTTACTTTGGACTGAGAGTTCCACTGCCTCTGACCTCTTTAAGCTAGTATAGGAGCTCTAGTAGCATAGTGCCTAAGGCACTTGACCGCTAACCAGAAGGCTGGCGGTTCAAACCCACCAGCCACTCCTCGGAAGGAAGGTTGGGCAATCTACTTTCGTAGTGATACTGCCTCAGCAACCCAAGGAGGGGTCCCTATGAGTTGGAGCCAACTCAAGGGCACATATCAACAACAAGTGAGTACAACAAACAAAGGCACAATTAGCTATGAAAAGGGCAGTTCTCTTACGGGGAATACTCATTGCCCTCTGCCAGGATAGTCTAAGGACAGTCACAAATCCATTATAAATGTCTGGAGAATGAGTGTAAGGATACAGAAGGAAGAGAAAACATGCAGGTACACAGTAAGAGAAATGTGAGTAAAGACAGGAAAGGAAAGCATGACCTAGAATTAAGGGGAAAAAAAAGGCACCAGAACCTTTAGAGTCTGCATCTATTTATAAGAAAGTGTCCACTGACAAGTCTTCCAAACCTCAGCCTGCACAAGCACTGTACCAATTTTCTGGAACTAATCACAACTCCACCCCAGTCTGCTTACATATAAGCTACTGGATCTATTTTTGAAACCTTATCTTCTATTTTTCATGAAGTTCCTTAAAACATGACAAAACCCAAGTAACAAATTTTGCCTTTACACTGAGCTAATACCTCTAGCAGTTCTGCCTTTTGCAAAACAATGTACTGAAAAGGTGTTGACACTCTGTGTTACTGTGAGGTGTATTCAGGCCAAACAATTTCTAAAATAAGCCTATAACACTCTATTTGTAATTAATGAAATTATTGGCCCACAAGTCTTCACTAACAAAATGTTTTAAAATAGAAACACATTTGTTTTGCAGGAGAGAGAAGGATGAATTCTCTAAAATTTTATGCATGTAATTAAAGGCAATTGTTCTATATGCTTTATGTGACTTAGAGATATTTCAGAGTTTAAAGGGGCAGAGAAGGGTCATGTGGTAAGTTGGCTCTAGCAGATAACCAACCCTTTTAGCAACACTACATGTGAATGTCTCTGCTTATATTTCAACATAGAATAAGTACGTCGTTAGCAATATGAGAAATGTTGTCATGAGGCATGGGATATCCATCTACCTATGGAAAATGCACTCAAAGGAAAACACGACCATGAAATTTATCTTGTGTACTAAGTGTTGGGCTTCAGAAGCATGAGTTCCTTTTTCAGTTAACTAGTGTAGATAGTTAATAAAGACTAAGATCATGATGTTTTGTCCTTGGAACAAAATAGAAATTTACAGCACCATCACCACCAAACCAGCTCAATTAAAGATGAGCAATTATCAGTACTGAATATGTGAATTACATCTTTCAAAGCCCAATAAATGAAATAATTCTATTTTTTCTTCAAAAAATTAAGCATTCGCCACAGATTGAACTTAAACTATAACATCAATGGAAGCTATTTACATGTCCTTTAAAAGTAGGACAATGTAGGCAGATCTGTAAACACATACACACATTTTCAAAGGAAAAGACCACACTATCCATTGCGTCGCCTGAAATTTGTTCCATATACTGTAAGACAGGGATGCTTTTCACATACCGATCTCAGGTTCTTGCTACTGACTCACCAACTCAAGCACACATTTATATTTAGGTTCTGTTTCCTAAGAGGAACAACTGTGACAGTGGTGTTGCTCTTTCTGCAAAGCATATTCAAAGGCTAAGATATTTTAAACACCCCATCACCCGTTTTTAAGGAACTAGCCAGTGAATAGGACTACACCTTTTTTTTTTTAAATATAAGGCATCTGCTAAATATTAGCCACCTACCTTGAAAGCAGCAGGTCCTGATAGGGTCAAAACTTGGTAGGTGTGGCTTTAAACCTAAACTCATCATTCCAGATCCCCTTAATGTATGAGAAGGGCTGTCTTTCTTACTAGAAGCATAAAGAGATTTTTCTACTAAGATTATTATTATTATTTTTTTTTTTCCAACAAGAGTATAGTGACTACAACAAACACAGGCACAATTAGTTGTGAAAAGGGCAGTTCCGTTTCTGGGAATACACATTGCTCTCTGCAAGAACACCATAAAGTTGTTCCCAGGTTCTGCTTTCCATTTTGAGACTCTGAAGAATAAAACTTAAGGCAAAAAGTCTTGCTTTTTAGTAGCATGACATCAAGAGAAAGAAAAGTGTAATCTGTGGGCTCACCATTCTCTTGTCATACCGTCAAATGTTTCCACCCAGCTCTTAAACCCCACTGTTAGAGAATCTGCTCTATGCTGAGTGGTAGGGCCCATATCATTCTGTACCCTCACACAAGCTTCCTGAACCAGGACTGGAAAGATGACCCAAGCTGGGTCAGCCCGTCTCCTTCTCAGGAACTTGCAAATGGAACACAGAGGCAAAAGCTGCTTGGGAGGCCTTTTCCCACCAAAAGTAAAGAGAAGCAAAGAAGGCTAATAATGCGGAGAAAAGACTGAAGCAGGCAAACAGAGAGAAGCAGTGGCAAGAGATTTTATGGCCCTAGGCAGAAGGAAAGTCAAATAAATAAAGTCTGGAAGAGAGACTGAAAGGCAGGAACAAAGAGCAGATGTCTTGGTCCCTCGGAGGCTTCCCAAGTACGTTGCTCCAATCCCTAGTGAGACCTGTATATTTCCATTGCTTGGATCCATGACATATTTTCATGGTCTTCCAGTATTCTCCTTTTTTGATCTAAGCTAGTTTATTTGGTAATCAAAACAGTATCAACTAAGACACACATAACTGTTGATCCTCCTCTCTCAAACCATCATTTCCTACACACTAATTACTTATAAGATACCATGCTAGTTGTTTTAGGGAGAGAAAAGAAGAAAAAGATAAATAAGATACAGACTGTCGTTAGGGAGCTTACAGTACAAAGAAAAGAGAGGTAAACCAGTTAACATGATACTAGAAATATCTTAAGCCAAGGCTTTCATAATAATTAGTAAAATGAAGGAAGAGTGTGATGTGGAATGGCATAAGAACCAAATTCACTTGCATAAATATAACCACACATGCTTGGCAAAAAAAAAGTTTAAGGAAAAAAAACTAGCATAAAATTATACTGTATAGACACATAACTTATTATATAAACCCTATACCATTGGATATATTATTTATCCATACTGTATAGTACATATTTACTGAAAATTATCATGTACACAAATCCAGTTAGACCATATACTCTGGTAATTTAAGGAATCTTTCAAGGGTATCTTTGATTAGGTATAATTTTCACCTAACCTTAGGTCCTAACCTTACATGTGACTCCATTGTATTTAATAGCTGGTTTCCTTAGAAAATTAGGAGCCCTGGTGGTACAGTTAGCTCAGCTGCTAACTGAAATGTTGGAGATTCGAACCCACCAGTTGCTCCACAGAATGTGGCAGTCTGTTTCTATAAAATATTTTCAGCCTCAGAAACCCTGTGGGCCAGTTTTACCCTGTCCTATAGTGGAGCTCTGGTAGCATAGTGGGTAAGGCACTTGACTGCTAACCAAAAGGCTGGCAGTTCAAACCCACCAGCCACTCCTTGGAAGGAAGATGGGGCAATCTCCTTCCATAGTGATAATGCCTCGGAAACCCAAGGAAGGGTCGCTATGAGTCAGGTCCGACTTGATGGCACTTAACAACAACAACAACATAGTGTAACTATGAGTCTGAATCGACTTGACAGTAACAGGTTTGGGGTTTTAGTTTTGTTCTTTTTATTTGTTTGTTTCCTTAGAAAGAATTGTCACCCTTGAACTCCTAGCATTATAAATAAGATACCTATAACTAAACATGAGATGTGACCTTTGGCAGCTGGTGGCTGGTCTAGTTATCTATTATGTTATACCAGCAAGCAACTGGAATGAAATATGTTTTAAGAGGTATTTTAAATTTTGAATAAAGCTTCTTGATTCACACTGGTAGTATAAAGACTGACTTACTACCAGGCCCCATAGTAATAGAACTTCAATACAGGAAATATGACAGCATTTGGAAGCATCTTCCAGTGGGTTCCAGCAATTTATTCTCTAACATTTTTACTATTTTCCTCTACTTATTTTTTAGTATTCCAATTATCTTTTAATCCTTTCAATATTTCAACTGTCTTTCATTAACATTTAACTCATTTTACCCCTTTAGTCTACCACCTCTCTGTCAATTTGTCATACTGTGATGACTTGCATGTTACTGTGATGCTGGAATATATGCCACTGTTATTTCAAATACCAACAAGGTCATCCATGTGGACAGGCTTCAGTGTAGCTTCCAGACTAACACAGATGAGGGAGAAAGGCCTGGAAATTTACTTCTAAAAATCAGTCAATGAAAACCGTATGTATCACAACAGAACATAGTCTGATGGCTTGCTTTGCATATGTCATCAGGAATGATTCATTGCAGGAGGAAGGCAGCATATTTGGTAAAGTAGAGGGCCAGCAAGGGTGAGGAAGACCCTTGGGAGATGGCTGGCACAACAGCTGCAACGATGGACTCCAACATCCCAGCAATTATAAGGCCAACACAGGACCAGGAGATGTTTCATTCTATCGTACCTAAGGTCACCATGAGTCCAAGTTGATTCAATGGCATCCATCTTTCTTTCTCCCCCTTCCTCCTTCCTTTAGTATCTCATCTCTCAAATCCATATCGAATAATAAAGCTAAAAGATTCTCAGCTGTGTTTGAAATTTACACCTTGCTAATTTATCAAATATAAATCCCATCTTATCCTTAAATCAGAAAAAAGTTTAATGAATTTAATGAAAAAAGAAAATGTATAAAAAAGACAACGGAAATTAGATCTTTCTTGTTTTTCTGAACTTTCAGTGATACTAGCTTTCTACAGAACTTCCAAACTAATTTTCCTCACTTTTGACAAGCTGCAAAGAGCTCTGGTGGTGCAGTGGTTAAGGCATTCAGCTGCTAACCAAAAGGTTGGTGGTTCAAACCTACCAGTCACTCCAAGGGAAAAAGATGAGGCAGTCTGCTTCCATAAAGATTTACAGCCTTGGAAATCCTATGGGGCAGTTCTACTGTGTCCTACAGAGTCACTATGAGTTGGAATTGACTTGGTGGCAATGGATTTATTTATTTATTTTTTTTTGGCAAGCTACACATAGACAATTACAAATTCCTTCTCTAAAATTACTCTTTTTTAGGTAGCAGGGTAGTGACCTAGAGCACTAACTTTGCTGAACTGTAACTGTGAACAGCAGAGCCAAGCAAAATGATGGTAAGATATGATTACTGGTTCAATGTGATTGTGTCCAAATAATTCTCTAGCAGCTGATGGCCATTTATGTCTGAAGATTTGCAATGTTATAGTCACAAGACTGATGAGAACCACACATAATTCCTATTTCAAAAAGTTTAAATTACCCAAGTGTCACCATGGAATGCATGGGTGCTCTGAGTTGGTAGGTAATAGTGACTATGTATGTCTCCAGTGGTATACCAAATCCCTGTAGAAATAATTTGGGGGACTTCTCTACTATATTGGATTACTCAATTATATCTCTATCTGCTTCCTTAACACAGTTAACCAAGAATTGCAGGCACAAGCAAAGAAAGAAGAGGCTGAGAGTTTGGAGAGGACAGTGCCCAAGAAAACCTACACTTGCTGATCTTGCTGCCAGTGAAAAGCTTCTTAGAGTTCACTTGCTAAGATTTCATTAACTTAACAGACATTTGTTGAGTCTCATCTTTGGATCAAGTGATATGCTAATGACACAATAATAAATAAAATATTCTTCTTGTGCTTAAAAAGCTCACAATGCAGCAGCATATTACAGTAAGAAAAGACCACAGTATGCAGGATAAGGCTCTCAATCCATAAGGTCTCTTTAAAGGGCCTCAAGGATACTCTGTACTTCTTAGAGGTAATTTCCACGTACCACAACTGAATACAGCGATGAAAAGGAATGAGTTTTGGTCACTGCCACTCTAGAGCAGGAGTCAGCACACTACATCACTCAGATCAAATCTGGCTCACTTGCTTTTGTATGGCCTGCCAACTAAAAATGGTTTCTACATTTCTTAAATGAACTGAAGAAATAAAAAGCTGACATGTGAAAATTATGAAATCTAAATTTCACGTCCATAAATAAAGTTCTACCGAACACAACACATTCTTTTATGTATTGTCTATGAGTACTTTTGTGCTATGAGGGCCGAAGAGCAATTGCAACAGAGACTATATGCCACTAAAGCTCAAAATTTACTCTATCTGGTCCTTTATATTATCTGGCTTCACAAGAAATCTTATCTTCTAACACTGGAAACAGAAGGTAGTCCTAAAATATCTATCTTTCCTTTTTTTCTGGTGGTGGTGGGGAATAATATTCACTAATGTTTCTCTTCCACCCCCAAAAAAAACCAACTCACTGCCATCGAGTCAAGTCCAATTCATAGTGACCCCTTTTGGGTTTCTGAGGCAGTAAATCTTTACAAAAGTAGATTGCCCAGTCTTCCTTCTGCAGGGTGGTTGGTGGGTTTGAACCGCCAACCTTCTGGTTAGCAGTAAACTTTACTTATGATGTTTCAGTAGTTCAGCACTAATAACATCTTCTTTGAACTTCATTAATGAATCAACTGTAACAAAGGCCAAATATTAAGCAAGCCAGTTTCCTGGTCCCTGTATAATAGTCTTAATTCAATTTTTACAGACTAAAAATAGGTATGGTAACTTGAGCTTTCTTTCTAGGGTTCATTTCCCAGGTGTTACAAGATGTGTATGGTCAAGCGTCCCCTCCAAACTGGCATAAAAAGTTATGGAGTTATGGAAGTACAATGTTCATTCCTCACAAGGAGGCTCAAGTGTACATAATTGTATTTCAATCTGACTACAGTGAGCCTCTCTCTCAAGATGAGAAAGGTGATGTGTTCATCATAGCTGGAACTATGCTTTATAGACACAGAGAATGGACTTAAACCAAACCAAACTCATTGCTGTGGAGTCAGAGCTGACTCACAGCAACCCCTCCTTGGGTTTCTGAGACAATATCACTAGGGAAGTAGACTGCTCAACCTTCCTTCCAAGGAGTGGCTGGTGGGTTTGAATCGCCAGCTGTCTGGTTAGCAGTCATGTGCCTTAGGAAACACTAATTTTCTTCAAAACTGAAACTATTATCCCTTTATTTTGATTTTTAAAAAGCTATGAAAAAATGTAATTAGGATACTTCCATTTCTACAAGAAAGTTAAATATTCAGTTTCAACGTAAAATAACACTTTTCCCTTAAGAATTCAAGGCTTTTACAGACATTACCTTATTCTACTCCAACAGGTCTGCAACCTGATAAGAAACAGAAGGTTTTCCTATTATATGAATAAGGAAACTAAGGCAGAGCAGAGTCAAATGACTAACCCCAGTTTACACAGAACATAGTGGGAAACCTTGGGCTAAACTTTTTTCCTCATTCTAATTTTTGGCTGCCTATAATTAGAGATGACAAGTGTCTAAGTGACAAGTGTGGCTTGAGGCTGTGCCACTGGTGTTTCAAACCCAGTAGGGTTGCACATGGTGCACAGGTTTCAACAGCTTAAAGACTAAGACAGACTAAGAAGAAGGAGGAGGCCATCGATTTCTCAAAGAATTGGCCAGGGAAAACCTTATGAATAGCAGAAAAACACTGTCTGATACATTACTGTGCAACTTTATGAATAGCCTGGAAACATTGTCTGATACAGTGCAGGAGGATAAGCCACTTAGGTGGAAGGCTCTCAAAATAGGACCAGGAAAGACCTGCATCATCAAAATAGAACCAGCCTTAATGATACAGATATGGTAAAGCTTTCGAGAGCTCCATTTGCTGATGTGGCAGGACTCAAATTGAGGAGAAAGAGCTGTAAGCATCCATTAATAATCAGAACATGGTAGGTACGAAGCATAAACCTAGGAAAATTGAAAGTTGTCAAAAATGAAATGGAGCGTGTAAAGATTGATATCCTGGGCATTAATAAGTTGAAATTGACTGGTTTTGGCCATTTTGAATTAGACCACCATGTGGTCTATAATGCCAGGAATGACAGATTGAAGAGGAATGGCATGGCATTCATCATCACAAAGGATATTTCAAGATTTGTCCTGAAGTATAATGCTGTCAGTGACAGGATAATATCCATATGTCTACAAGGAAGACCAGTTAATACGACTACTATTCAAATTTATGGACCAACTACCAAAGCCAAAGATGAGGAAATTGAAGATTTTTATCAGCTTCTGTAGTCTGAAATTGACCGAACATGCAATCAGGATGTGTTAATTATCACTGGTGACTGGAATGCAAAGTTGGAAACAAAGAAGAATCACAGATAGTTGGAAAATTTGGCTTTGGTGAAGAAACGATACTGGAAATTGCATGACAGAATTTTGCAAGACCAACGACTTATTCATTGCAAATACCTTTTTTCAACAACACAAATGGCAGCTATATACACAGACTTTGCCAGATGGAGTACACAGGAATCAGATTGACTACATCTGTGGTAAGAGGCAATGGAAAAGCTCAATATCTTCAGCCAAAACAAGGCCAGGAGCTCATTGTGGAATAGACCATCAACTGCTCACATGCAAGTTCAACTTGAAGTTGAAGACACTTAAAACAAGTCCACTAGAGCCAAAATATGACCTGGAATATATCTCTCCTGAATTTATAGGCTGCATAAGAACAGATTTGATGCACTGAACACCAACGACCGAAACCAGAAGAATTATGAGATGATATCAAGAACATCATCCATAAAGAAAGCAAGAGGTCACTAAAAAGATGAGAAAAGACCAAAACGGATGACAGGAGAGACTTTGAAACTTGCCCTTGAGTGGAGAGTAGCTAAAGCAAATGGAAGAAATGACAAGATAAAAGAGCTGAACAGAAGATTTCAAAGAGCAGCTCAAGCAGACAAAGCTAACTATAATGAAATGTGCAAAGACATAGTGTTAGAAAACCAATGGGAAAACATGCTTGACATTTCTCAAGCTGAAAGAACTGAGGAAAAAAATTAAGTCTTGAGTTGCAACATTTAAAGATTCTATGGGCAGAATACTGAAATGGTGCAGGAAGCATCAGAAGAAGATGGAAGGAATACACAGAGTCACTGTACCAAAAAGAACTGGTCGGTCTTCATCCATTTCAGGAGGTGACATATGATCAAGAACCAGTGGTACTGAAGGAAGAAGTTGAAGCTGCACTGAAGGAATTAGAGAAGAACAAGGCTCCAGGAATTGATGAAATACCCATTGAGATGTTTCAACTAACAGATCCTCCACTGGAGACACTCATTCAGTTATCATAAGAGATTTGAAAAACAGCTACTGATTGTAAGAGATCTGTATTTGTACCCATTCCAAAGAAAGTGGATCCCACAGAATATGGAAATTATCAAACACGATCATTAATATCACATGCAAGTAAGATCTTACTGAAGATAATTCAAAAATGGTTGAAGCAGTATATTGACAGAGAACTTCCAGAAATGCAAGCTGCATTCAGAAGAGGATATGGAATGAGGGATATCATAGCTTCTGCCAGAGGGATCCTGGCTCAAAGCAAAGAATACCAGAAAGATGTTTACTTGTGTTTAATTGACTATGCAAAGACATTTGATTGTGTAGATCATAACAAATTGTGGATGACATTGAGAAAAATGGGAATTCTAGAATGCCTGATTGTGCTCATGAGGAACCTGTACATTGACTAGGCGGCTGTTGTTCAAACAGAACAAGGGAACAGTGCATGGTTTAAACTCAAGAAGGGAGTGCATCAGGGTTGTATCCTTTCCCCATACTTATTCAATCTGTATGCCAAGCAAATAATCCGAGAAGCTGGACTATATGAAGAAGAACATGGCATCAAGATTGGAGGAAGAATCATTAACAACCTATGATATGCTGACAACACAACTTTGCTTGCTGAAAGTGAGGATGACTTGAGGAACTTACTGATGAAGACTGAAGAATACAGTCTGCAGTATGAATTACATCTCAATACAAAGAAAACAAAAATCTTCACAACTGTACCTATAAGCAGCATTAAGATAAATGGAGAAAAGACTGAAGTTGTCAAAGACTTCACATTGTTTTTTCTACAATCAATGCCAAGGGAAGCAGCAGTCAGGACATTAGACAACGTATAGCACTGGGCAAGTTGGCTGTAAGGGACACCTTTCAAGTCCTGAGGGGCAAGCATATGCCCTTAAGGACTAAGGTGCACCTACACAAGCCATGATATTTTCAATCGCCTCATATGCATGGGAAAGCTGGCCAATGAATAAGGAAGACCAAAGAAGAACTGATGCTTTTGAGTTGTGGTGGTGGTGAAGAATGCTGAAAGTACAATGGACTGCTAAAAGAACTAACAGATCTGTCCTGGAGGAAGTGCAGCTGGAATGCTCCTTGGAAGCGAGAATGGCCAGACTTCATCTCACCTACTTTGGTCATGCTGTCAGAAGGGACCACTCTCTGGAGAAGGATGTCATTGTTGGTAAGGTGGAGAGTCGATGAAAGAAGGGAAGGCCTTCAACGAGATGGATTGACACAGTGGTTGCGATGATGGGCTCAAGTATAGCAAAGATCATGAGCTGGCATGGGACTGGGTGGTGTTTTGTTCTGCTATGCATAGGGTCACTATGAGTCGGACACAACTCGATGGTATCTAACAACAACAATGAGTGTCTAAATCTCCACAATCCTCAAAATGTAATTTCAAGGCTGCCCATTTATACTAATTAAGATCTGTTTTCTATTAATTTAGTGGCATGTGTCTCCTCCACTGATTCTACCTCTGGCAGAAAGACTTCTGGAAAACTTATACCTGGCAAGAAAGGAATCACATTTCTTCTTTTACTTTCATCCTTTCTCTTGTTATGGAAACTTTCTACTCAACTAAAGATCAAATGGCTTAAATTTCTTAAGCACTCCAGAGACATCTCAATTGAGGCATCCAATCTGTTTGCAACCACCCTTGTTATAAGATTCACTTTTATTTTAAGTAAAATTCCCATGTTTCCAGTATCTTTTCAAATGTTCTCACTCCTGGTTTTCCTGTGTACTTCTTGTGTTCGCCCAACTTGTTTTATATGTTCCTAAGAAGTCCACAGCATTCTAGGAGGATCTTGTCTATTTCACACAATCAATTTCTTATGATTTCTTCAGATCTAGATTTTATTCCTGCTGAAGCAGAGTCACGTTCCTGTTAATTTAACAGTTGCCTAGATTCAAAGTTCTTTTTCTGGTAGAAACCAACACCTCTTATCTTTTTCTAAATCTTCATAAATTGTACTTGATTGATTTAATTTTTGAATATGTGCTCTATGGAATTTTATAGTACATTACTGTACATATCGTGTGGGTGTGTGAATGTGTTAACAGCACAAAGCTGTGGATACAAAAAGCCATATATGCTGCACTTTTGAGTGACTTAGGGTTTTTCAAGAGTCATTCTGCATTTGATTTTTCAGTAATTCTATATTTGAGTTTTGTCTTGCACATTGGCACTAGCTTCCAGGGAAGCTGTGACTCCACCATATAATATAGCCTGCCACAGTGCTGCCCCTGCTTTCAACTATTTGGTATCGATTAAGTTGATGAGTCTACACAAGGCTTACATATATTAATAGAAAAATAAAAATCATTCAGTAAATATTTATTCAGAGCCTAATCTAAGCCAAGCATGGGAACAAACATTGGACATACACTGCTGAACAAATCAGACAGGATCTATGCCCTCAAGGACCAAGCTATTGGGAGTGTAGGGGAATATTAGAGACCACAAACATGAAACAAATATATATGTTTGTGATAAGCACTATGGAAGATATTTACAAGATAAAATAAGGTTTTTGATTCTCCTGTCTTTTGTGATGGCATATAAAATCATTCTCCCCTAGCAACTTCAAAACTGCAAAATCTGACTAGCTCTTTTAACACTTTCTTTATTCACAGCACAAAGGTTTCAGCTGGTGAAAATGACTTGCATATGATAGCTCTGAACTATGGCACATGAACATGGCACATGCATTCAAAAGAAATGACTAGTTTGGGAGAAAAAAAAAAGTTTCAAAATCTAGAAAGTCCGTGATCAAAGGTTTCGTAGGTAACAAATGCAGCCTTGTAAGTCACAAAAGTTGGAGACAACATGTGAAAGAGGAAATTCTACTACTTCACTTGGTGGGAAAATTCTGGGCCTTTGCCCTAATTAAATGTTTATATGACTATCTTCCACCACTATTTTATAATTAGGTGGAAGCCCTGGCATCTGTTGGATGTATGTCTATATATGCACAAAAGATATAAATCTGTATAAAAACATGAGACAAACACATTCCTATAACAAGTTTACCTCCTATGTGACCCTGGGTAAACTGTTAAACTTCCCAAAGTTAAAAACTCCTCACTAACTAGACCAATAAGCAACATCATGATAAATGGAGAAAAGACTAAAGTTATCAAGGATTTCATTTTACTTGGATTCACAATCAATGGAAGCAGCAATCAAGAAATCAAACAACATATTATTGCATTGGGAAAATCTGTTGCAAAGGACTTCTTTAAAGTATTAAAGAGCCAAGATATCACTTTGAAGAGTGCCTGATCTAAGCTATAGTATTTTCAATTGGTGGTGTAGTACCTAAGGCATCTGACTGCTAACCAGAAGTCTGGTGGTTCAAACCACCAGCCACTCCTCGGAAGGAAGACTGGGTGATCTACTTCCGTAGTGATACTGCTCGGAAACCCAAGGAGGAGTAGCTATGAGTTGGATCTGACTCGACGGCAGTGAGTTTTGGTTAATATGTGTATGAAAGCTGGACGCTGAATAAGGAAGTCTGAAGAAGAATTGATGCATTTGAATTATGGTGCTAGTGAAGAATAATGAATATACCATGGACTGCCAGAAGAAGGAATAAATCTGTCTTGGAAGAAGTACAGCCAGAATGATCCTTAGAAGTGAGAATGACCAGACTTCACTTCTTTGGTCATGTTATCAGGAGAGACCCGTTCATGGAGGGCATCATGCTTGGTAAAGTGAGGGTCAGTGAAAAAGAGGAAGACCCTCCACAAGATGGGCTGACAATGTGGTTACAACAATGGGTTCAAGCATAGCAACAATTGTGAGGATGGTACAGGACTGAGTACTGTTTCATTTTGTTGTACACTGGGTCACTATGAGTTGGAATCGACTCAACAGCACCTAAGAATAACCACCTCAAAAATGGGAAAAATAAATTAACAATATAAAGCACCTACTGGGAACTTAAAAATCACTGGTTTTCTCTGTCCAATGAGATTTTGCCTGGGTTTGATTGTATGTGTTAAATTTCAATAAGGATCCTGCTGTCTTTTCCTTACAAGAGAGCCAAAGCAGAAGAGTCGTTGTTGTTTTTATGTGCCGTGGAGTCGGACCCAACTAATAGCGACCCCTCCTTGGGTTTCTGAAGCAGTATCACTACGGAAGTAGATTGCCCAACCTTCCTTCCAAGGAGTGGCTGGATTTAAATAGCTCCTGAAGAGCCAGGACATGGCAGCTGAGGCTTAGATCAGCTATGATATAGAATTTATTCCTAGAGCCCTTGAGAGTTTTCCCTAGGCAGCATGCTGGGTGGAAATGGAATTAAGTGTTTAACAAGAGCAAGATTACTTCCTCCACAACCTTTAGGATCTCTCAGTATAATTAAGAAGGCTTCAGAAGCAAAAAGATCATTGTAGCTTCTGCTTCTATTACAAATGCCCAGTGAAGTGACAGGAGTTTACCATAAAGTACTCTAATCCTTTTACTAAAAAGTTCAGTTATTGCCATTATTCCTAAGAAACAGCTTAATTCCCAAAATAGCACTATAAGCAAGTTTATAACTCCTTCTGGCTCATTTAGAGACTCCTACCATATTTTTATCTGCTTGCATTCTCATTTTTGTACCTTGAGTCCTATTTTCTATTTGCTGCTTAATCCCCTTGATCCTCTTTCATTCATTCCTGTCCTTGACCTTCTTTCATTTGTGTCTGTTCTTGCTTACTCCTTCTCTCTCCCGTCTCACCATTTCAATCTCACCACTTCAACTGCATGCTTGATTCTGGTTTATTCATCTTTTATTTAATTACCATGCATACAATAGGCCTTTATCATGTGGCCAACCCACATCTAGCTATAGATTTTCATCCTCATTCTGTTCTACATGGATCTATTCGGGCCAGTGACGTCTGCACATATCTGCCCAATCTCTATCATTTACCATCTTCTACTCCTATATGCTGCAAACACTAGTGGGAGATGTGCTGATAAAAGATGTGTGGGCTGGGAAACTTTTTTATTGACAATATACATGCCTTCCTAAGTAAAAGAACCCTGCAGGCATAGGAAAACCCAAAAGCATTCCCATAAAAGGAAAATAAATTTGGGACTAGTCCATGGTAGCAATCATACAATTAACACACCACTGATGTTTGTAGAAAATGGTAAAAATAAATAAATAACAAAAATGGTTATAGTTCACAGCATGCTTGCACTTGTTGACTGGAAGTTCCATGTTGACATGGAAATTTAATTACCATGAATAAACAATGTTGTTCCTTCTTGTGAAGCAAGCTGACCCTTTATACCAAACAAATATCAAAATGGCCAGGAGGGCAAGTAAATCCCAGGGAATTGAGTCAATTTTCAAGTTCCTGACTCCTAATCTTGTGTACTCAGAAAAATCTATAGAAACTACACCAGAAAAAGAATAATTGTAATCAATGCCAAGGTTCTCTGTGCTTTGAAAACTCAAAATAGAATAAGAATGACTGAAAGAAAACAAAACAAAAAGACAAATTGAAGAACCTATCTGATTTAGTCACAGGAGAAGATCCAAAACTTCCATCAATGAGCAAAAGAAAGAAATAATAATTTTTAATATTACATATAGTTGCAGAGTTTCTCATTTTACTTTTGCTCATAATAAATTTGGAAATTCTCCAGCAATTTCAAGCTCAATAATTTGAACCACGATTTGCAAGTAAAAATCCACCTCTCACCCCCACCATGCTATTATGTGAAAATACTAGATAATGTTCTCATCTTGATTCACTGACCACCAGATGTTCATTTTACCAAGGTTATATTGATATTATAGTGAATTTATAAGAAAATAAGTTTGTTTTCCGAAACTGAGAAGATATCACGAATAAGTATCTGCATAGGATGTTTCTAATACCGTAACATGTTCTTTAAGAGTTTTTTATCAAAGAATTTTATAGTTCAAATAGGTTGCAGAAAGTCATCTAACTTTCTACCCAGTGCACAAATCTCGCTCACAACAGCCCCAACTTCCACCTGAACATCCCTTTACTCAAGATACATCATATTGCATAAGACAGCTCATTCCAGTTTGCAATTTGCTTTTTTTCCCACTTCCTACAAGATGCTGTTTAGACAGACAGGAAACAAGGTATCGTACCCCTTTATTAGGATATGTTGAACTTGCGCCTGAAACTGTCAATACATGGCTCTGGATAAACAGGAGCCAGGAGCAAGTCATTTTGGCTTTTTATAATCAAGCCATGGTGAAGGAAGAGGTAGGATAGGAAAGTGAGAATAAATTCATTGGCTTAGTCTTTTTGGGTTTTATTAATAATAAAAATAATACATGCTCAGGGTAAAAACTACTACTGAAAACTTAGGAAACTACTCCTTCCCATTCCTAATCATACTCTTCAAAGGTAATCATTATTAATGTTTTGTATTTCATTCAGATATTGTCTATGTGCATGTAGGCATATCTGCATTAGATATGAATTTTTGTAGTATACAAATAGGATCATACTATACTGTTTTCAAAACCTCTCACTTAAAAAATATATCGTGGTATCTTTCCATATGAGTAGATAGAGCTCTACCATCTTTTTAATGGTGACATAATATCCAATGGTATAAATATATCATTTATTCAACAAGTTCCACACTGATAGACATTTAGTTATTTTCAAACTGTCCTAATTGTTATACTAAACCAAAATTAATCTTCCTGTAATTTCGTACAGTAATTTTTTTGTGGAGTCATTTGGAATACATCTAATCTTTAATTTCACAGTTCTTTAAACATCTAAAAAAGTATTCCTTATCCCCTTAATAGTAGTAACTTTCAGACTTGCACTTGTAGTAACTTTCAGACTTGCACTAACATTACCACATTAAATCACCATTAACAGCCCATAAAGAAGGCAGGGTGGGCTTCCAGTAAGAGGGAGGAATAGGCAGACAAGCGACACAGACCCTCTTCAACAAAGAAAAAGAAAAACAATTGACAGGGATACAGAAGATAATCCTGGAGCCCTGAGCTTTGAAAGGAACTATACAGAAGTGGATTAGGCAGACGATACAACTTTGCTTGCTGAAAGTGAGGATGACTTAAGGCACCTATTGATGAAGGTTGAAGAATACAGTCTGCAGTATGGATTACGTCTCAATATAAAGAAAACAAAAATCCTCACAACTGGACCAATGA
>NW_006921602.1:12151317-12189563 GCF_000298275.1 Orycteropus afer afer | reverse complement strand
CCAGCCTTCTGGTTAGCAGTCAAGTGCCTTAGCCACTATGCTACCATTAGCCATTAGAGAAATGCAAATCAAAACAATGAGATATCATCTTGCCCCAACAGTAACAGCGAAGTTCAACAAGATAGAAAATAACAAATGCTGGAGAGAATGTGGAGAGACCGGGACTCTCATATACTGCTGGTGCGACTGAAAATGATACAACCATTGTGGAAATCAATATGGTGATTCCTTAAAAAGTTCAAAACAGAAATACCATAATTGAGAGATTTAGCATAGTAGCAGGATACAAGATAATGTATATACAGGATAATGATATATGCCATTACTAGGTATATATCTGAAAGAAGTAAAAGCCAGGAGACAAACAGACACATGCACACCCATGTTCATCACAGTACTATTCACAATAGCAAAGAGATGGAAACAACCTAAGTGGCCATCAACATAAAAATGGATAATCAAACTATGGTACATATATACAATGGAATACAGTACACCACTAAAGAATAATCCAGAATCTGCAAAAAACCTCATAACACGGATGACCTTGCAGGACATTATATTGAGTGAAATAAGTCAATCACAGAAGTACAAATACTGTATAAGTCCACTATTGTAAAAAGTCAAGGAAACGTTTATATATGGAAGGAAACTTTCTTTATTGGTTACCAGGAATGGGAGGAGAGGGGAAGAAACACTGGTAGACAGGCAGAGAGAAGTATTGATTTGGGTGAAGGAAAGGGCAATATATCAAAACTGAGCAATCAACACGGTGGCACTGACAAAGAGGAACACAAGAGGTACAGACAACAAAGATAAACCATTTTACACACAGAGTGCTGCGTTGTCAGTGATAACTAACACTGATCTACAGGCAAACAGATGGGTAGACAGGCTGAATGATCAGGTATGTCTAGCCAAAAGGGAATATCCAAAAACCAAACCAAACTCATGCCATCAAGTTGATCCAACTCATAGTGACTGCTCCTTAGGTTTCTGAGACAGTATTACTACGGAAATAGATTGCCCAATCTTCCTTCTGAGGAGTGGCTGGTGGGTTTGAACTCATGACTATATACAAGGTTGGCAACAGGATTTCTACATAGCATTTGTATGTGCTTGTAAGACTCTCCAAATATATAACAGAGCTCACAAGGGACAAAGTTAAGATAAATTACAGGCATCAGTGCAAGAGATCCTGGATAGAGTGAGAGAACAATGTGGAACAAAACTCAAAATCATAAAAAAGACAAGGTTTACTGAGTGAAATAAGTCAATCATAGAAGGACAAATACTGTAGTAGTCCATTACTGTAAAAAGTCAAGTAAAAGTTTATATATGGAAGGAAACTTTCTTTGGTTACCAGGAGTGGGAGGGGAGGGGAGGGGAGAAAATTGAAAAACACAAAAAAATAAAAGACAAGGTTTACTGGTCTGATAGAGCCTGGTGAGACCCTCAAGACTATGGCTCCTTTTTATCCTTTACTTCTGGAAATGAACTCACTCCCTTGGCTTCCAGCCAAACAACAGACAGGCATATAGGTTGAACATTTATATCAGATAGATACACTGCTGAGAGCAATCATTCATGAGAGAACAGATGGGCAGTATTTGCAAAGGGAGATAGCTCAGGGGGCAAGAACGCATGGGAGGGAAGGACGTAGGGAGGGAGTGACTACAAGGATTAGATGGGAAGAGAGCTGTTACACTGTGGGAAATTGCAGTCAATGTCATGGAACAAAATGTGTATTAACTGCTGTATGGAAAATGAATTTGCTCTGTGGACTTTCACCCAAATCACAATAAAAATTAAATTAAAAAAAAAAAGAATATATATGAACTAGAAGGTGGACAAAAACTAGAGAAAAAATCCAGAACACTTAATTGTGCTCATGCAAAACCTGTGTATGAATTACTGATGGAAAATTAATTTGCTCTGTAAACTTTCACCCAAATCACATTAAAAAAAAAAATCTAATATCCAATTATTTTGCACATTAACAATGTATATCTGGTGGTAACAAGTGCCAAAGTGCTAGGTGAGAGTAACAGTGGCTGCAACAGTTTTAAAGCTGTGTCAACTTGGCTGGGCCACGATTCTCAGTAGTTTGGCAGTTATATAATGATACAGTCATCCACCATTTTACCATCTGATATAGTAATTCTCCAATTGGTGTAACCAATTAATTGGTGACCAACTTTTGTGTCAATAAGTGAGAAGGGGGTGTATATTGAAAGAAGCCCTAGTGGTAAGGCAGTTAAGTGCTTGGCTGCTAACCAACAGGTTGATGGTTTCAACCCACCAGTCATTCCGCAGGAGAAAGATGTGGCAGTCTGCTTCTGTAAAGGTAATAATAGCCCTGAAAACTCTATAGGGCAGCTCTACTCCATCCTGTAGGGTCAGTATGGTTGGAATTGACTTGACAGCAATGGGTAATCTGCACTGAACAATGGTCCCTCTCCTTCATGCTACTTCACTGAAGCCCCACTTAAAGTAAGGTATTCTTAGCAATAAGTAAAAATGTTCTGATGTAGGCTGATTGGTATAGAATAGAATGTCATTTCTTTGGATCTGGATACTGTGTTTCTATTAATGCAGTCCAAAATTACTGGGTTTTAAGAAACCTTAAACCAGGAGAAAATTTGCACACTACTACAATGCTATAAGGGGAGATAACACTTCCATGAACATTGATTTATTTGCCTTAAGAAGAGAGAGAGGAAATGGGAGGGGATTGAAAACCATAGTTGGATGCTATTGTGGCCAGAAATTATGGCTCAAGTACTTAAATAATTGTTCTTTTATTTTTTCATCTTGCTTATTTAGATGCAACAGGCCTGTTTATGTCTCCTAGGTTAACAAAAGAAACACAAAACTTTCTTTTTTCTTTATCACGATTTGGGTGAAAGTTTATAGAGCAAATTGGTTTTCAATTCAATAACCCATACACATTTTGTTTTGTGACATTGATTGCAATCCCTACAATCCCAACAGCACTCTTCCCACTTCTGCTCTGTGTTTACTGTTTCCATTCATCCTTCTTTCCTACCCCTTCCTGCCTTCTGAACTTTATCCTTGAGCAAATGCTGTCCTTTTGATTTTGCATGGTTGATTGTTCTAAGAAGCGTGTACTTCCCTGGTCTTACTGTTCTCTTTAAAGACCATTTGAAATCCGAGCCATGAGGATGAGTTCAGTTCCAAGCTTGACAAATGTCTGAAGGCCATAGTCTCTGGGGTTCTACCAGTCTCTATCAGACCAGTAAGCCTGGTCTTGTTCATCTTTATAATCTCACACAGTATTTGACATATGGTAAATGGTATATGGGAGCTCTGGTAGCAGAGTGCCTAAGGCACTTGACTGCTAACCAGAAGGCTGGCGATTCAAACCCACCAGCCACTCCTCAGAAAGAAGATGGGGCAATCTACTTCCGTAGTGATACTGCCTTGGAAACCCAAGGAGGGGTCGCTATGAGTCGGGCCTGACTTGACGGCACATAACAACAACAACAACAACAACAACAAAATGGTATATAAATATTGAACTCATGAAGGTGAAGGACCTACAATAAGGACAGGAAAGAACTCAATACTGAGAAACCCAGCACAGTATTTTCCAAACTTTGTTCTATAAAAGCCAGTGCTCTCTGAGATGTAAAACAGGTATTGACAGGTAATGGGAACTAACACTGCTTATACTTTTCCTTCTGTAAGGTATTTAAAAATATATGTGTATAAGAAAAACAGTTAGCTAATAAATATAGTTGCTACACACCTTTAAGAAATACAGTACCACATTTGAGAATGCCAAGAAGTTTCATGAGCAAGAAGCTGATGCATGAGTTTGTGCATGGGCCAGGCACTGAAGAAGAGATAGCATGGACCAACTGATACCATATTTTAAGTTCCATGTAATAACTACTGGTTTACATTACAAACGTTTGTAGTTGTATATTTTCAGAGTATATTTGTGATAGTATTTAACACTATATGCTAAATAAATTAATTAAAAATTGATAATTCTTACAGAATTGATTTGTCCATCCCTTCTCTTATTTTTCTATCTGGTTAAATGTAAAGACACATTATATTTCATGTGTGCTACTAGTGTTCTTTTCAATAAATTTCCACTTAATACGTGTTATCTGGTCAAACAGATTTGAGATATACTGTCTCTATAAAGACACTCTGATAGTGTGTGGTTAAAGCATTAGGCTGCTAACCAAAAGGTCAGCAGTTCAAACCCACTAGCCACTCTGGGGAAAAAAGATGAGGCAGTCTGCGTTTGCAAAGGCTTACAGCCTTATACCTTATAGGGCAGTTCTATTATGTCCTATAAGGTCACTATGAGTTGAAATTGACTCAGAGGCAGTGGGTTTGTTTTGGTGTTTGGTCTCGAAGAAGGTAAACATCTAGTCTACAGTTATCAGTCAGAATAAACAAAATACACTGAAATTCACCAAAAGTATAAATTATAAATCAAGTTAAAGAGTCTATAATCTATAAAAGGGGATCCAATCAAAACAGCGTTTCTGGCCAGTCCTGTCAGGTCTTCAGTGCACATCACAAACCTGACATTTCACCTCTCCTGGAAATTGAGGACAGTCACTGATAATACACCGTATTGTTCAAGACAAATATTTGAAAGCAAAATGTTAAGGAAGGGGTTAGAAACTAAAGATGGAATAGAACCAAGAATGTATTAGCACTTCCCTTTTTTGTACATTAAATATATAAAGATATCCCAGTAGGATGATGAGAGTTTAGAGTTCATTTCTCACTGCTTAAGTAGAATTACATTTTTAAGATAATTAAGGCAGTGAAAATATGGCTGGTAGTTCTTAGCTCAGCAATAACCAGCTCCTCAAATCTACCAAAGCTTAAAATTCTCAATCTCTTAGCACCACAGGATGTCTATGTTGGAGACAATAAAACTTTATAGTCCTTGGTGTCCAGGCTCTTCGAAAAGTCATACAATTGCTCTTAAACAGAAACACACACTATTATTACTTAAGTGCCTTTTTTGGGAAATAGAGAACATTCTTGAACATTTTTTTCATTTATTAATAGTAAGAAATTATCGTGTCTAAAAGTAAAACCTGTGCAGCAATCTTCAGCTACCAACTACTTCTGATCACTCACTGGCTTCCAGGAAGTTCATAGTACCCTGAATTTTACTGTTTAAATAATGTTGTTATGGGAGCTTCCCAGGGCATTTGCTGCCCAGCAGGTACAATGCTGTGAGCTGGGGCTGTACTTGATGTGCAGGCTCTGAGTAATACAGTAAGAAAAAAAAAGACTATTCTCCATCTCTCCATCTCACACCATCATTTATTTCTATGTGGTTTTAAGCATGGTAGTATTTAATTTCTCTAAGTATTTACAGTCAAATGTTAAAACTCCTTAGATATCAAATAAAATAAATTTGCTTTAAAAAGTAGTTTATAGGGAATGGAACCTGTGGGCAAGGCAAGAAGAGAAACTAAAATTGAGGTCTAAGTGGGAGAACATACAGAAGAAAAAAAAGTCTTGAGTTATGATACTCAGATATCAGAAATCAACAGGGAAAAATGACTTCCAAAAAGAAAAACAATCTAAATGTCTGACAACACAAAATGGGTGCCTAAATTATGGCCTATAAAACTGATGGGATATTATTATACAGTAATTAGAAACATTAAGGCTATGGATGTTATGGTAAGGGAAAGACGACATACTTTAACTATGAAATACATCTGTATATGGAAAGAAGAGAAAAAACATTAAAGTGAAATGTAGCTGGGTTAGGGTGGTAAGTATATGAATCATCACCTCTTCTCAAAATATACTTTAATATTTTATAATTTGGTTTCTATAATAAATGAAAATAGAAAAATCTACTAGAAAGAGCAAGACACTTGCTATCAGTTTCAAGACCCTCAAGGCCCCATTTCCGTACTTCCTTGATTATCTTGGACATATTAATGCTCATAGTAAATGATCAGGTCTTGAAATTCCTGATAACAAAGCTTCTATCAGCAAACAAAGCTTGAAAAGTGTGACTATACTAGAGAACAGAGTGGAATATAAGGGAAGCAGTTAAGAGAGCAAACAAAAGGACAAAAGAAAGAGCTCCAACTTGAACCATGTTCACAATCATGCAGTGCTACCATTTTTGTTCTTACCTATATGAGATTAGAGAACTAGTGTGAATTTCAAGGTGATATGATCAGGGTGAAATGGCTGTCCAAAAAGGCAAGGTAACAATTCAGAGCTGGGTATTTAGGGAATAAATGGTGATACTTCCAAGCCAACACAAAATTTCCTGTTTTTAGAATTTAAAATCTCAAGTTATGACTGCAACACACCTTATTTTTTAATTCATAATCAGTCATTTCCCCCAAAGATTTTCATCTATGTATTTTACAAACACTGATTAATTCCTTGCACAAATGTCTTTGTTTTAAGTTTCCCTTGTCAAGATATGGAACTCTCGTGGCACAGTGGTTAAGGAATTCGGCTGCTAATGAAAAGATTGGTGGTTTGAACCCACCAGTTGTTCTGCAGGAAAAACATGAGGCAGTATGCTTCTTTAAAGATTTACAGCCTTGGAAACCATATGGGGCAGTTGTACTCTGTCATATAGGGTAGCTATGTGCCAGAATCAACTCAATGGCAGTGTGTTTGGTTGTCAAGATACCCAAATATTTTTGCAAAGCATTAGCCTATGATGAGTAATGACAAATATAGCACTATTGAGTAAGAACATCGAATACATTATTTTGGTCCTTGTGTGCCTTTGGCAGGAAAAGTTGTTGGCTCATCTGCCATGACATCACCTTGTTTCTGAAGAGAGTGGCATCTGTGCTCTGGCTACTCAATTACTAACTACATTTGCAGCTTAGAACTTACTCTGGAAAATCAGGGGAAATATGCTTGTGTCTATAAGCTAGGAACAAGCTCTAGTGTTCAAGTTCATAGTCACAATGAGAATAAATGATGATATCTTATCTACTTCCTTGTCAACTGGAGTACTTTAAAATAAGTGCTCTTTTCTGGCCATCCTCAAGGAATATTTTTATTGATAACTGGCAAAAATCTAAAAAGACAAGTTTATCAAATTTTCCTAACTAAAATACTCTGCAACTCCCTATTGGGTAACAGAACTATGTTGGACCTTGAGATACAAAGGTAAAGAATGCACAGGTCCTTGTTCTCAAGAAGCTTATGGGCTCATGTAGTTAAAATAAAATACATGCAATGTATAATCAATAAGATGACAGAATCAAGATAGAAAAATATCCTGACACTTAGTAATGGGACAAAATAGGAAATGACATTTAAGGTAAAGTTCAGATGCTCAAAACACATTATGTAACTACAAAATGCAGTGTTTGATCCACAAATTACCCCCTCACCAGTAAGCACCTGCATGCACATACACATATAAACCAAACCAAACTCACTGCCATCAAGTCGATTCTGACTCATAGCAACCACTTTGGGTTTCCGAGGTGGTAAATCTTTATTTAAGTAGATTGCCCAGTCTTCCGTAAATCTTTATTTAAGTAGATTGCCCAGTCTTCCTTCCATGGGCGGAGTGGCTGGTGGGTATGAACCACCAGCCTTCTGGTTAGCAGTCAAATGCCTTAGGCACTATGCCACTAGAGCTCCTTCATACACATATAGACACCTGAATTCTAATTTTATGATGATTCTCTTACATAAGTTTCCTAAAACAATACAATTTACTCTAGAGCACAATTAGATGAGACAGTAGTAGTATTTTCCTTGGTTTGTATACAATATTTCTATCGATTCATTATTTTATACTAGCTTTTCTAGCAGCCATTTCACATAGATAACATTCATACTTTCATGGAGTTGTACTTAGCTAAAACCTACAAATCTTTCTTATATAAGCTGTCATCAATGATAGCAAAGTATCTGCATATCATATTATACAGAAAGATTAAAGGCACTAAAGACACTTGGCTTAAAAAGAAGATCTGGAGGTGGGTGGTGGAAGGAGAGGCATATAACAGCTGTGGATGAATGCCTCTGAGCTGCTAACATAGGGCCCAACTTAGTTCCGTGAAAATTAAAAAAGAAGAAAAATTTTGGCCCAATATGAAGAACTCCTAATACCTTGGGCTTTTCAACAATGAAGTGCCTTACACACTGGAGAACTCTATGAGTGACAGAGGTCAAGCAAAGATGAATGACCACTTGTTAAGAAAATCCTAGTATTTTGAGAATTCCACCAAATTCTCTTATTTGGTGGAAATGTGAGGCAGATCTCTAAGGTTCTGCCTATCTTGGAAAAGCGTGTGGCTACCTTGCTGGATGCAGGCAAGTGTATTAAGAAAATATCCACCACACCACAGTTACTTTAATAGCAATCAAGTCAGAAACCAGACTCACTGCCATCAAGTCAGATTCGACTCATAATGACCCCTCCTTGGGTTTCCAGGCAGTATCACTATGGCAATAGATTGCCCAACCTTCCTTCCAAGGAGTGGCTGGTGAGTTTGAACCACCAGCCTTCTGGTTAGCAATCAAATGCCTTAGGCATTATGCCATCAGAGCTCCTTCAACAGCAATAGGTGTTGAAATAAAAGCAGAAACAATAAGGCCAGGAACAAGTGAATCACCACTGAACTTCATGTAAGACCTAGAAGACTCTGTGACTTTTAGCTGATTGTCAGAAGAGGTACTAGGAGGGAGACCAATGATGGCCAGCCTACCTTAATATGAGTCAACAATTGTCCAGTGCACTACAATAGAACACTCCCATTCCCACTGACTGCAAAGAGGGATGTACCATTTCAAAGGTTCTGCTCTTTTATTGCTGCCTAAAATTAAGGCAATATTTAGACCCTTTCCCCCAATGTCCTCCCTATTTACTCCTTTTTTCAGTGCACAGTGAATGTCAAAACTTCAAGAATCTGCAATGTCCTTCAGTATCTGGGGAAAGTATGAAAAGAGAAGGCTGGGCTGATCTGGTAGGTCTATTCAGAAGGGCATACTGGCCCAATCACTTCCCTCAGGTCCACTCAAACTTCCAAGATGGGCTGTATCTAACATGTTTTTATCTGTGCCTTAGATTTGTGAAACATGCAAAAACATGTTTATCATACATAAGCTGCACATAGTTATCATTAAGAAATTTACAAGACCAGGAACAACACGACAGCCAATTTTAAAGTTTCATTCTGGGGCATTAGGGAGGACAAGCCTCAAGTTATACATATATCCTGTGAACTCAGTTGCCAATCTTAAACCGTATTCCAGAAATACTCCATGTTTAAAGATATAATCAATCAATAAATATACACCAAGAGACTACTGTGATCAAGAATTTATAGTAGTTTCAATGAAAGGCAAATGTCCTTCCCAGCCTCCCTAAGTTTTGATCATTTGTTATTGTCAGGGAACAATATGATTTAAATAATACCCAGTGAGAAAGAAGGGCTGCTTATGCACAGGGAGACAGCTCAGGGAGCAGGAGTGCATGGAGGGATGGACACAGGGAAGAGGTAACTATTGGGAGGAAGTGGGAGGGGAGCTGTTGCATTGTGGTAAAATGTGGTCAATGTCATGAGACAAAGTATATGTGAACTGCTGTATGGAAAGTGAATTTGCTCTGTAAATTTTCACCCAAACCACAACAAAAAAACAGTGGCTCTTTTATAATTCTATATATTCTAGGAAGTCAAACTCAAATTCTTTCATTAGTACCTTCAACAAAGGTAACTGAAGTAAAAACTATGTTTCAATCATTCCCATACAACTGTCACACCAAAGGAAAGATAAAGCAAAGAAACTTTTACTGATGTCAAACGATGAAACCAACTCTGAAGGATTTCATCATCTAAGAGAGGTATCCTACAGTTGCACCCTCCTTAGGGTTGCTAACTAGCAACATTTGCTTAGTCAAGATACTTTTCTGGAAGCCAGAGAGATAACTGAGAACTTTTAGGTAAAAAAACAAACTTTTTTTTTTAATTAGAAACTTGATTTTTAAAAATTCCCAAAGGTCATAGGTTACTATAATCATATGACTAGCTCTTATAAATTAGTGAGGACAGACAGATGACAGTGTTATGGTACTATATTTCAGAATGTGTATTTTTAGACTGTCCTTAAAATACATGTATAGTCTCAACGTGGTAAAATATAGTTTGCAAACTACCAACCTTTCTTTTCTTTTGGTATACGTAAACAAATGAAAAGATAATGAACGAACTACCAAAAAGCAAAAGCTCATACTATGTAAGTTTCAGGCAGGTAAAAAAATTCCAAGGTAGGTCTGTGGGCAGTCGTGGCATCAAAGATCCCCAAACAACTCTACTGCCCTTCTAGGAGCAAAAGAGCAAGTAGCTTTTTTGTTGGCGATGTTTATTTACCTATCCAGCAAGCAAGGCAGATACATGGTCCAGTAAAAAGAATAAACCAGACAAGAAAATTTGCGTATTTAGAATGGTAAGACTTGTCTCACATACTTTGGAGAAAAGGACATCACGCTTGGTAAAGTTGAG
The DNA here is from genome assembly GCF_000298275.1 of Orycteropus afer afer. NCBI lineage: Eukaryota > Metazoa > Chordata > Mammalia > Tubulidentata > Orycteropodidae > Orycteropus > Orycteropus afer. The sequence continues at coordinate 12,179,046 of NW_006921602.1, read as the reverse complement.
GATCAGAAAAAAAAAAAAAAAGAAAAGAAAGAAAGACCCTCAAACGCAATGAACTGACACAGTAGCTGCAACAATGGGTTCAAACATAGCATCAATTGTGGGATGACACAGGACTAGGCAGTGTTTTTATCTGCTGTACCTAATTGCTATGACTTGGAACTGATTTGATGGCACCTGGTAGCGTAGTGCCTAAGGCACTTGGCTGCTAACCAGAAGGCTGGAGGTTCAAACCCACCAGCCACTCCTCGGAAGGAAGGCTGGGCAATCTACTTCCACAGCGATACTGCCTTGGAAGCCCAAGGAGGGGTTGCTATGAGTCCGTCTGACTCGAGGGCACATAACAACAACAACTAAGACACATGCTAAATAAATGGCGAGAAAAGATATGACTTACCTGCACTGCCAAGCTGTTTATAAAACCTGTATTCTAAATGAAGCTGTGGTGCACGTGATTTTATTGGTTCCTGAAACCCAAGAAGAGTAATTGTGATCAGATTTAAACAAATGGGACTTTTCTACTCCTAAATTTCAGAGGAACCAGGACTAAGAATTATATAATGCTTTAGAGATAATATCCGTATGTGATTGTATTTTCTTACCACAATTTACTTGGAAAGCACAACTAAAGAAAACAAAACTAAATTATATATAATATCTTCCAGAGATACTGAAATGAAACTAAACTTCCTGAGTAAACTGTCATTCAAGGATAGAGCCCTTATTCTGAAATATATTCTCCTAGGAAACCAGAAGGAGTTCTGGTGGAGTGACATATTTCCTTCTTATTTTATTATGAATTTTGGATAGTAAAGTTTTAATATTTTTAGAAAAATGATGCATACACAAAAATCAAAAAGAAAGTAAAAATAAGCCTGAAATTCTATCACTTAAAGAGAACTACTATTAATAGTGACTATACTTCCAAGTGCTTCTTTATACCTAAATTTTTATATAAAATGACTCATAAATGTTTTTATATAAATGAGATCATACTGTATTTGCTGTAGTATAGTGTGCTTCTCTTTGAAGTCAACAATGGGATTACACTATCTTTCTAGGGCAGTATCACTATATACCATTTTTAATGTCTGTAGTATTCATCTATATGTATGTAAATATATCCGTAGTTTTTGGACATTTGGATTGTTTTCAGCTTTCAATAATATGAATAACGATGCTAGGAACAATCTTGCGAATATTCCTTTTTACACTCAAGAGAATTAAAGATTGTAAATGCAACTAAAATATGTAATTTTTTCCAGTGTGGTGTTTAAGTTTTCAAAAAAAGTTTTCTAAAGACTCCAGAGAAAAAGCAAGCAACAACCACAGTGCTCTAGTTCAAACTTCAAGAATGGACAGGTTTATTATTCTACATTGACAGCATACCAGACAACTAGCTAAGACAACCAAACATTACCCTAAAAGAGATAATCTCCTTAAAGGATCATCCCTTTTGTATAAATAATAAACAGAATTATCACAACATTATTATGATGTTTCTTTAAAAATGCAGCACATAGTTACCTAATATTATTTATTATTATAGTAACTATTTTTAGAAAAAGGAGTAAGAATTGTATTTCATTGGAAACTCATTTGCTTTTTGGCTCCACTGTCAGTTCTGTTCTAAGACCATCATCCTTTAAGACCATGCCAAAAACAGATATAAAAAATTATCACAGGGACTAGAGTGCCTCTGGGAAGTCATTTAGTTCATTTCTCTAGTTCCAAGTAGATCAGATGATTACTCATCTTATTTTTAAGAGTCCAAGGAAGGAGATTCCACAGCCTCCCTTGATTAATTCATGCCAGGGTTTAACAAGTTTTATGATTTAGAAAGTCTTTATATTTAGTTCAAATCTCCACTACCGAAACTTAAGCTTATTTCTCTTATGTCATCATTAACAAAATAAAATTCTCAATAGTATGAATACTATAAGTGCTATCTTCAAAAAACAGAACTAGTCAATCATTTCTTAGACTTCCTTTCTCCAGGCAAAGTAATTTCAATTCCTTTAACCTTTCCTCACTGATCCTATTTTTTAGTTCTTTGATCATTTTTGAAGGCTTTTTCCTGAAACTACTTAAGTTTTCTGCACTTAAGACACAGAATCCAAAAAATCACAGAATTCAGGAGTTTTCTTGAAGTTATCTAGTCTATCTTTCTGCTTCCCAGAAGGTTTTATCTAAATCACTTCATCCAGGCAGACTGGAGTATTTCATATCGCTAAATGGTTATATGAAAGAAGAACTCATACTCTTCTTTGATTGTAAAATCAGCAATCATTAGAGTTGAACTCCAAATATCTTTAGATTCTTGTAGTCAAAAGAAAAGCATCTAAGATTAATTATATTGTACAGTCATTTCCTTATTCATTTATCTCCTCAGATGAAAAGGGATCATTCTTTAAATTCTCCAGTTGGTTGTAGGTCTCCTATTATATCAAAGCAGCAAGTAACAGAATTTGTCCTAATATGAATTAGAATTACTGTCCTAATAATTCACAAAGAACCAAGGAAGAACAGTGATGACAAATAATATGGAACCCAAAAGAGGTTGACACAAACACCAAAAAGAGGAAATAGCCTTTAGCTTCTGACAAACCACAAAGGACAACAAATTGAGAAACCATGTAACCTTCTTTAAATATTATACTTTCAAGTTTTATATTGGAAAACCTTAATAGGAAATATTCAACCCGATCTTGGGTTAATTAAACTGGCAGATTAAATAAATAAATGCAAAATTCTTCAGAGAATTTTTGGCCAAAAGTGGGCCTACATCTCACATATATTCAGACAGAAACCACCCCCTTCAAAAAGAAAAAAACCAAACTCACTGTGGGTTGAGTCCATTCGACTCATACTGACCCCTCCCCGCTCCTTGGGTTTCTCCAAGGAGTTATCTCTACTGGGATTGTCCAGTCTTCCTTTCCAGGAGTGGCTGGTGGGTATGAACTGCCAAACTTCTGGTTAGCAGTCAAATGCCTTAGGCACCATGCCACCAGAGCCAAAGGGCTTTTTAGTTGCAAATGGAAGGGCTAACACCCTTCAGCCAAACCCTTCAGCATATGGCTGTAGCCTGCTCACTCAAGCGGCAAGTCAAGGTCTTTTTCTGGAGGCACTAAGAACAGAGGGCACTGCAAACACTTAATCTACAGCTAGTGAGAAGACAGCAATATTAGCAGCATGGAGAGAAAAACTTTTTTTTTAAATTGTTAGAAAGCCTCTGTTAAAAAGAGCCCTAAAAACATAGTGATGGATAAAGGAGGGATTATTTATACTATTTTGTTTACTTTGTGTATGATTTTTTCTTTATAAAGGGCCCTAGAAATCTAAGAAATAACTAAGTGCTCATGGTGAAGATCCAAGCAAAGTAGAACTGAAACGTCAGTAGCATGGCTTCCTTGCATTTCTATGCCAGATGCCGATTACATTTTCATAGAGCGCTGACTAATTGCCAGAATCATGGTTATTCTGGAACACACATGCCTGCCTGAAATCCTAAACCAACAACAGACCTTGTAGGAGTGTAACACTTAAGGCAAATTTTGCTATAACAATGAAAAGAGCTCAATTACAGCCCTCATATCTCCTTTGGAGAATACAAATCCAACAACAAGAGTTTAGGCCCGTAGACAATATGGTTAGCCTCTAAATGGCTTCAAACTTATTTCAGATAGAAATGAGGTACTGGGATACATGATACTTCTAGATGATATAAAGAAGTCTACATTTAATTATTGGTCATACAAAGTTCAAAAGTTTAATAAAATGAAAGGGAAATGCAATGGTCTATCACGTCCAGTCATTTTCTAATGTTTTTATTTTGTAAGGTAGGACTGTGAAAGGTATAGAATTAAAAGAATAGTAACTCTTCCAGCTATTTTTCTTTTTTTTTTTCCCCAGCTATTTTTCATAAACTAATTTTTGATTCATCATTGCTAATAGATAGCATTATCTTACTACATAGTGTGACACAGATATATTCGGATTCATCACTGACATAGTTGAAGGAAAATGACTAAATAGGATCATATACAAGGAAAAAAGCAGCATTAATATTTTTTCTAAGTGCTTACAACTATTTCCTGTAGAAGGGTATGTGAGGGGTGAGGGACCCAAAACATAACGACCACAAATATAGATTCTACTTACCAGTTTGATTGCTACATATTCATTGGTGTAGAGATTCTTACCTAGGGAAAAAGCAGAATGTTTATATTTCAGGACATTTATTCTGGGAAATGCAAAGCTAAATCTTAACTCATAGAGTCATGAGAAAGGTCATACTCCCAATGCTGTTCACATGTATGAAACATGAAGTACAAGTGAAAAGCTAGACAGAGATTTATAATGAGACCTAGCAAATAAAGAACAAAAACAACATGAGATTTTGGAAATTTGACACAATTTTTTTTTAAGAGAAAACAAATCAATCTCTCTCTCTAATACACACACATACACCACATACATGTCTTATTATTTCCCAACTATTAAGACATGAATCAATAAAGGAGCAATGTCAGAATTTCAAAGATACAAAAATTTTTAACTCTTAGCACAAACTCACATTCTGCAAATTTACTGACAAACGGGGATTTTCTTTTTTGTTTCATGATATTTAATAACTTTAGAGGACATAAAAGATAGAATAAAATAAAACCAATTACTTCCCATCTCTCCTCTTGCAGAACTCATCAACTATCTAGCTGTTTTGACTGTTCACCAGAATTCTACCTTTACAGATCTCTACCTATACTACATCATCATCTTAAAGTTCTTCCTGGACTGATAACAATTCTCCCCCTTAACTTCCCTACCTCTTTAAACTGAATAAAAATTCTCTCAGACATGTAGACTAAGGACCTGGAATGATAATGGGAATGGGGATGAGAGTAACTAGTATCATTCACTGAGCCCATATTACATGTTAAATACTTAACTCCCTTCACCCTTCCACCCTCCCTGATCCTAGGAACTCTGGTGGCCTAGTGCCTAAGGCATTTGACTGCTAACCAGAAGGCTGGCTGTTTAAACCCAACAGCCACTCCTCGGAAGGAAGACTGGGCAATCTACTTTCGTAGTAATACTGCCTCAGAAACCCAAGGAGGGATCCAACTCTAGGCAGTGAGTTTATTTATTTATTTATTTTGTCCTTAAAGGTTCCTCCCGAGTGTTTAGTATGTATCATATAGTTTAATCACTGAATGGGACTTCATATTGTTTTTTAGTCCTTCTTATATGTTTGCACTATCTTATCCAGCTAGACTACAAATATCTTGAGGGTAAGAATTTTATCTAATAGTTCTCTTAAGCCTTATGGTGCTTAAGACTATGTTCTGCACATATAAGACACTCAAAACTTTGACTGATTAAAAGTTATTGCTATGTGTAGCATGGCTACTTTTTAAATAACACTCACAAGTAAATGTTTCATAAATATATAATATATATACAATATAGAAAAGGATTAGAAAAGTGTACATTAAGATATTAAAATAGTTGTTTCTTAGTATTTTGATTTTTATATAAAACACATTTCTTTTATAATAAGGAAAAAAATTTCATTTTGGGAACAAAAACCTGCTTTAAATACACACTCTCATTTTTACCGAGCTCTAAACGACAGATGTCCTTTGCAAACTACATTATTATACTTTGAATAATATTATCAGGTGGCTGAAAACCTTTGTGTCAAAGGAGTACACACATTTAGGAATAACTGTATCTGCAAATAACACAATAAGGAACTCTCACAGGTTGCCAGACAAGAAAGACCTAAGAACCATTACAAGGTAAACAACTTTTTAAAAACAGGACAAGTAGAAAACAGGCATTTTTCTCCCTCTATATAATAGATGCAATAAGTTTCTAAAAGTTAACTTATATTTCTGATTATTGTTTTTACAACAAATAATTTTGATATATTTGATGAAATTGTGAAAAGGATACCAATAACCAGGATAGGAATAGACGAAACAGTACCAGACAGCCAAGTTCCAAGCAAATTAAGACTCCAATTTGGTCCAGAGATTTTTTCCACACTAGGTAAGATGTTGCATAAAATTTTTCAAGAGAGCCCTTGATGACTCTGAATACTGCTATTACTAACAATTTTAGCACAGACCTAAATCCTAAGAATTTAGTATAACTTGATGAATTAAGGTCAAGTTATAAAAGCGTAAAATTGTAAATGTGTTCTGACACAGTGGCTACAACAATAGGCTCAAATACAGAAACAACTGCGGGGATGGTGCAGTACCAGGTAGCATTTCATTCTGTTATACATGAGTCAAACCGACTTTACAGCACCTAACAGCAACATGCAACACCAAACACAGTAGCTGATACATCACAAAGGGCTAACTTCCTTGTTTTTGCTTGTTTTCTCTGGGGCACCAAAAGAAATGAACACATGTCACCCTTTTACAAAAAGCAGTCATACTTATCCCTAAGAGGCACTGGAGATAATTCCTAAGGGGCACTCAGATAATTCTCCTGAGCTATGTACTTTGCCAGAGGGCAAATGAATCATTAAATCTTAACAGGCCACACAAAAGGTAGCCACGTGGAAGCCTAGACAATCACTCACCCACCATCCTCTGGGATATACACTACACAGAAATTTTGCTCTGGAAGAATGTAATTACAAAGTGTTCTAGTTACCTAGTGTGGCTCTGACAAGAATATACCACAAATGGGATGGCCTTAACAAGCAGGAGTTTATTCTTACAATTTGGAGGCTTTAAATCCAAGTTCAAAGTGCCAGGCCCTAGGTGCTGGGTGAAAGCCCCTCAACCTTGGGGTCCAGCTCTGCCTCCTGCTCCTGGCCCACTGGAGCTAGAGGCATTTCTTCACTCAGACAGCTGTTGGCTGCTGAGACTGAGAAGCCCAAGGCTGACAAGTCAAAAGGCACAGTCCCGATGTTACCAAACCACACGGCAGGCCATTAACTTAAGTCCATTGTAAGTCCCTTAAGTCCATTGTAAATCCCAAGGTTGGCAGAGCATGGCAGACTGCTGAGCTATGACACGGCTACATGCAGGGTCCTAGCGTGCCATACTCTTGAGACCATTCCCAAGGCTTCTCCTTATGTACAGGAAGCAGACCACATCCCAAAGGCAGCTACTCAGTTGCTTATGGTAGATCCCACCATGGAGTTGATTGCCACTCTCATCATGGGGAATAACTACCACCAGCTGCCCAGCCACTCAACCAGGCCCAGCCAAAGTAACACACAAACATAACTACCACACAAAGATTGAGGGTTAAGATCTTAGCCCATTTAAAATCAATGACTGCTTCAGCTAAAAAAAAATAATATATCAGTATCTGTGAGAAAAGCAGGCGGCTGAATGGGCAGAAAAATACCATCGATGAGATGGCACAATTCTAAGCACTCCAAGCTTTTAGTTATCTGTTGCACAAAATCCATGGTGCTTCTCAAACTCACATCTTGGCTATGGACTCTTTTATTGTTAATGGAAAAGAAACTGCATTACATAGTAGTTTTTGGAGCTTTACTCTAAACATAGCCCTTTCAAAGCAGCAGTCCTAGATTTGATGCTGCCCATAAAACCCACTGCCTGAACACTTCCTGTTTCTATAGAGACAACATTTACTGTAAGCTTCATCAGACACAGCATTATTTCAAAGAAACGGCATGTCTCAGTTCTCAGAGCCACACTGATAAAGGAACATACATATAACCAACCTCAGGTTCCCAGTTTATTTACAGCTCTAGCTGTCACATTTTCTTGCCCTATACTGAAGTAATATATTTATAAACTGCTATCTAGAACTTTTTAAAAACCCAGTCAAAAGAACTTGAGTGAATTATTAGTTAAAACAAAAAATTATTTTTATGTAACCTTTCTCTACTTAGGGCAAAGAAGACACACTTGCCTATTACTCCACTACCCAGAAAGCATCTCTTAAAGTTGGCAGTATGATTAAGGGTAAAAAGATAACAATGAGGGACTTCTGGTAAGATGGAGTAACAGACAGACAAGCTAAACAGACCCTCTTCAACAAAGAAAAAAGAAACCAATTGACAGAGATACAGAAGATAATCCTGGAGCCCTGAGGTTTCAAAGAAAGTATACAAAAGTGGATGAGGCACCAACTAGTGGAGAAATCTGAACAAAAACAGTGAGTACAGAGATGGTCAGAGCAGTGGACTATCAGCTACTCTGATGGAACCAACAGCTTGGATATTTCCAAGTGGTTTTGGGACCTAAGAACTGACCTAAAGATCAGCCCCGGTTGCCAAGGAAGGGAAACAACGAGGAGGGAGACAACCTGAGCTGTGGACTTTCAGCTATGCGGAGGGCGCAGCTATTTGATTGTTTACAAGTGGTGACCATTTTGGATATTTAAAGTGATCAAGGATGCAGCCATTTTGAATGCTTACAAGCGGGGACCATTTTGGATTTTAAAGTGACACTATTCTCATTCAGATTCCAGGGACCTAAGAATAGTCTCCGCTTGCCAAAGACAGCAGGGACATACAGGAGGCAGACAATGGGAAAGAAAACAGGTGGTAAGTGTATAAGTGCAGCCAACTAGCGAATAGAGGAGCACAGCACAGTACCTTGCTTACACAGATAACATACAAACAGAACAAAGATAACAAAAATCATGGGCAAGTCACTCCAACATGAAGTCACCAATTAAATATAAACACAAAAATGTCACAATGCCTCGGAGACAACACAGCATCACAGTCGACACGAAAAAGCTAGATAAAGTAGGAAAAACAAGGAACCAGGATACAGGGCCAAAACACATCCTTGAGGAAGAAGCAGCATTGGAATTCCCTGATAAGCAATTCAAAAGAATTATATTTAGGCACCCTCAACAAATTGAGAGACAGATCAAGGAAAACACTGACAAAATTGAGGAAAACACAGAGAAAACCCTAGAACAATTTTGAAAGACAATACAAGAACAAAATGACAAAATAAATGAAAAATTAGAAATGATATAAAATCTACACACAGAAATCCAGAAGATTAATACTAAATTTTCAGAAATAGGTAACATATTGAACGGGCAAAGGTGTAGAATTGATTCTGAAGACAACATTAGTGAGACTGAAGGCAAAAACCTCAATACTTCTTTGGAAAGGATCAGAAAAAAGATCAAAACAAAATGAAGAAAGCCTAGGGTTCATGTGGGATACCATCAAAGGGAATAACCTACATGTAACTGAAATTGTAGAACAGAAAGAGACAAATAAAACCACAGAAAAAATTGTCAAAGATTTGTTGGAAGAGAATTTTCCTCGTATGATGAAAGATGAGAATATATCCATTCAAGAAGTCCAATGAACCCTAATCAGGATAGATCCCAAAAGAAAATCACAAAGACATATCATCATCAAACTCACCAAAACCAAAGACAAAGAAAGAATTCTGAAAGCAGCACAGGAAAATGAAAAGTTACCTACAAGGGGCAACCAATAAGACTAAGCTCAGATTTCTCGGAAGAAACCGCAGGCAAGAAAACAATGGGAGGGTACAGATAAAACCCTGAGAGAGAAAAATTTTCAACCAAGAATTATATACCCAGAAAAAGTGTCCCTCAAATATGACCTGACTCATAGCGACCTCTCCTTGGGTTTCCAAGGTGGTATCACTACAGAAGTAGATTGCCCAACCCTCCTTCTGAGGAGTGGCTGGTGGGTTTCAACTGCCAGCCTTCTGGTTAGCAGTCAAATGCCTTAGGCACTACACTACCAGAGTTCCTAACCCAGTTATAGAAATATCCAAAGTAAATAATCCTACAAGATTGTAAACAGGGAACCAGAGACATCAATCGACAAATGGACAACTACAAACCAAAAAGAGGGAAAACACTGTGTTGTTACAGAGCTACAAGATAGAATGGACTGTTCTAAACTTTGGAGGAAAACTGTAAATCACAGAGTAACCTCAAAGAAAAATGATAAACCTTCACATTAAAATAAAAAAGAGGACTGGCACAAATATTTAGCAAATACTAAAACAGCAGAAATGAAGAAAGTGCTAACACGATTCATAAACAAAATGAGCTCAGCACAGAAAATTACATGGAACAAAGAAATCAACACCATGAAAAAGCACATAACAAAATGACAGCAACAAATTCATACTTGTCAATAATTACATATCTGGCAGGGACTTCTAAGATTTATAGAAAACTCCACTAACTCAACAGCAAAGGGATTAACAATCCAATTGAAAAATGAGCAGACAACATGAACAGATGCTTCACCAAGGATATTCAGGTGGCCAGCAAATATATGAAGAGACGTTCATGATAATTGGCCATAACAGAGATGCAAATCAAAACAACAATGAGATACCATCTCACCCCAGATTGATGGCAAGGTTCAACAAGACAGAAAATAACAAATGCTGGTGGGGATGTGGAGAGATTGGGACTGTTATACACTGCTGGTGGGACTGTTAAGTGATATAACCACTGTGGAAAGCAATATGGCAATACCTTAGAAAGCTGGAATTGGAGATACCATTTGACCAAGCAATCCCATTACTAGGTATATATCCTAGTACTGAGCCAGGACAGGAACAGATATATGTACACCCATGTTTGTCACAGTACTATTTACAATAGCAAAAAGATGGAAACAACCTATGTGCCCATCAATGGAAGAGTGGATGACCAAACTGTGGTACATATACACAATGGAATGTTATGCAGCGCTAAAGACTAATGTACAGTCTGCAAGATACTGCATAACGTGGACAAACTCAGAGGACATTATGCAGAGTAAAATAAGTCAATCACATAAGGACAAATATAGTATTAGTTCATTGTTGTGGAAGGTCAAGGAAAGATTTATATATGGAGGGAAACTTTCTCTGTTGGTTGCCAGGAGTGGGAAATGAGGGGAGGGAATGCTGGGGGGGGTGGGAAGCATTGACCCATATAACTTTAGTTTTGTGTATTTCTCTGTATATAAATTATATTTCAATAAAATGCATTTTTAATTAAAAAAAAGTAAAAAGATAATAAATGGCACTACAACTTTACAGTGAATTTGCTCTGTAAACTTTCACCCAAATCACAAAAATTAAAAAAAAAAGATTTTGTATCAAGTGGGAGAAAAAATGGAACAAAACTCAAACTAATAAAAAAGACCAGTCTTACATAATATTATATAATTATATAATAACTAGTGTAATATTTGTATATAATCTATACACATTTTCCCATGTACTTTCTTTTTTTTTTTTTTTTAAACCAAAACCAGACTGGTAGAACCCTTGAAATTAGGCCCTTAGAAACCCTTCAGACTTGGAACTGAACTCACTTCCTTGGTTCAACTTTAAGTCAAACAAGACAGACTTATGGGTAAACAATACCAGGGAGGTACACACTCCTTAAAACAATCAGCCATGAGCACTCATATGGCCAACATTTGCCCAGGGATAAACCACAGAAGGCAGAAATGGAGAGGTAAGAGGATAAAGAGAAATGATAACCACAGGCAGGGTATGGGAAAAGTGCTGTTACATTGTGGGGATTGCAGTGAATGTCGTAAAATAAAATGTACATAAACTGTTGAATGGAAAACCAATTTGCTCTATAAACTTTCAGCCAAATCACAATAAAAAATAAAAAACAAAAAAAGTACACTGGAGGATATCCATAGATTATATAAATACTGTACTATTTTATATAAAAGACTTAAGCATCTGTGAATTTTGGTATCCAAAGGGGGAGAAGGGTCCTAGAACCAATTTCCTGTAGATACTGAGGGATGACTAAATTATGAAAATCTTACTAAAATTTGTTCAAAACCACTGGCATTAGTATATTGTTGTTGTTGTTACGTGCGATCGAGTTGGACCCGACTTACAGTGACCCTTCCTTGGGTTTCCGAGGCAGTATCACTACGGAAGTAGATTGCCCCATCTTCCTTCCAAGGAGTGACTGGTAGGTTTGAACCGCCAGCCTTCTGGTTAGCAGTCAAGTGCCTTAGGCATTACACTACCAGAGCTTCTGGTGTTAGTATAGAGCATGTTTATTATTAACAAAACATACAATGTTAAAATGTGTTTTAAACCACAGGACATGCCCTATTAGTGTGTGTGAAGTAAATAAATAAATTCAGTGTGTCCTGACTAATAATTTAAAGAAAAACAAAATACCAGAGTGTATCACATTTAACAAGGATAATTATTTAATGAAACTTTTGTTTCAGATACATACACATACCTAATTGAGTATACCTATTCATAATATGGTATTTATTTTTTAGTGTAGGTCATGGTTAAATAATAATAATAATAAAAGCCATCAATAAAATCCTCCTGAAAAACATTTTCAACTATTTTATTTTGAGATTAAAAATTCAGATCAGTGATTGGACTAGCTTCTATGACTTCCTTAAGCTACTAACCGTAATATTCTGATCAACCTATTAATAAAAATATAGGAGTGTTGCTAGCAGCTAAAAGTCTGAACCCACCAGCCATTCCCTGGAAGGAAGATTTGGCAATTTATTTCCATAGTGATACGACCTCGGAAACCCAAGAAGGGTCTCTATGAGTTGGATTTGACTTGACAGCATTGAGTTTTTTGGTTTTTAAGGCTCGGTAGAATGAAGTAGATAGAAGGTGTTGGGGGCCCAGGGAAGAGGGAGGAGGGAGAAGACATTTACAAATGGGGTCAATGAGGGATTAGCACCCCATTTTCAAGAGAGTGATCCTGTGCAGCATTTCACAGGTCTACTCTTTACACAGGAGCTCTGGTAGCATAGTTCCTAAGGCATTTGACTGCTAACCAGAGGGCTGTCAGTTCAAACTGATCAGCCACTCCTTGGAAGGAAGGTTGGGCAATCTACGTCAGTAGTGATACTGTCTTGGAAACCCAAGGAGGGGTCACTGTGAGTCGGCTCTGACTTCACGGCAGAGAGTTTGGTTTTTTTGGTTTATTCTTTACACAGACCAGGAATCTGTCTTCAAATAGAACAATGGGATACTGCATGGTTTAAAATCAGGAAACAAGTGCATCAGGGCTGTATCCTTTCACTACACTTACTCAATCTGTATGTTGAGCAAATAATCTAAGAAAACTGGACTATATGAAGAAGAGTGTAGCATCAGGATTGGAAGAACATTTGTTACAACTTTGTTTGAAAAAAGTGAGGATGATTTGAAGCACTTAGTGGTAAAGATTAAAGACTACAATCGACATTATGGACTACATCTCAACATAAAGAAAACAAAAATCCTCACAACTGGACCAATAAGTAGCATCACCATGATAAAAACTGCCAAAAATTTCATATTACTTGATTCCACAATTAACATCAATGGAAACAGCAGTCAAGACTTCAGATGACATACTGCACTGGGTAAATCTGCTGCAAAAGACCTCTTTCAAGTGCCGAAGAGCAAAGATATCTCTTTGAAGACTAAGGTGTGCCTAACCCAAGCCATGGGAGCTCTGGTAGCATAGTGCCTAAGGCACTTGACTGCTAACCAGGAGGCTGGCGGTTCAAACCCACCAGCCACTCCTTGGAAGGAAGGTTGGGCAATCCTACTTCCGTAGTGGTAGCTGCCTCGGAAAACCAAGGAGGGGTCACTAGGAGTTGGGGGCCAACTCTATGGCAAATAACAACAACAACAACCCAAGCCATGGTATTTTCAATCGCCTTATATGCATGTGAAAACTGGAAAACAAACAAGGAAGACTAAAGAAGAGTTGCTTTTGAGTTGTGGTGTTGGCAAAGAATACTGAAAGCACCATGGACTGCCAGAAGAACTAACAAATCTGTCCTGGAAAAAGTACAGCCAAGTCAATGTCATGAGACAAAGTATATGGAAAGTAAATTTGCTCTGTAAACATTCATCCAAACCACACACACACAAACACAAAACACTGCAGCCAGAAAGTTCCTTGGAAGCTAGAATGGCCAGACTTTGTCTGACCTACTTTGGTCACGTTGTCAGAAGGGGCCATTCCCTGGAGAACGATATCACACTTGGTAAAGTGAAGGATCAATGAAAAAGGGGAAGGCCCTCAATGAGATGGATTGACACAGTGGCTGCAACGATGGGCTCACGTGTAGCAAGGACTGTGAGGCTGGCACAGGACTGACAGTGTTTCGTTCTGTTGTACATAGGATCATTATGAGGCGGAGGCAACTCAACGGCAGCTAACAACATTCTTTACAAGCATAAAGCACTGGTGATTCAGTAATCAATTTTTGCCTTCCATGTTGAAGACCAAGATTAAGTCCTGGTTAATATACCTTATGCATAGTCACCACCTATCTGTCAGTTGAGATTTGTGTGTTGCTATAATGCTGAATGAGAGCTCTGATGGCGTAGTGCCTAAAGCACTTGACTGCTAACCAGAAGGCTGGCGGTTCAAACCCACCAGCCACTCCTCGGAAGGAAGGTTGGGCAATCTACTTCGCAGTGATACTGCCTCGGAAACCCAAGGACGGGTCACTATGAGTCCAGTCCGACTCAACAGTACATAACAACAACAACAACAACAATGATGATGATGAATAGGTTTCAATGTAGTTCCATATTAAGAGGAACTAGAAAGAAAGGCCTGGTGATCTGTTTGCAAAAATCAGCCAATGAAAGGCCTATGGATCACAATGGTCCAATCTGCAACCAATCATGAGGATGGTGCAGGACTTGGCAGCATTTTGCTCCATCATGCATGGGGTTGTCATGAGTTGGGAGCCAACTTGATGATAACTAACAACAATTTTTTACAAGGCAAATGTGTAAAACTTTCTATAGTATTGTTGTTGTTGTTACATGCCATCGAGTCGGACCCAACTCATAACGACCCCTCCTTGGGTTTCCGAGGCAGTATCACTACGGAAGTAGATTGCCCAACCTTCCTTCCGAGGAGTGGCTGGTGGGTTTGAACCGCCAGCCTTCTGGTTAGCAGTCAAGTGACTTAGGGTCTACGCTACCAGAGCTCCTTTCTATAGTATAGTGGATGAGAATTAAATCTACGATGAATCATTCGAAAATGCACGATACTCTACAATAAAAAAATGAAGTACTTTCCATCTTCTAAAATTTATTTTGTAAAATTTCAAAAGTATATCTATTTCAAAAATGTATAATGATTCCACCATGTAACCTCATCTAATTTTAATAATTGAATTATCTTAAAGGAAATCCCAGGTATTCTATCATTTCATTAGTAAATATTTCATTATGAATCTCTAATAGATTGGAGATACTTTTTCAGAACAGATGGATTCCTTGCTATTTGAAGATCTCTACAACATCAATGTGGAAAATGTAAAAGACAAAATCATACCCCCCAAAAAATGAATTAAGTGAGACATTTCAGTCATACAGGAAGAAAAGGGTCCAAATGGTCCTTTGGTGTGCCTAACCCAAGCCATGGTAAAAGGTAAAATGTTTAAAGTAAAAAACATTCATGAACTGACTGCAGAAAAATTATAACCACGGACTGTCAATGACTTGGAGTTGATCACCAGGCAAAAAATAGTCAGATACACTTTTGTGCCACAAAGATAATGCAAGCTTAAGGGGAAATACAGATGCTGTTAATGAAGTTGTAGCAGGAGTAAAGAATATTTCTACTCAAAATGAATCAATGACCTAAATGTAAAAACTATAACCATACAACTTTTAATAAAAGAGGGAAAATGCTTGATGACATCTAGTCTTAGATATGATACTGAAAGCATGATCAAAGGAAAAATAAATTGGACTTTATCAAAACTAAAAATTTTGTGTATCAAAGGACTTTATCAAAAAAAAAAGGGAAAAGATAACCTAAAGAATAGGAAAAAAAATATTTAAGAATCACACATTTGATAACTTCTGGCATTCCTGGTTGATGCATAGCTACAGTTGTTTTTCACTTAAATTGTATTCAGGAGAATTTTTCCAGCATCTGATGTTAATGATTGTTGTTGGTAGGCATCGTTGAGCCAGTTTTGACTCAGAGACCCTATGTACAACAGAACGAAACACTGCCTCATCCTGCACCATCCTCAGGATCACTGCCATGCTTGAACCCATAGTTGCAGCCACTGTATCAATCCATCTCGTTGAAGGTCTTCCCCTTTTACGCTGATCCCCTACTTTTAACCAAGCATGATACTTTCTCCAGGGATTGGTCCCTTCTGATAACATGACCAAAGTATGAGAGATGAAGTCTGGACATTCTCATGTCTAAGGAACACTCTGGTTGTACTTCCCCCAGGACAGATTTGTTCATTCTTCTAGTAACACATGGTATATTCAATATTCTTTGCCAACATCATAAATGCATCAATTCTACTGCAGTCTTCCTTACTCACTGTCGAGCTCTCACATGTATATGAGGCTACTGAAAATACCATGGCTTGGGTCAGGCACAGGAGCTCTGGTGGCATAGTGCCTATGGTGTTTGACTGCTAACCATAAGGCTGACAGTTCAAACTCACTAGCCATTCCTCAGAAAGAAGATTGGGCAATCTACTTCCATAGTAATACTGCCTCAGAAACCCAAGGAGAGGTCACTATGAGTCAGATTTGACTCGATGCCAGTGCGTTTGGTCTTTGGTTTTGGGTCAGGCACACGCTAGTCTTCAAAGTGACATCTTTACTCTTTAACACTTGGCAGAGGTCTTTTGCAGCAGTTTTGCTCAATGTAATACATTGTTTGATTTCTTGACTGCTGCTTCCATGGACACTGATGTCTATCCAAGTAGAATGAAATTGCTGACACTTCACTTTTGTCTCATTTGTCATGATGTTGTTTATTGGTCCAGTTGTGAGGATTTTTGTTTTCTTTATGTTGAGGTGTAATCCATACTGAAGGCTGTAGTCTTTGACCTCTATCAGTAAGTCCTTCAAGTCTTCTTCATTTTCAGCAAGCAAGGTTGTATCATCTACATATCACAGGCTGTTAATGGTTGTTCCTCCAGCTTCACATATTATTTGCTCAGCATAAAGCTTGACTAAAAATAGTGAAAAGACACAACCTTGATACACTTTTCCTGATTTTAAACCATGCAGTATCCTCTTGTTCTGTTTGAATGACTGCCTCTTGGTCTATGTACAGGTTCCTCATGAGCACAATTAAGTGTTCTGGAGTTCCCATTCTTTGCAATGTTATCCATAATTTGTTATGACCCACACAGTCAAATGACTTTGCAAAGTCAATAAAACACAGGTAAATATCTTACTAGTTTTCTTTGCTTTTAGCTAAGATCCATCTGATATTAATGATATTGTCTGATAATTTCCACATTCCATTAGAATTCCACAGGCCTTTCTTTGGAATGGGAATGAATATGGATCTCTTTCAATTCATTGGCCTAATAGCTGTCATGTGAATTTCTTAACATAAACAAGTAAGTACTTACTGGTAAAAGTCAGAGACTACAGGCTTGAGTATGGATTACACTTCAACATGAAGAAAACAAAAATCCTCACAACTGGACCAATAAACAACAACACGACAAATGAGACAAAATTGAAGTTGTCAACAATTTCATTACTTGGATCAACATCAATGTCCATGGAAGCAGCAGTCACAAAATCAATGTATTGCATCAAGTAAAACTGCTGCAAAAGACCTCTGAAAAGTGTTAAAAAGCAAAGATGTCATCTTGACAACGAAGGTACATCTGACCAAATACATAGCCATGATATTTTCAATTGCCTCATGTTCATGCAAAAGCTAGACAATGGAAAAGGACAACAGAACAAAAACCATTCCAACCATTCCAATTGAGGTGCTGGTGAAGAATACTGAAAATACTGTGAACTGCCAAAAGAAAAGCAAATTGGTCTTAGAAGAAATACAACCAGAATGTTCCTTAGAAGTGAGGATGGTGAGAATTCAACTTGTTTACTTTGGACATGCTGTCAGGAAAGATCAATACCTAGAAAAGAATATCATGTCTGGTAAAGTAGAGGGTCAGTGAAATTTGAGAGAAACCCTGAATGAGAGGAACTGACAACAGGCTCAAACACACTAGTGATCATAAACAAGGCACAGGATTGTGCAATATTTTGTTCTGTTATATATAGGGTATTTATTTTTAAATAAGGTGCAAAAACAGCAAGGAGGCCACATGTTATGACCTCCTCTAATCCCACAAGAGGAAGAATCACCATCAATAGCCCAAGGCCTATTACTACAAGGCCAGACATGCTGCCTCCCTCCAGCCCTTTCACCAACTGTTCCTCCCAAAGCACCCACCACCCCTCTCCTGGGTTCGATAATTGGCTGCAGTGGCCACACAGAACTCACAGATTACGGGGTTTATTAGGGAAGCACCAGGCTACAATTCAAGTTCAGGAAGAACGCTCAGTCTCTCTCCCAGCCCACCGTCTCTCCCCCAGCAGTGCATGTCCCTCGGTGTCTTACTCAGCAACGTGTGTCTATTGCATCTCTTTCCCAGCAGCACGTGTCTCTCTCAGGAGCGCATGTCTCTTTCAGCAGCACGTCTTCCTCAAGCAGCAGAGAGAGAGTTCTGCCTCTAGGAGGCCTCCTTTTGAGCCCAGCAGAGTGGCCAAACTAGCCAATCATAGCATCAGAACTCTAAGCATGTGAGAAAGAGTGGGAACCTCCCAGAACATTGTTTTGTGCCATGCCCAACAAAAATAACCCAGGTGGATAACATTTACAATCAGGAGCTCCTCTGTTGCTCATTCCACCACTGAGTTTACAATGACTTATGGGTAGAAAAGCGTACTAAGTAATTTACTACATTGCATAAGGTATTTATTTTTAAATGAGTTACAGATGACTCATGACATCTAACAACAATATCTGACAAAAGTTTAATATCCAAAATAAAGAATGCCTACAACTCAGCAAGAAAATGACAAATAACTCAATTGAAAAATGGGCAAAGGAAAAAGGTGAGCAGATTTGCTGGTCTGATAGAGCCTGGTGGAACCACAGACTATGGCCCCTAGCTGCCCTTCAGGTCTGGAATTGAACCCACACCTGTGGCTTCCAGCCAAACAAAAGACAGGCATATGAGTTGAACATTTACCTGAAGTAGATAGACTCCATGGAGAGAACAATCATGGGAGAAAGAAGGGCTGCTTATGCACAGGAAGACATCTCAGAGGGCAGGAGTGCATGGAAGGATGGACACAGGAAAGAGATAACTATTGGGAGGAAGTGGGAGAGCTGTTGCATTGAGTTAAATTGTAGTCAATGTCATGAGACAAAGTGTATGTGAACCGCTGTATGGAAAGTGAATTTGCTCTGTAAATTTTCACCCAAATCACAATTTAAAAAAAACAAGGGGCAAAATAAAGGACTTGAATAGACATTTCACCAAAGAAGATATACAAATAGGGGGGAAAAAAAAAAAAAAAGCTATACAAATGGCCAATAAACACAGGAAAGATAATCAAGGTCATTGTTGTACTGTTGTTGTTGTTGTTATGTGCCGTGGAGTCAGACTCGACTCATAGAGACCCCTCCCTGGGTTGCCGAAGCAGTATCACTAAAGAAGTAGATTACTCAGTCTTCCTTCCGAGGAGTGGTGGGTTTGAACCGCCAACCTTCTGGTTAGTAGTCAACTGCCTTAAGCACTACACCACAAGAGCTCCTACCCAGAGACCCCATTATTCATTGTTGTTGTTGTTGTTGTTTTTATGTGCCATCGAGTCAGATCTGGCTCATAGCAACCCCTCCTTGGGCTTCCGAGGTGGTATCACTACGGAAGTAGATCGCCCAACCTTCCTTCCGAGGAGCGGCTGGTGGCTTTGAACCACCAGCCTTCTGGTTAGCAGTCAACTGCTTTAGGCACTACACTGTCAGAGCTCCTCATTATTCATTAGGGAAATGCAAATCAAAACCACAATGAAATACCACTTCAATGCCACTAAAACCAAACCCACTGCCAGAGTCGATTCTGACTCACAGTAACCCTACAGAACTGTACTATAGGGTTTCCAAGGTTGTAAATCTTTAGGAAAGCAGACTGTTTCATCTTTCTCCCATAGAGAGGCTGGTGGGTTTGAACCATCGACCTTTTGTTTAGCAGTAAAAAGCTTCAACCAATGTACCACCAGAACTCCTGTCACTCCCACTAACCGACCCCCCCAAAAAAAAACTCACTGCCATCAAGTTGATTCGACTCACAGTGACCCCCAATGGGTTTCTGAGGCAGTAAATCTTTATGGGAGGAGATTGCCCAGTCTTCCTTCCATGGAGTGGCTGATGGTTTGAACTGCCAACCTTCAGGTTAGCAGTCAAATGTCTTAGGCACTATGCCACCATAGCTCCTCCCACAAAGATGGTAATTATCAGAAAATAACAATCTTTGACAAGGATGTGGGGAAACTGGAACCCTCAGCCATTGCTGGTGGGATTGTAAAATGGATAACAGTTTGAGAGTTCCTCAAAAAAGTTAAACAAAGAACTACCATCTGATCCAGAAACTCCACTTCTAGGTATATACATAAAAGACTTAAAAGAAGGGTGTGGTAGTTAAGGTTATGTGTCAACTTGGCTGGGCCTGGTTTTGAGTAGCTGGGCAGCTAGAAGTAGTTATTCCCCATGATGAGACTGGTAATCAACTCCATAGTGGAATCTACTGTGAGCAGCTTAGTAGCTGCCTTAAGGATGCGGACTACTTCCAGTACATAAGGAGAAGTTTTGAGAAAGGTCTCTGCAGCTTTTTGGCATGCTTGGACCTTGCATGTAGCTGAGTCTTCATTCAGCAGCCTGCCATGCCCTGCCAATCTTGGGACTTTTTCTGGACTTGAACTAGTGGCCTGCCATGTTGTTTCATAATCTTGGGACTGTGCCTTTTTACTTGATGACCTTGGGTTTCCTAGCCTCAGCAGCCAGCAGCTGCCTGAGTTAAGAGAAGCCTCCAGCTTCAGTGGGCCAGGAGCAAGAGGCAGAGCTGAAACCGAAGGTCAAGGGTTTGTTCAAACCATCATTTGTGGTATTTTTCTGTTAGAGTGGCACTCAAAAACCAAAACACGGTGATTCAAGCATATTCCTGTACACCACTGTTCAGTGTGGCTATTATTTTTACAACAGCTAAAAGGTAAAAACAACCAATTGTCCATCAACAGATAAATGGATAAACAAAATGTGGTATATACATACAATAGGATATTATTCACCCATAAAGATAAATGAAATTCTGATGCATGGTATGACATGGATGAACCTTATAAATATTATGCTGAATATTATGCTGATTAAAACAAGTCAGACACAAAAGGATAAATAATACATAAACCCAAATACATGAAATATCTAGAATAGGAAAATGCACAGAGACCAAAGTTTACCAGTGGTCACCAGAGGCAGGGAGGAGGAGGAAATGGGAAGCACAATGTCTCATCTTTCTCCCATAGACTAGCTGGTGGGTTCAAACCACCGACCCTCTAGTGAGGAGCCCAATGCTTTAACCACAGCTCCACCAGACTTGCTCTTCTTGCACTAAAGTAAGGCTAAATAAGAACTACATGCACATGTTCTGACTTATCTACAAATTCAACTTAAACACACACTTGGGAATGGATTTTGTTGGTAATCTAGGGACTTCTTGGTTTCTATTTCCATATATTTAAAGCTAAGGCAGCAAAAATAATATATTATTTAAGCAAATAAAAAACCAAACACTGCTGTCGAGTCAATTTCAACTCATAGAGACCCCTCCTTGAGTTTCTGAGACAGTATCTCTATGGAAGTAGATTGCCCAATCTTTTTTCCAAAAAGTGACTGATGGGGTAGAATTGCCAGCCTTCTGGTTAGCAGTCAAGTGCCTGAGGCACTACACCACCAGAGTTCCTATTTAAGCAAATAAAACCTGCCATATTGAAAGAGCAGCTTTAGGCTGGTTTGTCCAGCATCAAGCTTTTGAAATGTCTTTTCCTTCTTTCCATTCCCTCTTTGTAGGAAGGCCAGTTCTGGTCTAATAAATGAATTGGTGGTATGCTGGAACATGTCCAATCCTGTGCTTAGCTGGCACAGATGAGGTTGGTTACATACAGGGGAGGAGACTGAGCAAATAAGTAAATATACAGAGGATAATATAGGTCAAAGAGACTTAAGAATAGAAGAAGTGAGAAGGCTAGAATAAATCGTATGGTATTAGATTGGGACTGGATATAGCAATGTAAATTTTTTAAAAAAACTTTTAAAAACAGCTTTATTGAGATATAATTCACATACTATACATAGTGGCTAAGACACTTGCCTGCTAACCAGACGGCTGGCGGTTCAAACCCACCAGCCACTCCTCGGAAGGAAGGTTGGGCAATCCTACTTCCGTAGTGATACTGCCTCGGAAACCCAAGGAGGGGTCGCTATGAGTCGGAGCCGACTCCACGGCACATAACAACAACAACAATAAAATTCCTCTATGTAACGTTAACTCAGTGATTTTTACTATATTCATAGAGTTGTACAACCATCCCCACAATCTACTTTTAGAGTATTTCCATGTCCCCAAAAAAGGAGCCCTATATTCTTTAGCTGTTAACATTTCCCATGCTTATGGCAATCACTGGTATTTAGGAAGCCCTTAAATGTACCGGCAATAGTGCAGTTACCCCCATTCCCACTCCCAATCCTTGGCAACATTTATCTACTTTCTGTCTCTCTATATTTGCCTATTCTGGACATTTCATATAAATGGAATCACATAATATATGGTTCTTTGTGATATGCTTCTTCACTTGGCGTAATATATTCAAGGTTCATCATGTTACAGCATGTATCAGGACTGCATTCCTTTTTATGACTGAATAACATTCCATTGTATCTCTATTCCCACATTTTGTTTATCCATTCTCAGTTGATGGATATCTGGGTTGTTTATACTTTATGGCTATAACGAATAATGCTGCTATGAATATTTGTGTAAAGTTTTCATGTAGACTTTACATATTTATTCTCTTGGGTATATACCTAGGAGTGCAACTGGTGGGTCATATGGGAATTTGTGGTTTTTGAGCTAAGGTATCAGCCCAGTATTGCTCTGGTACCAAAGTCAGACAAAAATATCATAAAGAAAGAAAACTATAGACCAATATATCATATACCAAACCAAAAAACCAAACCCACTGCCATCAAGTCAATTCAGACTCATAGAGACTGCCATTGAGTTTCCAAGGTGGTAAATCTTTACAGAAGTAGATTGCCCAGTCCACATTCTGCAAAATGGCTGGTGGGTTTGAACTGTCAACCTTCTGGTTAGCAGTCAAATAGACACTGCACCACCAGAGCTCCCTAATGTACCACATAATACACACAAAAATTCTTAGCAAAATATTGACAAATTAAGTTCTGCAACATAATACAAGATTATACAACACAACCAAGTGGGATTTATCCTAGGAGAGCAAAGTTGGTGTAATATATGGAAATCAATTAATGGAGTATATCACAAATAGAAAAAGGGACAACACACACACACACACACAATCATCTTAACATAGAAAAGCAACTGACAAAATCCAATATCCTTTCATGATAAAACACTCCATAAAGTAGGTATGCAAGGGAACTTTCTCAATCAGATAAAGGGCATCTAAGAAAAATCTATAGAAAACATCAAACTTAATGGTGACAGACTGAATGTCCTCTCCTAAGATTGGGATCTGTTGTTGCTATTTCTATTCAACACTGTACAGGACATTCTAACCAGTGCAATGATGCAATCAAAAAGAAAGAAAAGTAAAGGTATACAGATTAGAAAAGAAAAAGTTTTTTTTAAAAAAGTCTTTAATCACAGATGATACGATTCCATATGTAGAAAATCCTGAGGAATCTACCAAACAAAAAAAAACACCCTTATTTACTAGAACTAGTAAGTTCAGCAACATCATATAAAAAATAGCAATTGAGTTTCTACATATTGGCAATAAATAATCTGCAAAAGCTAGAAATTAAGAAAACAATTCCATTCACTGCAGCCTCAAAAAATTACTTAGGAATAAAGTTAACAAGGAAGTGTAAGATCTGTGAAATGAAAACTACAAACCACTTGCAGTGTAGTAAATTACTTAGTATGGCTTTTCTACCCATAAGTCATTGTAAACTCAGTGGTGGAATGAGCAACTGAGGAGCTGATTGTAAATGTTATCCAAGTGGAGTATTTCTGTTGGGCGTGGCACAATATAATGTTCTGGGAGGTGCCCACTCTCTCTCAGGTGCTTAGAGTTCTGATGCTATGATTGGCTAGTTTGACCACCCTGCCGGGCTCAAAAGGAGGCCTCCTAGAGGCAGAACTCTCTCTCTGACTGCTGGTTGAGGAAGACGTGATGCCGAAAGAGACACGCGCCCCTGAAAGAGACAGGCGTTGCTGGGAAAGAGATGCAAGAGACACGCATCTCTGAGTGAGACACCGAGGGACCAGCACTGCTGGGGAAGACCGTGAGAGACTGCTGGCCGAGGGACGGTGGGCTGGGAGAGAGACTGAGCATTTTTCTTGAACTTGAGTTGTAGCTTGGTGCTTCCCTAATAAACCTTGTAATCTGTGAGTTCTGTGTGGCCACTGCAGCGAATTATCGAACCCAGGAGAGAGGTGGTGGGTGCTCTGGGAGGAACGGTTGAAGAAAGGGCTGGAGGAAGGCAACATGTCTGGCCTGGCAGGAATAGGCCTTGGGTTACTGCTGGTAATCCTGTCTTCCCCTTGTAGGGTTAGAGGAGGTCAGAACATGTGGCCTCCTTGTCGTTTTAGCACCACTGCTAAGAGATATTAAAGATCTCAATAAACAGAGAGCCATTCCATGATCATGGATTGGAAGACTCAACAGTGTTAAAGTGGTAATTCTCCAAAAACAACTTACTGATTCCACAAAATTCCTATCAAAATCACAGCAGCTTGTTTTATGGAATTTGACAAGTTGACAATTAAACTTATAAGGAAATGAAAAGGATGCAGAATAGCCAAAACAATTTTGAAAAAGAAAACTTGGAGTGCTCATACTACTTGACATCAAAACTTACTATAATGCTCTAGTAAGCATAGTATGGTGTTAGATTAAGGATAAATATATAGATTGATTGAAGAGAACAGGGTTCAGAAGAAAAAAGTTTACAATTATGGTCAAATGATTTCAGACAAAGGTGCCAAGACAATTCAATGTTGAGAAATGACAATCGTTTTAACAGATGATGCTGAGACAATAAGACACCTATATACCAAAAACTGAACATAAACTTTTTATATCATTACCCTACCTAAAATTAATTCAAAATAGACCACAGACCTACATAAAACTACAATACTTCCAGAAGAACATATAGGAGAAAAGCTTTAAATTATAAAAAATACATACTAACACCTATAGTAAACCATTGCTCTTGTAATCCCAACTCAGAAAATAATTGTACTAATCTGGCACGATCTGTTCTTCAAGAGCCCACTCTGGTTGGCAGTGAACTTCAGTTACTTCGATAAAAGATTTGCCAACTTTCTGGAAAAGTAAGACCGTAAGTTCAGACCTTTTTCTTCTAAGAGATGAGGACATTATGTAAATGTTGATGAACTCCCCTAATGATAAAATCTTTCTATAAACTCCTGTTGTCCATAATTATCCTAGTTCTGTAGTGCTGTCTGACAATTCCAATTTGGTTCAGCAACCCTGTAAATTTTATAGTTGAAATTCTCTTGATTAACCAGCCAAGCTGTCAATGCATAATCCTGCAATTTTCATGTTGTTGTTGTTGTTATGTGCCGTCGAGTCAAACCCGACTCATAGCCACCCCTCCTTGGCTTTCCGAGGCAGTATCACTACGGAAGTAGGATTGCCCAACCTTCCTTCCGAGGAGTGGCTGGTGGGTTTCATACCTGTGACATTTCTAAAATTACCATATGAACATTTGATGCAAACTGTGCTTCAGTGACTGTGGTGAAAACTCTTCC
Organism: Orycteropus afer afer; assembly: GCF_000298275.1. Taxonomy (NCBI): domain Eukaryota; kingdom Metazoa; phylum Chordata; class Mammalia; order Tubulidentata; family Orycteropodidae; genus Orycteropus; species Orycteropus afer. The sequence goes on along the minus strand of NW_006921602.1, from coordinate 12,153,167 downwards.
CTCCTACTGTTTTTTCAATGGATTATACTACTAAGGTAAATTATCCTTCAAACTCTTTTATGGCTGTTTAACCTCAACAAATTGTGCTTGAGTTAGAACCAACAGGCTGGCTAAACTTCAGGTGCAATTCCAAAAGAAATTTAAACTATGATACTACTATGAACAAGAATTTTATATACATGCGTGGCTTTTCTAGAGAGCTCTGGTAACATAGTGCCTAAGGCATCTGACTGCTAACCAGAAGGCTGGCAGTTCAAACTTACCAGCCACTCCTTGGAAAGAAGATTGGGCAATCTACTTGGAAACCCAAGGAGGTGTTGCTAAGAGTCGGAATCAACTCGACGGCAGTGAGTGAGTGCACTTTTCTAAGACAGTTAAAGCATTTATCTAAGGGTGTAAATTGAATTCCTCCACAACACGCTATGGAACCAAAACCAAATAATATGATCTATTATACACCTGTAAAGCAGAAATACAAAATAAACATCCCTTACTGGAAAAAAAAAAAAAAGTATTTTGTCAGGTGTGCAACTTACTTTTAAATGAATCAAAAATAAATATATACACACAGGGAGACACACACATGCATATCTCAAAAAAGATAAAGCACGTAAAATAAAATATGAACAATTGGTAAATCAAAGTGACAGCATATTACGGATACTCACCATTCTACTATTTATTTTTCTGTAATAATGATTTGTTATATAAAGAATAAAGTTTCTTACTTAAAGTTTGAGAAAATTAAACCTAAATTTTAAAACATTATTTTTGTATTATACTGTATTCAAACCAAGTGCCTACTATTTATCAAGCACTGCATTATATCATTACATACATTATATGACTTATGTCTTCCCAACATCTGTAACATAGATATTATTATTATTATCCTCTTCTCAGACAGACAGACAGGTAGACAGCTGCCATGCAGTCAACTCTGATTCTTGACAATCTTACACACAAAAGAACAAAAAGCATTTGCCTGCTCCCTGCATCATCCTTACAATCACCAGCATGCTCAAGTCAATCGTTGCAGCATTTGTGCCAATCTAGCTCATTCTTACCCTAGCTATTTCACCAAATATGATTGATTCCTTCTGATGATCTGTTCAAAGCAAGTGAGTCTGACAACGTTCTACTGCAATCCATAGGTTTTAACTGGCTAATTTTCAGAAGTAGCTCGCCAGGCTTTTCCTCCTGCTCTGCCTCAGTCTGGAAGCTCAACTGAAACCTGTCCACCATGGGTGATCCTGCTCATATTTAAAATACCAGTAGCATAGTTCTGGTGGTAGAGTGGGTAAGGCACCTGACTGCAGTTCAAACCCACTAGGTGCTCTACAGAAGGAAGACTGGACAATCTACTTCCGTAAAGATCTACAGCCTTGGAAACCCAATAGGGGTCGCTATGAGTTTGAAACAACTCAGTGGCAGTGAGTTTGGGTTTTTTTTGTTTTTTTTTTGTTTTAGAGGCATACGTTCCAGCATCATACCACGACACAAGCCACTACAGTATGACAAAATGACGGATGGTAGATCCTACCTCACAGAGGAAGAAAATGAAACCGGGAAATGCAATCTGACTCCAGGACTCCTACTTTTAACCACTTGGGGAAGAAAACCAGACCAACCAAACCCATTGCTGTCCAGTCTATTTTGAGTCACAGCAACCCTGCAGGACAGAGTAGAACTGCTCCATAGGGTTTCCAAGGCTGTAAGTCTTTATGGAAGCAGACTGCCACATATTTCTCCTGCAAAGAAACTGCTGGATTCAAATCGCTAACATTTCAGTTAGCAGCCAGACACTTATTTTTTTTTTTTTTTTATTAGGATTTGGGTGAAGATTTACA
>NW_006921602.1:12135160-12135994 GCF_000298275.1 Orycteropus afer afer | reverse complement strand
AAACCAACAGCCAACATTATTCTCAGTGGAGAGAGACTGAAACCATTCCCCTTGCAAACAGGAACCAGACAAGGATGCCCTCTATCACCACTTCTGTTCAACACTGTACTGAAAGTCCTAGCCAGGGCTATAAGGCAAGAAGAGGAAATCAAAGGCATCCAAATTGGTAAGAAAGAAGTAAAACTATCCCTATCCTTTGATGACATGATTCTACACATAGAAAACTCAAGAGACTCAGCAAAAAATCTACTGGAACTAATTAACAGATTTAAAACAGTGGCAGGATACAAAATCAACATACAAAAATCAGCTGGATTCCTCTACATCAGCAAACAGATTGCGAAAAAAGAAATAAGGAAATCAGTATTATTTACAATAGCTACCTAAATAAATAAATAGATATTTGGGAATAAATCTTACCAGAGATACAAAAGATACCAGAGATACCTGTACAAAGAAAACTATAAAAGACTACTACAAGAAACCCTAAAAGATCTACATAAATGGAAGAACATACCATGCTCATGGATAAGAAGATTGAACACTGTGAAAATGTCAAGTCTCCCCAAAGCAATCCATACATTCAATGCAATCCCAATCCAGATCCCATCAACATTCTTTAAGGATATGGCAAAACCAAGCACTAACATTATATGGAAAGGAAAGAGACCTTGAATAAGCAAAGCATTATTGAAGAAGAAGAACAAAGTAGGAGATCTTACACTCCTAGATCTTAAAATCTACTATACAAACAATGTGGAACAAAACTCAAAATCATCTGGAGGCAAAAAAAAAAGGTGGGGACCAGGTTTGCTGGTCCAATAGAGCCTGGTG
>NW_006921602.1:12106520-12134859 GCF_000298275.1 Orycteropus afer afer | reverse complement strand
TTGGTCAATGACATGAGACAAAGTATATGTGAACTGCTGTATGAAAAGTGAATTTACTCTGTAAATCTTCACCCAAATCAAAATAAAATTAAAAAAAAAAAAAAATCTACTATACAGCCACAGTAGTCAAAACTGCCTGGGACTGGTACGATGACAGACACGTAGACCAATGGGAGAGAACTGAGAACCCAAAGTAAATCCATCTATCCACAGCTAGCTGATCTTTGACAAAGGATCAAAGTCCATTCAATGGGGAAGAAAGAGTCTCTTTAACAAATGGTGCTGGCAAAACTGGATATCCATTTGTAGAAAAGTGAAATAAGAAATAAGATCCATACCTCACACTATACATAAAAACTAACTCCAGATGGATCAAAGACTTAAATGTGAAACTAAAAACTATAAAGTTCCTCAAGGAAAAACTAGGGGCAAATTTTGGGGCCCTAATATATGGCAAAAACAGACAATCAAGTATAACCCAAAATGCACAAACAGCAGAATAGAAACTATATGAATGTTGTTGTTGTTGTTAAGTGCCATCGAGTTGTCTCCGACTCATAGTGACCCTATACACAGCAGAATGAAACACCGCCTGGTCCTGAGCCAGCTCCATGATTCTTGCTATACTTGAGTCCATCGCCGCTGCCACCGTGTCAATCCATCTCGTTGAGGGTCTTCTATTTTTTCACCAGCCATACACCTTACCAAGCATGACATCCTTCTCCAGGGAATGGTCCCTTCTGACAACATGACCAAAGTATGTGAGACAAAGTCTGGCCATTTTCACCTCCAAGGAGCATTCTAGCTGCACTTCCTCCAGGAAAGACTTGTTAGCTCTAGATGAATGGGACCTTCTAAAAATTAAATTTTTATGCACTTCCAAAGACTTCTCCAAAAGAGTCAAAAGAGAACCTACAGATTGGAAAACAATATTCAGCAATGACATATCTGACAAAGGACTTATCTCTAAAATTTATAAAAAACTCCCAACACTCCAACAACAAAAAGACAAATAATCCCATTTAAAAATGGGCAGAAGACATGAATTGATACTTCAACAAACAGGGTATTCAGGCAGCCAACAAACATATGAAGAAATGTTCATGATCGTTAGCCATTAGAGAGATGCAAATCAAAACAACAATGCTACTATGCTGGGGCAAGACAGTAACTCAAAAGTTCAACAAGACAGAAAATAACAAATGTTGATGAGGATGTAGATAGACTGGGACTCTCATACATTGCTGATATGAGTGCAAAATGATAAAACCACTGTGGAAAGCAGTATGGTGATTCCTTAAAAAGTTGGAATTAGAAATACCATTTGACGGAGCCATTCCATTACTAGGCATATATTCTAAAGAAGTGAGAGCAAGGACAAGGACAGACATATGCACACATATGTTCATCGCACCACTATTTACAATAGCAAAAAGATTAAAACAACCTGGGTGCCCATGAACAGAAGAATAATGTGGTAGTTAAATTTATATGTCAACTTGACTGGGTCTGGTTGAGTGGCTGGGCAGCTAGTGGTAGTTATTCCCCATGATGAGACTGGTGATCAGCTCCATGGTGGGATCTACCACAAACAGCTGAGTAGCTGCCTTTGAGATGTGGTCTGCTTCCTGTATATAAGGAGAAGCCTTGAGGAATGGTCTCCAGCTTATGGCAGTCCTTGGTACCTTCAGTATTCTTCACCAATACCACAACTCAAAAGCATTAACTCTTCTTAGATCTGCATGTAGCCCATGTCATTGTTCAGCAGCCTGCCATGCTCTCCTTACCTTGGGACTTACAATGGACTTGACTTAACGGCCTGCTGTGTGGTTTGGTAACATCAGGACTGTGCCATTTTATTTGTTGACCTTGGGCTTTTTCCCCTCAGCAGCCAGAAGCTGCCTGAGTGAAGACATGCCTCTGGTTTCAGTGGGGCAGAAACAAGAGGCAGAGCTGAAGCCCAAGGTCAAGGGGCTTTCACACAGCCCCTAGAACTGGACTCTTTGAATTTGGACTTCTAGCCTCCTGAACTGTAAGAGAGTAAGTAACTCCAGTTTGTTCAAGCCATCCTATTTGTGGTATATTCTCGTCAGAGTGGTGCTAGATAACCAGATCAAATGGATAACCAAACTATGGTATATACACACAATGGAATACTATGCAACCCTAAAGAATAACATAGAATCTTCAAAACACCACATAACGTGGATGAACTTGAAGGGCATTATGCCGAGTGAAATAAATCAATTATAGAAAGACAAATACTGTATTAGTCCATTATTGTAAAAAGTCAAGGAAAGGTTTATATATGGAAGGAAATTTTCTTTGCTGGTTACCAGGGGTGGGAGGGGAGGGGAATGAACACTGTTAGATAGATAGAGACAAGTATTGATTTGAGTGAAGAGAAAGGCAATGTATCAAATGTGAGTGATCAACACAGTGGCATGGAGGAAGAGGAAGACATAGAGAGGTACACAGGACGTACAGACAACAAAGATGAACCTTTTTGCACATACAGTACTGTGTTGTCAGTGAAGGCAAACATGGGTATACGGGAGGATAGATGGGTGGAGAGGCTGAACTATAAGGTATGTCTATGTAGAGGGGAATGTGTCCAAGACCATGTATAGCATTGTCAGACAATGTTTCTACAAGTATATTTGTATGTTCTGTAAGAACTCCCAGGTATTAGGAGAGCTTACACGGGACAAGGCTGTAGTCACCTCTTGGCTACAGTCAGCTAGCCAGAGGGAGCGAGTAGTTGGACCTGTGGGGTTGGGACCACAGTCGCAGGGGACATCAAGCTCAATTGGCATAACATACTACACAAAAACACTGTTCCATATCCTTCATTGCTGAGTAGTGACTGAGATCTTAAAGCTTGGAAGCAGCCATCTATATGCAATGATGGGTTTTCTCCTTGTCTAGAGAAAAGAAGAATGAAGAAAACTAAAGACCCACAGAAACAAAGTCCAAGCGACTAGTACACCATGTGATGCTCAGCCTATACAACTGAGACCAAAAGAACTACATGGTGCCTGGCTACCACTGTCAACCACTTGGAAGGAGATCTATGTGGGAGAGCCTGGATAGAGTGGGAGAACAATGTGGAAAAAAATTCAAAATAATTAAAAAAAAAAAAAAAAAGGGACCATGGTTGCTGGTCTGATGAGAATACGGTCTCTAGCTGCCCTTCAGGTCTAGAATTAAACCCACTCCTGTGGCTTCCAGCCAAACAAAGGACAGGCATATGAGCTGAATATTTACATTCGGTAGATTTACTGTTTGGAGAGATCAATCATTGGAGAATAGAAGGGCTATGTATGCACAGGGAGACAGATCAGAGGGCAGAAGTACATAAGAAGGAAGGACATCGGGAAGAGCTAACTATGGGGAGGAAGGGGAAGTGGAGCTGTTGCTTTGTGGGAAATTACAGTCAGTGTCATGAGATAAAGTATATGTGAGCTGCAGTATGGAAAGTGAATTTGCTCTGTAAACTTTCACCCAAATCACAATAAAAATTAAAAAAAAAAAAAATAGTAACCGGAGAGAGTGCCGCCTTCTTACTTATCCTTTCCCATTCCCTTGGAGCAGAAAATAGGGCTCCAGGACTTTGTGGATACAGTATGCATCCAATTGCTTTGGATAACATATATCTGTAAGCCTTAATGATCACAACTGACAAAAACAGAACTGACTGGTTGTTGTTATGTGTTGTTGAGTTGGCTCCAATTCATAGTGACCCTGTGTACAACAGAACAAAACACTGCCCAGTCATGCACCAGCTTCAGAATTCTTGCTATATCCAAGCCCATCCTTGTAGCCACTGTGTCAAGCCATCTCATTGAGGATCTTCCCCACTTTTGCTGACTGTCTACTTTACCAAGCATGATACCTTTCTCCAGGGAATGGTCTCTTCTGACAACATGACCAAAGTAGGTGAGAAAAAGTCTGGCCATTCTCACTTCCAAAAAGCATTTTGTCTGCAATTCTTCCAAGGCAGATTTGTTTATTCTTCTGGCAGTCCTTGGTACTTTCAGTATTCTTCACCAATACCACAACTCAAAAGCATTAACTCTTTGTTGTTGTTATGTGCCGTCGAGTCAGACCAGACTCATAGCAACCCCTCCTTGGGTTTCCGAGGCAGTATCACTACGGTAGTAGGATTGCCCAACCTTCCTTCCGAGGAGTGGCTGGTGGGTTTGAACCACCAGCCTTCTGGTTAGCAGTCAAGTGCCTTAGCCATTATGCTACCAGAGCTCCCTAACTCTTCTTAGGCCTTCCTTATTCACTGTTCAGCTTTCATATGCATATGAAGTGAATGAAAGCAACATGGCTTGGGTTAGGTGCACCTGAGTCTTCAAAGAGACATCTTTGCTCTTTAGCACTTTAAGGAGGTCTTTTGCAGCAGATCTTGACTGCTATTTCCATGGGTGCTGATTGTGGAAGTAAGTAATATGAAATCTTTGACAACTTCAATCTTTTCTCCATTTATCGTGATGCTGCTTATTAGTCCCATGGTGAGGACTTTCATTTTCTTCATGTTGAGTTGTAATCCATACTACAGCCTATAGCCTTTAATCTTCATCAGTAAGTGCTTCAAGTCATCTTCACTTTCAGGAAGTGAAGTTGTGTCCTCTGCATATTGCAGGTTTTTAATGAGTCTTCCTCCAATCCTGACGCCACGTTCTTCTTCATACAGTCTAGCTTCTTGGATAATTTGCTCAGCATACTGATTGAATAAGTATGGTGAAAGAACACAACCTGACGCACACTATTTCTGATTTTAAACCATGCAGTATCCCCTTGCTCTATTTGAACGATAGCCTCCTGGTCTGTGTACAGGTTCTTTATGAGAACAATTAAGTGTTCTGAAATTCTCATTCTTCTCAATGTTACCTATAATTTGTTATGATCAGTACAGTTGAATGCTTTTGTATAGTCTATAAAACACAAACATCTTTCTGGTATTCTTTGCTTTCAGCCAAGATCCATCTGACATCAGCAGTGATCTCCCTCATTCCACATTCTCTTCTGAATCTAGCTTGCATTTCTGGAAGTTCTTTGTCAGTAGATTGCTGCAACCATTTCTGAAATATCTTCAGCAAGATTTTACTTCCATGCAATATTAATGATATTGTTCGATAATTTCCACATTCTGTGGCATCACCTTTCATTCTTTGGAATGGGTACAAATATGGATCTTTCCCAGTGAGTTGGCCAGGTAGCTGTCTTCCAAATCTCTTGGCATAACTAAGTGAGTGCCTCCAGCTGGGCATCCGTTTGCTAAAACATCTCAATGGGTATCCCATCAATTCCTGAAGCCTTGTTTGTTGCCAGTTCCATCACTGCAGCTTGGACTTCTTGCTTCAATACCATTGGTTCTTGATCATGTACCACATCCTGAAATGGATGAACATCAACCAATTCTTTTTGGTACAGTGACTCTGTGTATTTCTTCCATCTTCTTTTGATGCTTCCTGCATCATTCAATACTTTGCCCATAGTTGTTGTTATAGAATCTTTCAATATTTCAACTCGAGGCTTGATTTTTTCTTCAGTCCTTTCAGCTTAAGAAATGTCAAGTATATCCTTCCCTTTTGGTTTTCTAACTCGGGGTCTTAGCACATTTCATTATAATAACTGACTTTGTCTTTTCAAGCTGCTCTTTGAAATCTTCTGTTTAGTTCTTTTGTCTTGTTAATTTTTTTTTCCATTTTCTTTAGCTACTGTCCGTTCAAGAGCAAGTTTCAGAGTCTCTTCTGACATCCATTTTGGTAGGATATTAAATTCCAATTTAAGTTCATAATTGATGGTTCAGTAATTCAGATAAGGAAAAAACAATATATAGAGAAGGTATCATGCACACTCTGCTTCTTATTTTAGAAGCCAGGAGGAGTGTGTCACAGGACAAGTTGCTACCCTTAGCCGATTTACCTTTGTCAGAAACATCCTGACATGATAATGTACTTTTGCATAGTTCATTAGATACCAAAGATGGGAAGAACACAGAGGTCAATTTTTTAAGCTTCCATTTTCTTGTCTGTAAATAAAAACATCTTCAAACCATATTCTACTTCTTAAGGATAAAGGATTATTAAAATTATATGCAAGCCTCTCTAGTCTAAATGGTCTGGCATAAACATAAGTACATCCTTATATGGATGTGAAATAAATATCTTCTATTTATTCTTCCATCTAAGAAAAACCCACATGCAATTATTTGTAGATTAAGGGTATATATTTTCTTAATTCTGGAGGACTGTAGTACTGTAATTTACATCCTAATTATTTTTAAGTCTGATTCAGGAAAAGCCTCAAAACTTAAAAAAAAAAAAGGTCCTGAAACTATTCTCCATGTTTCTCAATTAATGAAAATCAGTCTGCAAATGTTTCCACATCACGATGCTTTCCCGTATTTTATCCACAATCAACCTCCATCACATATCCCTCTTCTTAAATCTTCAACATTCCCCCTTCACCTGCGACAATATACATGAGTGAGGCAATACATACAAAGTAAGCCTCTATAGAAATAAACTTTTAGAAAAATGCAAAGACCACAAAGAAGCAACTCATAATAAATATAAATACGTGAAAAGATGTGTATACATTTAAGTAATACCATTTTCTCCCATTAGTTTGGCAAACAGGAAAAGATTCTCACTAATGTTCAAGGTTTCTGAAGGGGCAGAAAAACAATCATAAGTACACACACACACACACACACACACACAGTAGAATGAAACCATCTGGAGGGTAAACTGACAATGGGTAACAACATTGCAAATGTGCATATCCTTTGTGTCAGAAATTACACTTCCAGGATTTATCGTAAGAAAATGGCCAGTATTTTAAAGAGGTGTCTGGAAAGATAAAAGAGTGGTGGTGATATACTAGTTAAAGCATTTAGCTAGTAATCAAAAGGTCAGCAGTTGGAACCCATGAGCCACTCCAATGGCAGTCTGCTTCTGTAAAGATTTACAGCCTTGGAAACCCTATGGGGCAGTTCTACTCCATCCTAGAGCGTTGCTATAAGTCTTAATCACTCGATATCAGTGGTTTTTTTGGTCTATAAAGTTGTTCAGTACAGTACTACTTACAATATTAAAAAACTCGTAACTTCATAGTAAGAAGATGATTAAATAAATTACTAAATAATAATCAAATATTAAAAATATGTCTTGATACACATTTCAAAATATTGAAAAATAAACCACCCTTAGTGGTTGTCTCTGAAGATACTTCTAATGTAGCATATTTTTTAAAAAATCAAAAACAAGTATGTTACTTCCATTTTTTTAATTTTGCTTTAAAAGAAATTCTTTGCTAATTGCTTTTTTTCTGATTACAAAATACATTTGTTCATTTAAGAAAACAAAACAAAAAACCACAAGTAAAAGAATAAATGGAACAATGACTTCCTCCTTTCCTGCTTAACCTCCTTTGGGCACAAGTGTTGCTTATCATCCCACCAGTCTCAAAACTCTTCTCTTTGGACTTCTTGACCTTTCCACACTCTTCTTCTAAAATCCCTTATATGCACCCTCTCCTACTCACACAAGCTTCACAGAGCATCATCTTATCTTCCATGACTGGTTCATTGAAAATCTATGATGATGACTTCTAAATCCCTATCTTGAGCCTAAACTTTCTAAGTCTCATATAGATATTTCTGCATATGTGTCACACATTCCTCAAAGTCTATCTGCCTGCCCTCCCTATTACCCACCACAATCCTTTATTTTCTATCTCCCTTAAAAGCTTCCTCACTCAATTGTCCCCTCAAGCTGGCAAATTCAATGATCTCTGAGTCCATCCTCTCAAATAGTGACCCAGTCCTGCCTACAATCTACTTCTGAAATTTTCCAATGCATCCCTTTCTCTCCATCTCATTGCCACTTTCACAGCTGAGAACTAAGGTCCTCATCATTTCAGACTTGGATTATTCAGCCAAGCTTTTTTTTTTTTTGGTCCTGAGTATCTATTTAATTCCTAATCAAATATACCTCATGTATAGCCACCAACTATCTGTCAGTGGAGGCTTTGTGCTCCTATGATGGTGAGTAGGTTTTACCATATCTTCCAGACTAAGAATCTAGGAAAATTGGAAGTTGTCAAAAAATGAAACACATAAAGATTGATATTCTAGTCATTAGTGAGCTGAAATGGACTGGTTTTGGCCTTTTTGAATCAGACAATCATATGATCTACTATGCCAGGAATGACAAAATGAAGAGGAATGGCGTGGCATTCATCACCACAAAGAATGTTTCAAGATCTATCCTGAAGTACAATGCTGTCAGTGATAGGATAATATCCATATTCCTACAAGGAAGGCCAGTTAATACTACTATTATTCAAATACACGTACCAACCACTAAAGCCAAAGATGTGGAAATTGAAGATTTTTACCAACTTCTGGAGTCTGAAATTGAACAAACAGGAAATCAAGATGTGCTGATAATCACTGGTGATTGGAATGCAAAACTGGGAAACAAAGAAGAATCACCAGTAGTTGGAAAATTTTGCCTTGGTGATAGAAATGATGTTAGAGATTGCATGACAGAATTTTGCAAGACCAACGACTTATTCATTGCAAATACCTTTTTGCAACAACACAAATGGCAGCTATACGTGTGGACTTCACCAGATGGAATACACAGAAATCAGATTAACTACATCTGTGGCAAGAGGGGATGGAAAAGCTCAATATCTTAAGCCAAAATAAGGCCAGGAGCTGACTGTGGAACAGATCATCAACTGCTCACATGCAAGTTCAACTTGAAGTTGAAGACAATTAAAACAAGTCCACAAGACCCAAAATATGACCTTGAATATATCCCTCCTGAATTTAGAGACTGTCTAAAGAATATATTTGATGCATTGAATACCAATGACCAAAAACCAAAAGAATTGTGGTATGACATCAACAACATCATCCATGAAGAAAGTAAGAGGTCATTAAAAAGACAGGAAAAGAAGAAAAAAACAATATGGATGTAAGAAGAGACACTGATATTGATTTGGGTGAAGAGAAGGGCAATGTACCAAATGTGAGTGATCAACATGGTAGCACTGAAGAAGAGAAAGACATAGAGAGGTACATGGGAAGTAGAGACAACAAAGATGAACCTTTTTGCACATACAGTACTGCATTGTCAGTGAAGGCAAACATGGGTATATGAGTGGATAGATGGGTGGACAGGCTGAACTAGTAGGTATGTCTATGAAGTGAGGAGTGTACCCAAGACGATTATAGGGTTGGCAGAAAGTGGTCATATAAGTTTATTTGTATGATCTGAATTCCCAGGTGTATAGGAGAGCTGACAAGGGGCAAGGTTGTAGTCACTTCTTGGTCTCAGCCAGCTACCCAAAGGGAATGAGTAGTTGAACCTGTGGGCACGGGACCAGAGTCACAGGAGACATCAAGCTCAACTAGCATAACATACTGCACAAAACATTGTTCCACCTCCTACTTTGGTGAGTAGTGACTGGGATCTTAAAAGATTTCAAGCAGCCATCTAGATGCAATGATGGGTCTCTCCTCGTCCAGAGCAAAGAAAAATGAAGAAAACCAAAAATTCATGGAAACAATTAGTCCTAGCAACTGGTACACCATCCGATCTGCAGCCTATAGGACTATGAGATCAAAAGACTAGATGGTGTCCGGCTACCACTGTCAACCACTTGGAGGGGAATCTATTTAGGAGATCCTTGACAGAGAGGGAGAACAATGTGGAAGAAAACTCTAAATCATCTGGAGGATAAAAAAGGGGGGCCAGGTTTGCTGGTCTGATAGAGCCTGGTGGAACCACTGAGACTATGTTGTATCCTTTCACCATATTTATTCAATCTCCATGCTGAGCAAATAATCTGAGAACCTGGACCATATGAAGAAGAACGGAATGGAGGAAAACATTAACAACCTTCAATATGCTGACGACACAACTCTGCTTACTAAGAGGGAGGATGACTTGAAACACTAACTGATGAAGACTGCAGAATACAGCTGCAGTATGGATTACACCTCAATATAGAGAAAACAAACATTCTGGACCAATAAGCAACATCACAATAAATGGAAAAAAGAATGAAGTTGTCAAAGACTTCCTATTACTTGGTTCTACAACTAACGCCAATGGAAGCAGTAGTCAAGATATCTGACGACGTATAGCACTGGGCAAATCGGCTGCAAAAGACCTCTTTCAAGTGCTGAAGAGCAAAGACATCTCCTTGAGGATTAAGATACACCTGACATGGTATTTTCAATCACCTCACATGCATGTGGAGAGCTGGACAATGAATAAGGAAGACCGAAGAAGAAGTTGACGCTTTTGAGTTGTGGTGCTGGCAAAGAATGCTGAAAATACCATGGACTGCTGAAAGAATTAACAAATCTCTCTTGGAAGAAATGCAGCCGGAATGCTCCTTGGAAGTGAGACTGGCCAGACTTCGTCTCACCTACTTTGGTCATGTTGTCAGAAGAGTCCATTCCCTGGAGAAGGATATCATGCTTGGTAGAGTGGAAGGTCAACAAAAGAGGGGAAGGCCCTCAACAAGATGGATTGGCACAATGGCTACAACGATGGGGTCAGGCATAGCAGGGATCATGGAGCTGGCACAGGACTGGGCAGTGTTTCATTCTGCTATACACAGGGTCATTATGAATCACAGACGACTTGACGGCACTGAACAACAACAACCAGACTAAGAAAAACTAGAAGAAAGGCCTGGTGATCTACAATCAAAACTTAGCCAGTGAATGTTACATATCACAACAGGCTAACCTGTAATGATCATCATGATGATGAGCAACATTGTGCTCTGTTGTGCATGGAGTCACCAAGGCAACTCAACATCAGCTAACAATTATATGGTATACACAGTAAAAAGAAATGGGAATATGAAAATTAGTAAATTAAAGTATATATGGTTAATGGATGATGAGGTAGAAACAGATTTGCAGAGAACCAAAATGCACAAATCATTATATTAATTTTTTGGGTTCTTTGTCTGGAATCCAGGGATCTACCTAAACACAATGGGCACAGTCCTACTACCATCCCCACACTACTGGAGCCCAAAGAGCTCCATGCTTGATTTTTACCCCCTTCTTCCTATCCATCTAGATATCTGTTCTTCCATCTAACAGATAACAACAATAAGCAATAAAGTTACACTCCCTGCCCTCCAAGGGGCTATAACCAAGTAAGGGGCAACAATGAACATGTAAACATAAAATTATTTCAAATAGAGATAAATGCAATGAATAAAATAAAGTAGTCTGAATGGATATATAGTCGCTAAAGGAAAAATGTACTAATTTAAATGGGGTATAGGAGTCATATAGTCTCTCTGAAAAGGTATCATATACTCTTGAGGCCTAAAGGATGAGAAGTGGCCAGCTATGCAAAATTTTAAAAAAAGAACTTTGTAGGCAGAAGGAACTGTAAGTGTAAAGCCCTCAAGCAGAAACGCACTTGGCTATCTGAGGAACAGAAGAGACAGTGTGGCTAGAGGAGAAAGAGAACTTTGTTGGTTGTAGCCATGATTGGAAGCCAACTTGCATCTGCCTTGAGTTTGGATTTTCTCAGTTTCCATCTTCTGTCCTCTGTACAATCTTCTATTCACTAATACTAGAGCAAGAAAATGATGGAATGGAGTATACAGCCCATTCTATTGTTAGGAAAATGTTAAATGATTTTGAAAGTTCCTTTTCTGCTGGTAAAAAATATTGCCAGATGATACAATGCTATAATGATATAATCCCAGAGCTAATGAAAACCTGAGAAGTACGCAAGAATAAAACCATTCAGAAAGAATGAAAAGAATGAGTTCTTCCTACTGACTATTAGGCAAGTTAAAATGAGAATTATCAAAATTATCGTCAATCCATGAAAAGAAATAAAACCCAATATCCTACCACTCTGAAAATATATGTGGGCTACCAATTTATCCTTTTAGCAGAATGGATTTTTCCATTCCCAGGTAAATTTTAAAACCATATATGTAATACAAACTTAGGCCTAATTAGACAAAATAAATTTTCAGTTTCCATTTACCAAAGCTTTTCTTCATTTTTATAAAAATTAAACAAATTTCTGATATTCTGGGAGTGCATAAATTTGTATATATTAGAGACTACCTCTCAGCAACAATTCTATTTAATTCAAGTACTGTGATGTTAGAACAAAGTCAATCCATTACATAAATGAATATTCACTAGTTGCTAAAGCAACTTGGTACTTGCTAGGAAGTCAAGCAGTATAAAATTACATATCTTACTCCTATTCTCAGTAGCTTCTGCTGGCTTTTCTAACCTGAACATGAAACATCTCTAAATACAAGAAGCCTTTCATTATCTTAGACAGGTCTTTAAATTCTCAGTTGCCAGCCTTCTATTAGTGAAAATATATTCTCAGTATCTCTAAATTTCATTCTGCACCTAGTGATATCTGGTTAGTATAGTGATGCTTCCCTGAGGCTCTCTATGGGGGATCAGAAGTTAAGACTTTTTCCATCTCTTTTTGCAAGATCATAAGAAGTAGCATAGGTAATAAGCAATAATCATCTTATGTTCCCACCCTCCTGTTCCCCCAAGGGCCAAAGACTCTAACAGTATCTCTTCATAGTAACTCATACTCTCAACAACTATGAAGAAGAGGAAAACATTTTAGCTTAAAGCAGACCTCTCCTCATTCTCCAAGATGATCTCCAACTTTATACACTTATAAGGCCTTTCATTTTCTCTTCCACCACTCACCTAGGAGGGCCATAAAAAAGTATATAAATATACAATGTACCCTCTAATCTCAACCTCACCTCTTCAAACTGGATGATTCTGTCACTATTCATCTCACCCATAAAGTAGAACTTGAAATAAAAAAAAAATCCATTTAAATGGTTGGGAAATACAATTGCATAGTTTCTCCTCTGGAGTTCTAACTCAATTTTGATGTTGAGATCTCAAGGAAGAAATGCAAACACAGAATCTTTCAAATAACCTCTCTGAACTTTTCAGATAACTTATCTTTTCAGACTAAGTCTGGGTATTCCTGAGCAAGGATTTACTCTCTTTCCTTTCAGGAATATAGTCTGAATTAAATCAAAGCCTTACTCAAGGTATGGTTCAAGAAACAGCAGCATCTGCATTTCCTGCTTGTTGTTGTTGTTATGTGCCATCAAGTTGGACCCGACTCATAGCGACCCCTCCTTGGGTTTCCAAGGCAGTATCACTACGGAAGTAGATTGCTCCATCTTCCTTCCGACGAGTGGCTGGTGGGTTTGAACCGCCAACCTTCTAGTTAGCAGTCAAGTGCCTTAGCCACTATGCTACCAGAGCTCCCATCGACTCGATGGCTATTTGCCATTTACATTTTTAAATTTTTAAATTTGTTATTTACAACAACAGCATTTCCTCCAGGTTTCTTGAAAGTGCAGAATTTAGGGCTTCACCTCAGACCTACTACTAAATCAATCTGTATTTTACTTTTATCTGTCTGCAGATCTCTCTGCATCATAAAATCTCAGAGTTGGAAAATTTTAAAGTCTATCTATCCCACATAAAGAGAGCTAAACCTCAGATAACAATTATAACTAAAAATGACTATAGTCCTCTTCACAAATTCTTCTCATTCTCACAACAGGTCCTAGTTATGAAAAACTTCTCATAAAAATATAAACTGCTTGTCTTGAGAAACACCAAAGCTTATCACAGCTATTGTTATCACTGATAGTAGAAGCCACTGACACAACAAGTTCTTACCTAATCTGAGCTCTCCGAAGTTCCCACATCCTATCTTCTTGCCAACCCTGAAGTTGGGTCCCACCATAAGAACCCCAGAGGATGTTGATGAGCTAGATGGTCGGGAGCAGTGTGTACTCCTTTGTACCATGGGTTTACTTGTCCGTTGTCTTTCATCCTTTTCCCTACTGGGATGGTCCATGATCCTACACGACAAAGTCTCTGGAAAACAAGTATCCTCAGTCTATATGCCTCTCTTCAATAGAAGAGTATGTCCAAATGAACCGTAGTCAGAGAAAGGTAAGCAGTTCTTTTGGCACCATATTTATGCTTCTAATATATCTCCAGAAGATGAAAAACCACTGATTAATTCCTGTAGGACAGGTAGTCTGTAGGTCTCAAGCATAGGAGGATATTTTGCAACCTAGGTAAAAATCAAGAAAACATGTAGTTAAAACTTAAATATTAAAACAAATTAAGAAAGTCACAATTAATTAGAACAGATCTCATTCAAAAATGAGCAAAGAAGATAGTTTTCTAAAATGGGTTTTCCTTTTATATTCTCAGTGTAGCCATCTGGACTAGTTATTCATCTGGTAACATAAGCTCAGTAGGCCGCAGACTGTAGCAACTAAGGGAGCACACAAACCTTTACCATAAAATGTTTTCACTAAGTACTGTACACATGGCTACAAAAAAAAAAAAAAAAAAGATACTTCCTGCCTTTTTCTAACTGAAAGAAAAATATGGCATGGTAAGCCAAGTTAAGGAGCTCTGGTGGATTAGTCCCTAAGGCATGTGACTGCTAACCAGAAGGCTGGCGGGTCAAACCCACCAGCCATTCCTCAGAAGGAAGGTTAGGCAATCTACTTCTGTAGCAATATCGCCTCGGAAACCCAAGGAGGGGTTGCTATGAGTCGGATCCGACTTGACAGCAGAGAGTTTCTAAGCCAAGTTAAATAAACTGAGGGCTATTTAATTAAAACTGCATCCTTTTAATTTGGACAGAACCTATCAGAAATAAGGCTACTTCCTCTACCCTACCCTACTCCCATCATTTACCAGGCATGGGCAACAATCATAGAGACTCTGGGTTGCAGAAACAGCTAAGCACTCAGCTACTAAATAAAGACTGGCAGTTCGAAATCACCAAAAGACACCTCAAAAGAAAGACCTACCAGTCTCCTTCTGACAGATCACTGCCACTGAAAACCTTATGGAACACAGTCCTACTCTGAAACACATGGGGCTGCCTGCCATAAATAGGAATAGATTCAATGGCAACTGGTTGGGTTTCTGGAGGGTAGCAATTGTACACTTTACAGTTGCCAAGTGAAGCAGACTACTTCTATGAGAGATTTTCCAAAACTCTAGTGATAGTAAGAATTCCTAGCCTAAAGCTATGGAACACTGGACTTTTGGTCTTGCTTTCACTTTGGATTAAGTATGCAATAATCCAGTATCTGAAGCAGAGCCTTTTGCAGAACACTAAAATGAAAATTAAAACTAAAGAGAATACTTAAAACATAAAACTCATCCTTGAGGAAGTTCCAGTAAGATGGTGGAATAGGCAGAAAGACTGCACAGACCCTCTTCAACAAAAGAAAAGGGGAACCAATTAACACAGATACAGAAGATAATCCTAGACCTGTGAGTTGTGAAGGGAAGGATACAGAAGTAGACTAAACTCCAACTATCAGAAGAATTTGCACGAAAACACCAAAAAAGGAGACATAATGAGCTGCGGTCTGGCAGCGATTCCTGACAGCACAGACAGCTTGGATATTGGTGACAGGACCTAAGAATTAACCTAAAAATCAGCCCTGCTGGCCAAGGACTACATGGAGGACTGCTCTGGTGGCTGGGGAATAAAAGGGAAGCAGCAAAGAGGAAGGCAGGCTGAGCTGTGGACTTTTGCCTGTCCAGAGTGTGCAGCCACTTTGAATGTTTACAAACAGTTCAATCATTTTGGATATTTAAAGCGACAGCCTTCTCCCAGATTCCAGGGACCTAAGAACAGGCTCCACTTGACAGAAATCCCAAGAACATTCCGGACATGGACAACTAGAAAGGTGCGACATTCTCCTTGTTACTTTTATATCCCACACCCTCTTGCTGAATGGAGATGCAGCCATCCCTCATTCCCACCTACCTTCTAGGCTAGCAGGAATTCTATCCCAGTTTGTGTGCTCAGATGGAGCCTGGGTGCCCTGTCCCAATTATTTTCTTTTTTATGTTTTTTTCAGTTTGTTTTTGTCTGTTTTAAAACTACTATTATTATTATTACTTTTGTCCTTTTTATTATTATTCTTTATTCTTCCCCTCCCAGGTTCTAGTTTTCAGCTTTTTTTCTTTTCCCTGTTCCTGGTTGCATTTTTTTTTTTTTTTCTTTCTCGTGGTTAACCCCATTCCTTTTTTCCTTTTTCCCATTTCTTTCTTCCTTATTCTCCTTCTCTACCTTTTATTCTTATTGCCCTCTCCACAGATAGTGCAGGGTTTTTTTCTCCCGCTGTGTTTTTTGTTACTGTTCCTGTGTGATTACATGGTGTGTTTTTTTGTCCATTTCTTTTTACTTTTTTGATGGTTATTCAATTGCTATTTTTGTCTGAGTGTGAGACAGCAACAGTCTCCATACAACACAACTACACCCACACCTTCTATAGCTTCACTTAACTGAGTAATAGTCACCACTTCCTTCTCCACCGATGGGCCAATGATAAACAACCACCAAGAAGAGCCTGACTCACCCTTAGCTGCTCTTCACAAACAGTTAATAGAGATTTAAATACAACAATGTCACAATGTCTCAGAGACAACAGACCATCACACAAAGAAGCAAGATAAAGTGCTAGAAACAAGGGAACAGGATAGAGACTGCGGTGAATTGCTTGATGTGGCCCTTCTAGCCATTGTCCTCCATTCTGTGATGTATTGTAAATCCTACTATCCATGCCCGTTTGGGGTGATGTGGTAGTGCAATGTAGTAAATTACTTAGTGTGGCTATTCTACCCATAAGTCATTATAAACTCAGTGGTGGAATGAGCAACTGAGGAGCTCCTGATTGTAAATGTTATCCACCTGTGTTATTTCTGTTGGGCGTGGCTCTCTCTCAGGTGCTTAGAATTCTGTTGTTATGATTGGTTGGTTTGGCCACCTTGCCAAGCTCTAAAGGAGGCCTCCTAGAGGCAGAACTCTCTCTGACTGCTGGTTGAGGAAGACGTGCTGCCAAAAGAGATGTGCGTTTCTGAAAGAGACACGTGCTGCTGGGAGAGAGACACAAGAGACACACATTGCTGAGTAAGACACCGAGGGACATGCACTGCTGGAGGGAGTCTGTGAGAGACTTGGTTGAGAGATGGCGGGCTGGGGAGAGAGACTGAGCATTTTTCCTGAACTCAAATTGTAGCCTGGTGCTTCCCTAATAAACCCCATAATCTGTGAGTTCTGTGTGACCACTGCAGCGAATTATCGAACCCAGGAGAGAGGTGGTGGGTGCTCTGGGAGGAATGGTTAGAGAAAGGGCTGGAGGGAGATAGCATGTCTGGCCTGGCAGGAATAGGCCTTGGGTATTGATGATGACTCTGTCTTTCTTTTGCAGGATAAGAGGAGGTCAGAATATGTGGCCTCCCTGCCCTTTTTGCAACCCCAAAAGAAAATCACCAAGACATATCATCATCAAACTCATCAAACCCAAAGACAAAGAAAGAATCCTGAAAGCAGCACGGGAAAAACAAAAAGTTACTTAACAAAGGACAACCAGTAAGAATAACCTTTGATTTCTCAGCAGAAACCATGCAAGTGAGAAGGCAATGGGATGGTATATATAAAACCCTGAAAGAGAAAATTTTTCAACCAAGAATTATATACCAGGCAAAATTGTCCCTCGAACAGATGGTCAAATTAGGAGATTTCCAGAAAAGCAGAAATTAAGGGAATTTGTTAAAACAAGACCAACCTTACAAGAGATACTAAAGGGAGTCCTTTAAACAGAGAACCAAAAATAGCAAACAATAACCGACCATTAAAACTTACACTTCCTGGAATTAACTGCTCAATGTCCCAATTCAGGACCAAGTCCAAAACAAAAATTTACAATTAGATAATTTTGATGCCATTAAATAATAATTTCTTTTCAAATCATTTGATAATAGAGGTGAGCATCCTTAACAAGAAAATATTCTGTTCTCAGTTATTTACTAAATACATACTTATGCTTCACTTTCATAAGTATTTTCTTTAATGCTTTAAGGAAGAATGGAATTAGAGTAACTACTTAGTTATTATCACTTGTATACAATAAAATAAAAATGCCTAAACTGTAAGCATCATCAGGATACCCTTAATTCCCTAGTACAATGCCAGGCATAAAGCTGTGAGCCACCTGAACAAATGGGTATATAATTCAAGAATGTAGTTTCTCAGCTCATTACCACTGTTAGGTGCTGCTGAGCCAACACACAGCGACCCTTGGTGCAACAGAACAAAACACTGACTGGTTCTGTGCCATCCTCACAATTGTTACTATGCTTGAGTCCACTGTTTTAGGCACTGTGTCAATCTATCTCATTGAGGGTCTTCCTCTTTTTCATCAACCCTCTTATTTTACCAAGCATGATATCCTTCTCAAAGGACAGGTCCCTCCTGATAACCTAACCAAAGAAAGTATGAGAGACAAAATCTGGCCGCTCTCACTGCTAAGGAGCATTCCAGCTGTAATTCGTCTAAGACAAATTTGTTCATTCTTCTGGCAGTCCATGGTATATTCAATATTCTTCAACAATACGAGAATTTAAATCCATCAATTTAAGCAGTCCTCCTTATTTACTGTCCAGCTTTCACATGCATATGAGGCTACAGAAAACATGATGGCTTAGATCAAGGGTACCTTAGTCTTCAAAGTGATATCCTTGCTCTGTAACAATTTACAAAGGTCTTTTGCAGCATTATCTGCCTAATGCAACACGCCATTTCATTTTTTGACTGCTGCTTCCATGGGCCTTGATTGTGGATTCAAGTAAAATTAAATTCATGACAACTTCAATATTTTCTCCATTTATCATGATGTTGCTTATTGGTCTAGTTGGAAGGATTTCTGTATTTTTTATGACAAGAAATTTGGAAGACAGCTACCTGGCCAACAAACTAGAAGACATTCATATTTGTGCACATTCTAAAGAAAGGTCACCCAACAAAATATGGAAATCATCAAATAATATAATTAATATCACACTCAAGCAAAATTTTGCTGAAAATAATCTAAAAACATTTGCAGCAGTACATTAACAGGGAACTGCCAGAAATTCAAGCCGGATTCCAAAAAGGATGGGGAGCAAGGGATATCATTGCTGATGTCAGATTTTGGCTGAAAGCAAAGAACATCAGAAAGATGTCTGCCTGTGTATTATTGACTATGCAAAGGTGTGGATCATAAAAAATTATGGATAACACTGAAAAGAACGAGAATTCCAGAACACTTCATTGTGCTCATGAGGAATCTGTACATAGACCAATACACTGTCATTTGAACAAGGGAATACAGCATGGTTTAAAATGAGGAAAGATGTGTGTCAGAATTGTAATCTTTCACCATACTTACTCAATTTGCATGCTGAGCAAATTATTCCAGAAGCAAATTATCCCATGGCATTGGGATTGGAGGAAAACTCATTAACAATCTGTGATATTCAATTGACACAACCTTGCTTGCTGAAAATAGGGAAGACTTATGATGAAGATATAAAAGACTATACAGCCATCAGTATGGATTACCCCTCAACATAAAGAACACAAAAATCCTCATGAAAAATCCTTACAGTAGTTAAAAGAATTTGTTTATTTTAACCTTTTGTTTATTTTCTTTGTATTATTAAACCTATAAAGTGGTATTTGGCTTCAATGGTGAAAATGATCAATTAAGTGTTTCCCTCTAACATCTTTCTGGTATTGTCTGCTTTCAGCCAAGATCCATCTGACATCAGCAATGATATCCCTTGATCTGTGCCCTCTTCTCAATCCAGCTTGAAATTTCTGGCATAAAATATATATATATATATTTTTTTTTTTTTTTTTTTTACATTGTGATTTAAGTGCAAGTATACAGAGCAAATTCATTTTCCAAACAGTTCATACACATTTTGTTTCATTACATTGATTGCAATCCCCATAATGTAAGAGCTCTCTTCACACTTCCTCCCTGTGGTTACCTTCTTCCTGTGTCCTTTTTTGCTATACATTCTTGCTCTCTGAGCTATCTCCCTGAGCAAATGCTGCCCCTTCTGATCTCCCATGGTTATAAAGGTTCCTCATGAGCACAATTAAGTACTCTGGAATTTCTATTCTTCACAATGTTATTCATAATTTATTATGATCCACACAGCTGAATGCCTCTTGCAGTCAATAAAACACAATTAAACACCTTTCTGATATTAATGATATCCCTCACTTTACATCCTCTTCTGAATCCAGCCTGAATTTCTGGCAGTTACATTTTGATGTACTTCACTGCAGTCAAGTCAGATCTTACTCACAGCGACCTCTCCTTGGATTTCCAAGACAGTATCACTACAGAAGTAGATTGCCCAATCTTCCTTCCAAGGAGTGGCTGGTGGGTTTAAACAGCCAGCCTTCTGGTTAGCAGTCAAATGCCTTAGGCACTATGCCACCAGAGCTCCTTTTGATGTACTTGGTGTACACTGGACTTCTTCAAGACCATCAGTTCTTGATCATACTCTACCTCCTGAAATGGGTCAATGTACACTAATTCTCTTGGTACAGTGACTGTGTATGCCTTCAGTCTTCTTTTGATGTTTCCTGTGTTGTTCATTTTTTTTGCCCACAGTACTGGAGGCTTGAATTATTTCTTCAGTTCTTTCAGCATGAGAAATGCCAAGCATGTTCTTCCTTCTGTTTTTCTAATTAGGTGAGAGTTTGTCTATGTGGGAAAAACTGTCACCTATACCTGCTTCCCTTATAAATTCTTTTGAGAACATGAAAAGGATGCATTTTAGTCTGTCCAGATCATTTATGAGAAATGACCTCTCAAATTTTCATAAATTATCACTAGTATAATAGTCTCATTTAAAAGATTTGGAAAGCTGTACTACTTTGTCCATTTCTCTCCACATTTTTCATCTGTGTTCATTCCATTATTCTAACAGATGGAGGTTATTTTTATAATGCTAGTCATTGGCTTTCTGCATCACACTTAGACTCATGTAAAAACGAGTGGAGTAATCACACACAGTCCTCATTATCCATATATACTTGCATGTATACATTAGGAGAGAATACTGTACTTGCCAGGTTAGAAACCTTCAGAACACTAAAAATCTCATTCAGATGGGAAAAGCATGTTCACAACACCTGCTTGTAGTACAGAACAATCATTTTACCTCCCACAAACAAGGCACACACTCATACTTAAAGTTTCAATTTTCTAATCTATGCATACATAGGATATTAGCACTGTCTACAATTATGAAAGATGAAGAATATTCAACATGAATTTATGTGCCACATCTCATTCAAGAAATAAAACTGAACCATCTAGAAGTTCTGATAAAAATGTAAAATCCTATTTCCTTCATTATCATTTACCACATGAGTTTATCACCCAATATTGGATTGCCTAAGCCAAAAAAAAACAAAAATAAACTCACTGCCATCAAACTGATTCTGACTCATTGCGACCCCTCCTTGGGTTTCGGAGGCAGTATCTCTACAGAAGCAGATTGCCCAGTCTTCCTTCTGAACAGTGTATTCTGAAGTGCCTCTTGGTGGATTTGAACTTCTAGCCTTTCAGTTAGCAGCTGAGCGCATTAATTTTTTACATCATCTAGAAATTTGGAAGTTCAAGTCCACTGAGAGGCACTTTAGAAGAAAGGCCTGGCAATCCACTTATAAAATACCAGCTATTGAAAATCCTTTGGAGCATAGTTCTACTCTGACACGTATTAGGTTGCCCTGAGTTAGAATTTATTTGATGGCAACTGGTTTTTGGCTCAACATTACTTTCTAGTTCCTAATTACAACCTCTTTGCTTGTCACTTGAGGTTCTTCAATATCAACTTTCTATTTAAACTCATGTATTAAAAATTACTATGTGAACACAAGAAGTATCTCAGTCTTAGTTCTTATAGTTAAATGGCCTTCTAAGCCTTCTATCTGCATTTAAGACTTCATATCCTATGTCCTTTGTGAAATCTTTTAAAACTAATTCATCAATAACACTTGGAATACCACTGTCTACACCACCAACCTGCGTCTGTCTGACCACATACCAAATTATACTGCTATGTACTCAAACATCCAATTTGATTGTAAGTCTTTCAGGTTAGGGACCTTGTCATACCTCCTTTAGTTACTTGCACATACCCAAAATATAAACCCACTGCTGTTGAGTCAATGTGGACTCTTAACAACCCTATAGGGCAGGGTAGAACTGCCTTAGGGTTTCCATGGCTGCAAATCTTAACAGAAGTAAACTGCTACATCTTTCTCCTTGCAGAATGACTGGTAGTACATCCAAAACCAATCTCACTGCCATCTAGTTGATTTTGACTCACAGCAACCCCCACTGGGTTTCTAAGGCTATAAATCTTTATGGAAGTAGAATGCCCCATTTTCCTTCCATGGAGCAGCTGGTAGGTTTGAACTGCTGACCTTCTGTTTAGCAGGCAAATGCCTTATCCACTACCATGTGTATGTAGTATACATGTTGTTGTTGTTATGTGCCATGGAGCCGAACCCAACTCATAGCAACCCCTCCTTGGGTTTCTGAGGCAGTATCACTACGGAAGTAGATTGCTCAACCTTCCTTCCGAGGAGTGGCTGGTGGGTTTGAACTGCCAACCTTCTGGTTAGCAGTCAAGTGTCTTAGGCACTATGCTACCATAACTCCATAGTATACATAGTTGATACCTAATAAATATTAACATATATGACAGTGTGGATTAATGACAGAAATCAAATTCCTAGCAAGATAACAAAATATTTACACTAAGTAATAAAAGTAGATACAAGCCTAATTAATACTAAGAACTTCTACAATTCATCAAGCAAAAACCTAGTTAATAGTTCATTTAAATTCATTGTTGTTGTTATGTGCCTTCTAGTTGGACCCAATTCATAGGGACCCCTCCTTAGGTTTTAAGGTAGTATCACTACAGAAGAAGTAGATTACCCAACCTTCCTTCCAAGGAGTGGCTGGGGGGTTTGAACCACCAGCCTTCTGGTTATCAGTCAAATGCCTTAGGCACTGTGCCACTAGAGCTCCTTTTAAATTCATTAGTGTTGAATATAGATTAGTAAGGATTTCCATTTCACAAGGATATGGAATGGTTTGTTTACAGTTACTAGTGGATAACAGTGGGAGCTCTGGTGGCATAGTGTCTAAGGCATTTGACTGCTAACCAGAAGACCAGCAGTTCAAACCCACCAGCCACTCCTCAGAAAAAAGACTGGGCAATCTACTTCTGAAGATATACTGCCTCAGAAACCCAGGAAGGGGTCGCTATGAGTCGGAAACGACTCAATGGCAATGAGTTTGGTTTTTTTAGTTTAGTAAATAACGTAAAATAACTAGTGAAGAATCAAGTCAAAAACAACACCCAAAGTAAACATTAAGTTATACATTAACCTTAAAAAAAAAAAAAAGACTTCCAAGAACAGCAAAAACAGACAACCCATTTGTTTATATCACTTCTACTCTTTTTCTTTCAGTAAATAAGAGGAAGGAGATAAACTGCAAAAGTTTATTTTTCTGATGAGCAAAATATATGGCAATGACATGTAACTTATTTATTGAACATGCTACATGTTATAATAAAAATGCATTTGAATTTTTAAAGTTATACCAGGCATATTACCTAAGAAGTTCAATTCTAGTAACGTCTATCAATTTAAGCATACCTGAAGTACGTTTTATTTTTTAAAAGTATGATACTTTACATTTTCTTAGAAATTAATTTATACTTTATTTCTGGAACAGGTTTTAAATTTCCCAGAAGGCAGCACTCTAGAAATGAAACCCCACCTAATTACTAAATAAAAACAAATTTATGCCAAAGGGCTTTCTTTCTTGTTTACTTTTTCCTTTTCTACAACCATCACCACTATTTCCAAAACTTTTTAATCACCCCAAATTCTGCACCTATTAAGCAGTAATTTTCCTCTTTACCCCTCCAGCCCTTATGCAGTGTAGTAAATTACTTAATGTGGCTTTTCTACCCATAAATCTTTGTAAACTCCAAGGTGGGATTTGCTATGAGAAACTGAGGAGCTCCTGATTACTAAAGTTGTCCACCTGGAGTATTTCTGTTGGGAGCGGCACAAAACAATATTCTGGGAGGTTCCCACTCTCTGATTGGCTAGTTTGGTCACTCTGCCAGGCTCAAAAGGAGGCCTCCTAGAGGCAGAACTCTCTCTGACTGCTGGCTGAGGAAGGACACGCTCCTGAGAGAGACGTGCTGCTGAAAGAGACACGTGCTGCGCTGCTGGGAAAGAGACTCAAGAGACGCATTGCTGAGTGACACACTGAGGGGCATGCACTGTTGGGAGAGAGACTGTGACAGACTTTTGGCTGAGAGATGGTGGGCTGGGAGAGAGACTGAGTGTGTTCCTGACTTGAATGGTAGCCTGGTGCTTCCCTAATAAACCCCATAATCTGTGAGTTGTATGTGGCCACTGCAGTGAATTACTGAACCCAGGAGAGACTGTGGTGGGTACTTTGGGAGAAACGGCTGGTGAAAGGGCTGGTGGGAGGCAGCATGTCTGGCCTTGCAGGAATAGGCCTTGGGCTATTGATGGTGATTCTGTCTTCCTCTTGTGGGGTTCTGTTGTTGTTGTTATGTGCTGTCGAGTTGGACCCGACTCATAGAGACCCCTCCTTGGGTTGCCGAGGCAGTATCACTACGTAAGTAGATTGCCCCATCTTCCTTCCGAGGAGTTGCTGGTGGGTTTGAACCACCAGCCCTCTGGTTAGCAGTCCAGTGCCTTAGGCACTATGCTACCAGAGCTCCCTGTGGGGTTCTAGGAGGTCAGAATATGTGGCCTCCTTGTCCTTTTTGCACCTTGGTAACCTCTAAATATACTTTCTGTCCCTATGAGTTTGCCTGTATTAAATATTTCAAGAGAAGATGAATCTTCCAATATTTGGCCATTTTTGTCTGTCTGACATTTGTTGTTATGTGCCATTGAGTCAGACCTGACTCACAGCAACCCCTCCTTGGGTTTCCAAGGCAGTATCACTACAGAAGTAGATGGCCCCATCTTCCTTCCAAGGAGTAGCTGGTGGGTTTGAACCACCAGCCTTCTAGTAGCAGTCAAGTGCCTTAGGCACTACGCTACCAGAGCTCCCTTCCATTGTGTGGATATACCAAATTTTGTCTATTATTTCATCTGTTGATGGATATTTGGTTTGTTTCCACCTTTTGGCTATTGTAAATGATGCTGCTATGAATACTGATATACCATTACCTGTTTGAGTCCTGGTTTTCAATATTTTATATACATACCATGGAATTGTTGGGCCATGTTAACTTTATAAGGAACCATCAAACCATCTTCTTTAGCAGCTGCCATCATTTTACACTGCTACCAGAAACAAACAAGGGTTCCAGTTCCTCCACATCCTCCCCAACACTGATCTTCCTGTTTTTTTTTTTTTTTCAAAGAAAAATAATCACCATCCTAATGGATGTGGTTTTGATTTGCATTTCCCTAATGACAAATGTTACTGAGCATCTTTTCATGTGCTTATTGACCATCTGTGTATTTTCTTTGGTGAAAAGTCTACT
The DNA here is from genome assembly GCF_000298275.1 of Orycteropus afer afer. NCBI lineage: Eukaryota > Metazoa > Chordata > Mammalia > Tubulidentata > Orycteropodidae > Orycteropus > Orycteropus afer. The sequence goes on along the minus strand of NW_006921602.1, from coordinate 12,109,316 downwards.
CAAGTCCTGTCCTCATATTTTTAATTGTGTTGTCCTTTTTTTGTGATGCATTGTAAGAGTTCCTTAAAATGTACACATGGCTTTCCTGACTAGGAAATTACAAGAGCTCTTTAGCAGATTAAAAATTATTGCTAATAGCAAAAACAACAAATCCAATTCACCAATTGTAGGTGGAGAATGATATCAAATTTTCCTGGTTTACTTTAGAGTGGTCAATAAAAAGCTGTCTTATAGCATTACATCAAACTGAAATGGGAGAAATATGTATTTCTAGTATTACAATCTTCATGTAATATACAAAATAAATAGTATGCTGGGTTAAAATCATGAGTTCATTAGCTCAAGGTCATCCTGTTTACATAAACTAATGGACTTTGTGAGACAGGAATGATAATCTATCATGAATGAATATTCACTTTAGTGGATATACTACTTTATATAATAGCATTAAGAAAATAAATAAAGTTAAAAAAAATTAATTTAAAGAATTATAGCTATGAATCCGATTGTGAAGTAGAAAATAATCACTGATTTTCCATTTGTCTATTTCAGACTTTCATATACTGGCTTTGTCAAAAATAAGGAACATAAATATTTAAATTTTAAGGTCAAAATAAGCTGAGCCTTTGCTGATAGTCAAGACAGATTATTAAGCTTCTAAATTTCAGAGAATAGCTGACGTAAGTTATAATGACACTATTTATAAGAGTAGAACTGCTGGATAAGTGTGTGCTTAACTTTATAAGAAACTTCCAGCTTCAGGTATCTCATCCCACATCAGTGTCCAAAACAGAAAAGGCAAGAGGAAAAGTCCTTCTCTTCGTGCATTGTTTTTTTGGTCAAAAAAGAAAACTTTTTCTAGAAGCTCTGATATTGGCATGCCAACAAACTGTGTGCAGTATCTGTCATTCTCACTGTTTCCTCAAAGAACAGCATCAAAGCCTTATCTGATGTTTGAAACAGGATAAATTTCCAAAATCAGTATCTCACTCAAGGTAAGTATTCAATAATCTTCATCAAAAACAGTGTGTGTGTGTGTGTGTGTGTGTAAAATTATCAAACAATTTAAGTACAAATAAAAGACTCATAACTAATTTTGGCTTAAAAAATACAAAATAAGAACTGCCCTTTCATTAGCTTAAGAAGTTATCAAAATTGCTTTATTTTAGCCAAAACACATTGTATGAGTGTTCTTCTTAAAGAGAAAAACACTTTACATGTTCTGGTACTGTTTCTTTTTTCCACAGATTCCATTCTCACCATTCTATTCTCCCACTGCTCATCAGTCTATTCCCATCTGACAATTTTCAGCCCTTCAGTACCTCATATTCTTTATACTTCCCCACTCAGAACAAAATATTACCATTTAAAAAAACATGCTAGGCCATATATGAATGTAATACAAAGTATCTTCTAGTCACCATTTTTTCTGTCACTACCAAATGGGGAGCTCTGGTGGCATAGCGCCTAAGGGATGTGACTGCTAACCAGAAGGCTGGCAGTTCAAACCCACCAACCACTCCTCAGAAGAAAAGCTGGGCAATCTGCTTCTGTAGAGATACCGCTTCGGAAACCCAAGGAGGGGTGTCACTATGACTTGGATCTGACTCAATGGCATTGAGTACAACCAAATGAGCAAAAAACTGTAATTGTGATCAACTTGTTAGGAATTAAAAACTGATCAACTAAGCAAAACCAAACACTAAAACGTACACATCCATATCCAATCAGAGAAATAGAAACTGCATAAAAAAAGGATCTTTCCCTGTTGATGTACTGCTGTAACCATTTTTCTTTTTTGTAACGTGATTTGGGTTAAAATTTACTGAGCACAATCATTTTCCACACAAAAGTTCTTACACATTTTGTTTCATGACATCAACTGCAATCCCCATAATATAACAGTTCTCTTCCCACTTCCTCCCTGCAGTTATCTTTCCCCTTTGTCCTTCTTTCCTATGCACTCCTGCCCTCTGAGCTATCTCCCTGCATAAATACTGCCCTTCAAATCCCCCATGGTTGATTGCTCTAAGGAGTGTACTCACCTAGCATAAATGTTCATCTTATACGCCTGGTTATTGTTTGCTGGAAGCCACAGAAGTGAGTTGGAAATGACTTCAGTTACAGGCCTGAGGGTAACTAAGGGCCATAGTCTCAGGGGTCTCATAAGGCTCTATCAGACCAGAAAATCTATTCTTTTTTTTTTTTTTATGATTTTGAGTTTTGTTCCACATTTTTTTCTACTCTATCCAGGATCTCTTATTTTGAACCCTTTCCAAGTGGATGACAGGGGTAGCTGGGTATCATCCAGTTCTTCTTGTCTCAGGGTCATGCAGGCTGAGGTTTGCATAGTCCACTAGTCCACTGGACTGTTTCCATGTGTCTTTGGTTTTCTTCATTCTTCTTTGCTCCAGACAAGGAAAGACCAATTGCTGCATCTTAAATGGCCATCTGCAAGTTTTTAAGACCCCCTGTCACTACTCACCAAAGTAGGATGGCAGATGTCTCCCATGACCAAGGACCATGGGACTTTGAAAATGAGCTAAACAAATAAACAAAAGTCCTAGAAGAAAACAACTTTCTTGATTTTATAATAACTTAGCGTCCTTGTTGTTGTTACTTGTCAAGTTGGCCCCCAACTCATGTTGACCTCATGCACAATGGAACAAAACACTGCCCTATTCTGTATCATTCCCGTGACGGTGGAGATCAAATCATTGTAATCCATATGTCTTCAGTTGGCTGACTTCAGCCCTTCAGTACCTCATATTCTTTGTACTTCCCCACTCAGAAAAA
>NW_006921602.1:12091544-12106100 GCF_000298275.1 Orycteropus afer afer | reverse complement strand
TTTTGGTCAATGACATGAGACAAAGTATATGTGAACTGCTGTATGAAAAGTGAATTTACTCTGTAAATCTTCACCCAAATCCTAATAAAAAAAAAAAAAAAAAAACATGCTAGGCTATATATGAGTGTGATACAGAGTATCAGGCCTTTCTTCCTAGCCTGTCTTAGTCCGGAAGCTCCGATGAAATCTGTTTAGCATCATAGCAACATGCAAGCCTCTACTGACAGGCAGCCAATGACTGTGCATGAGGTACACTGGTAGAGAATCAAACCTAAGTCTCTCACATGCAATGTCAGATTTCTACCACTGAATTACCACTGCCCCTACATTGGCTTCCGAAGGTATCACTATTACAAGGATAATTATGACTATAACAGCTTTTCAATTTCTGATTTTTAAAACAACTCTTAAATTCATAAATAATTATCAAGGTGACCTGAAACTATGTAAAATGGCTTTTCCGTAACATTTAGCTAGTACTATTCAAACGTAAGAAAGAAAATCCTATTGAAAATGTCCCACAAGTTATATTTTAAATTATAGTATTCTCACTGCCACTTCTAAAATCAGGTATTTAAACAAACGGAAAAATTCAACTATAACGTAGCATCTAAACACTTAATATTTGAACTAAATGACTGCCAAAACTTGCTCCTACAAAATAGAATCGATTGGAGACTGCAGATGCTTCCAACATTACCTAAATAAGATATTGAATTATATTATTTTTCAAACAACTATTCCATCACTTCACACCTGTTAGGATGGCTATCAATAAAGGTTAACATGACAAGTGTTGGCAAGGATACCAATAAATTGGAACCCTCCTGCACTGCTGGTGGGAGTATAAAATGGTACAGCTGCTGTAGAAAATAGTTTGATGGTTTCTCAAAAAGTTACACAGAACTACCATATGAGCCAGCAATTCCACTCCTAGGCATATACCCCAAAAGACTTCAAAGCAGGGACTCAAACAGATACTTTTACACCAACATGCACTGCAACACTATTCACAATAGCCAAAATGTAAAAACAACCCCAATGTCATTCAAAAGATGGATGATAAACAAAATGTGGTATATTCATACAATAAGATATTATTTATCCATTAAGAAAAATATAGTTCTGAATATGCTATGACATGGATGAACCTTGAAAACATTATGCTAAGTGAAGTAAGTCAGGCATAAAATGACAAATACTGAATGATCCTACTTATATGAAATATTAAAAGTAGACAAGTGCACAGAGATCAAAGTTTACTACTGGTCACCAGGTGCTAGTGATGGGAGAGATAATATATACTCAATAAGGTTGGGCAATCCTACTTCTGTAGTGATACCGCCTCGGAAGCCCAAGGAGGGGTCGCTATGAGTCAGGTCTGACTCGATGGCACATAACAACAACAACAACAGCAACAGTATGCTAAAACAGGCATTTATATACTGATGATAACAGTGTTAGGAGCCCTAGTGCTGCAGTGGTTAAAGCAACTGGCTGTTAATTGAAAGGTCAGCAGTTCAAACCCACCAGCTGCTTGATGAGATAAAGATGTAGCAGTATTGCTTCTACAGAGATTACTGTTTTATAAACCCTATGGGGCAGTTCTACTATACGGTCATTATGAGTTGCAGTCAACTCAAAGGCAACAGCTTTGTTTTTTGGTTTTAGATAGGAGTTTTTTTCAATGGCTATGACCTTTTGGAAGTAGATCACCAGGTCTTTCTTCTAAAGTGCCTTTAGGTGGATTTGAACCACCAACCTTTCAGTTAGTAGCCTAGCACTTAACTGTTTGCACCAACTAAGGACAGCCACTGGACAGCCATTGAAAGTCTATGGAGCACAGTGCTATTCTGAAACACATGGGTCACCATGAATCAGAATCAACTTGACAGCAAAAAGCTTCATTTTTTGGATATAAAAGGTACAGTTTCTAGACATTGTATATTGTTTTAAGTATCCATATCATATGTTCACTGACATGCTGATGAATACTAATTTGCATCTATAGCTATTGCCACTCTAGTGAGGTTCAGATCTACGTATATATAGTCAGGTGCACACTTCATTTTTTTTTTTTTTTTTTTACCTAGACAACCTATCCACCCCACTGCCGATGAATCAATTCTGACTCACAGTCACACCCATAGGGTTTCCAAGGCTGTAAATCTTTAGGGAAGCTGACTGCCTCATCTTTCTCTTGCAGAGCAGTTGGTAAGTTTGAACCACTGACCTGTCAGTTAGCAATCCAATGCCTTATCCATAGCACCACCAGAGCTCCTAGAGAACCTACAGACACATCAAATTCAACAATCCTAACGGAACTCATCCCCAATTGGCTTCCACTTCTCCCAGCCCACCCCTAATAAAATCTAAACTTACTTTCTTTCTAGGGTTATCTCAGTGAACATAATCACTATCTACCTAGTGACTTAAATTATAGAGGAGAGGTCAATTTTAGCTCTTAACACTCAACCATAGACTTCCCTCCATCTTCATGACAAAGAAACCATTCTCCCACAGGGATGGTAACAGAATCTCTTAACTGGTTTCCCTGCTTCCAGATTTCTCCCCTCAACTCTCTTACCTGTACACACCAATTCATACACCAGTATAGCCAAAGGGAGCTTTCTCAAATGAAAGTCTGATTATGTCACTTTCCAATTCAAAAGCCTCTAATGGTTTCCCACTGCAGTTAGGATAAAATGTAAAATCCTTTACAGGGTTTAAGGTCCTTTATGATTTGACACCTGCTTACCTCTCCAGCTTCATTTCTGTTTAATCCTCCACCTTATACTGTATGTTCCAAAATGCCAAACTTACTTCCATTCCTCCAAAGGGTCCTCCACCTGCATTCCTCTTTTATCTCTGCTCTTCATTATGTTAATGAATTCTGGTCTTTTGCTTTTACCTCAAATGTCTTTTTCTCTGGAAAACTTTTCCTGGCTCTTCAATTCTGGGTTACATGCCCCTCTTCTGTATTCCTTTAGCACTCTAACACAGCACTGATCACAGTGTACTGTAATTGCTTTTTCACATGTATATTCACAACTCTGTGGAGCTTGTTTATTCACTTGTATATTCAACAGCTCTGTGAAGGTAAGCACTGTTACTCACTCTCCATTTTATTCATAGGGCCTCGTATAATATGTTCTCAAATATTTAGTGAATAAATGAATGCATAAATCAATGAATGAGGTCTCAATTTCGGTTTTCAATCAATAAACAGATTTAACAAAGTTGAAAAACTCAAACTCCAGAGATCATAATCTTTGCCATCATTCTGAGGAAAAGGAAAAACATAATAATCACTAGTACTATAACAATTACATCCTGCCACGATATCTGCAATGTGTCACACTGTAGAAAAGGCACTGGTCATTAGAAAAGTATGACCCAATTTTTAGCCACCTTTGGTGGCACAAGAGGACACAAGAAGATGAAAACTCATGACCAAAGAAACCAGCTTCGTTTTAAACTGAAAATTCTCATTGAGAAGCTTCTCTAGGTGATATTTATCACCTGTGCATTTTTTCAAGGCCCTGCAGAAACATCCTATTTAACAAAGGTACAAGGTTGGTGAGGTAAAAGATCGAAGTTAGAAATCTGCATTTTTCATACTTGCCACTAATGTGCATCCTTCCATTTGATTTACCTTCTCCAACAGGAAAAGGGATATATTTGAAACTATCTTTTTACTGGAAGAAAAAAAGATTTAAAGAATTGTTTAAAAATATATATATGTAACACATAACTCTGTAAATATTATTTCTATATAAATGAACCTTAAGGGAGTACAGCAATTACTGAAATAGTTGGCATAATTAAAAGCATCTATATTGATGCACTTGACTGCTGACCAGAAGGCTGGCTGTTCAAACCCACCAGCCACTCCTCGGAAGGAAGGTTGGGCAATCTACTTCCGTAGTGATGCTGCCTCAGAAATCCAAGGAGGGTCGCTATGAGTCGGGTCCAACTCAACGGCACAGAACAACACACTGATTCAAGGAGTCCCTGGATGTTGCAAATGGTAAACATGACGGGAGGTTGAAGGTTTGAGTCCACCCAGAGATGTCTTAGAAGAAAGGCCTAGCATCTACTTCCAAAAAATTAGCCATTAAAAACCCTATGGAGCAGTTCTACTCTGAAACATCTGGGGTTGATTCAACACCAACTAGAGTGGTGGTGATTATTTATTTAAAGTGGAGTTCTTAATTCAATCAACAAGTGAATGCCTCCTATTTACCGAAACTAGACTAGTCACTGGGGATATAACAGTGACTATACCAAAAACCAAACCCACTATCATCGAGTCAGATCGGACTCATAGTGACTCCTCCTTGGGTTTCCAAGGCAGTATCACTACGGAAGTAGACTGCCCAATAATTCCTGTACTCACAGATCTTACAGTATAAGACAAACCACTGAATAAAAAAACCCTACAAACTGAAACTATGCTACAAAGGAAGCAAAAATCTGCTGAAATAAAGGTTATGGCAAAGGATAGAGAGGAGAGTTTTGGATAGAGCATGGAAACCACATTTAAACAGTGTTCTGAAGCATGAGAATGAGCCAACCTTGTCCAGAACTAAGAATAGAGCTTCCAGATAAGCCTGCAAAGAAAAGCTCTTAGTGAAAGACGACCAATGAGGTTGGGGATTACATACACAGGTATCAGGAGACCATCATTCAGAACTTGGTAAGGCTGCTAATATTGCAATGAGAAGCCATTTTAACATTTAAAACAAGGAAGTAACATTTATACTTAAAAGATTTAAGTTTAGTAAATCTTCATCCAAATCCTAATAAAAAAAAAAAAAAAGATTTAAGTTTATAAAAGAAATTTATATTTTTTAAATTACTGACTCTGAGTGACATGTGACCTTATCAGTGGAGTTTACCTAGACTTACTTGCCTTTTCATAGATAAGAATATTCAGAGGTGAGGAAATTGAGGCTCAGAGAGGCTAGATTCATTGCTTAGATCAAAGAGTCAAACCCAGACAAGAGTCCAAATCCTGAGCTCTCTCTCCTTGGCACATTTACCAAGGACCCTGCTCATTTACTCACCCATTCAGCCCCACTGAGTCAAAAGTGCACTGGACTCACAACTGTCCTCCTGAAACAATAAAAGAACAAACGCATGTGGTGATTTTAAAATAAGTCCACAAACGGTTTGCTAAGGAGCCTAATTCATCCTCCCTTGAGTAACTTAAAACTTGTTTGTTTCCCAAAGTGAAAGTTCTTCACCACTTGAATTCATGCCCTTGTTTGTGATAAAATTTCCCCATGGGGTCTCACTGTTTGTTTCTGACAGCTTTATCGAGATAGTTCCCATACCATGCAATTCTTCCATTTAGAGACTATTTCACTGTATTTTAAAAATAATTTTTAACCCAGGAGATTTTAAACTGGGTCTAGCTTTAGCCCACAATTAGTGCAAATGATTTTTCTTCAGTCTATTTACCTGATAAATAGTTATCTCATCAGTTTCTCTAATTGGTTCATTCATTTTGCTAACTTACAAGAATAGGTAGTGAGCTCAGGCCTTGAGCAATTGCTAATAGCTAAGAAAAGAAACTTATGAAATTGTTACCCACCAATTTCTCTTGCCTCTGGACCTCACTTCTAAATCCTGTTCATCTAAGTTTGGAGAGGACTTTTTCTATGCAGAAGTGAACCAACTACGACATTACAAGCTTTTATCAGAAAAAAGGGGGAAAATGATATAAATATTCTTATAAATAAATACTATAAATAAATCATATGCAGCTTCTTTATTGGTCCTGCTATTGTGGCCTTAAAACATAACTGAGCCATTTAACCAACTGACTTTCTTCTTCCTGTGACCCTGTGACCTATTAATAGGATTTTCAAGCTTTCATTCTGTGATTCTTAAAAGAGTTGTGTGACCCTCCTGGAAAAGATAGTTGCAATTATTTTCTTTCAATCTTGTCCTAATAATACTGTGCCTGACAGGCATTCCTCAAAACCTGTGGCATGCAAACAGGAACGTTTTCTGTTTTCCTTAACTCTGGTGGAGTTATATTTGCTATTTTTGTTTTATTTTTTCATTAATTCATTATACTATATTCTTTGGGAGGTAGGTAGGATTGAGGGGCTAATGGATATAAATCTACTTTTATAATACCTTCTTTCCTAGAAAACTACTTACTTTTGGACAAATGTAAACCTGGATTTTTGCAGATCTTCACCCATTAGACTTTGAGCTGAATGACTTTTTGAAGCTTCATAAAATTTGTTACATTCTATTTACCTGTAAAATTATATATACTTTGAACTTTTACTGAAGCCTAGTCACTCTCAAATGATAAAAACCTGACATCCCTCACAGCATGAAAAGGAACACAGCCCATTTTTTCCCCAAAAAAAGTGTTTTGAGTAATGTTTTCAGAGTAGGTAGCCTCCAAAGGTGATTACTTTAAGGTAGCAATACTTTCTGTTTGGATTTTAAATAATTAAAAGCTTGTTTCAAAATGAGTTTTATTAATCATGCCTACTTCTTGTATTTATGTTACACACCTTTCAGCATAAATATAATACCTTTCAGCTGAATGAATAAAAGCATAAAATGAAAATGTGCTTGCCTAAAAGGATTAATGGAAGCAAAAGAAAAAGAAATAAACAGAAAAAGTAGAGTGATGGCCTAAGTAAATGAGAACTTTTTTTTATTTTCATGATAATTCCATCCAAACAGGCACATATCAAGAAATAAACTCATTAATGGTGAGGTTGCAATCCAAATGCTGAGAAAGACTAGACACAGAATGTAAATGTGTAGGTTGCTGGGGAGGTGGACAGCGATGGAAGGAATAGTGGGAGTCCCATCTAAAGGGCACAGCTATTTTATTTTAGTTTAAACACTGTGCAAGATACCAGTTTGCAATCACTAGAGGAGCTCTGGTAGCATAGTGGCTAAAAGCACTTGACTGCTATCCAGAAGGCTGGCGGTTCAAACCCACCAGCCACTCCTCGGAAGGAAGGTTGGGCAATCCTACTTCCGTAGTGATACTGCCTCGGAAACCCAAGGAGGGGTCGCTATGAGTCGGGGCCGACTCGACGGCACATAACAACAACAACAACAAAGTTATCAAAGTGAAAGATGGCTATTTCCCTTACCAGAAACAAGGATGAGAACTCAAAAAACAAAACAAAACAAAACAAGCATCCTTTAAAAATAAATGGTATCTTGTTCAGCAATTAAAAAAAAAAACCAATAGTGAGAGTTTGAAATAACTGCAACACTTTCTACAGAGTTCAGAATGTCATGATTAGTAGTGTTAGCCAGACCTAATTTCTTTCATTGTACCCTTTAAGCAGATAAATACAATTCATTTTAGTTTCTTAATTAAGGAAAAAAATCCAATTTCTCAATTTCAAATTCAAATGAGAACACTTTAATATATAATTCCAATGAAATAAACAGCATTCAAAATAAAAGCATATTCCACATTGAAATGATGCATTTACATGTAATGAGTATATAAAAGAAAAAGGCTATAATATGTATTACCACAACGCATGGGCTACTGTCTGATAATGAATATAGCTGCTTCTGATACTGAGGTACGTTAAAGTCACAGACACTGCAGATTTCTATTCATTAAAGATGTCTTGTTAGCCTATACAACTATGAGACCAGAAGAACTAGATGGTGCCCGGCTACCACTGTCATCCACTTGGAAGGGGATCTATGTAGGAGATCCTTGATAAAGAGGGAGAACAATGTGGAACAAAACTCAAAATCATGTGGAGGGGGGAAAAAAGGGGGGGACACCAGGTTTGCTGGTCCAATAGAGCCTGGTGGAACCACTGAGACTATAGCCCCTAGCTGCCCTTCAGGTCTGGAATTGAACCCACACCTGTGGTTTCCAGCCAAACAAAATACAGGCATATGAGTTAAACATTTACCTCAAGTAGATACACTCCTTGAAGAGAACAATCATGAGAGAAGGGCTGCTTAGGCACACGGAGACGGCTCAGGGGGCAGGAGTGTATGGAGGGATGGACACTAGGAAGAGGTAACTATGGGGAGGAAGTCGGAGGGGAGCTGTTGCATTGTGGTAAACTGTGGTCAATGACATGAGACAAAGTATATGTGAACTGCTGTATGGAAAGTGAATTTGCTCTGTAAATCTTCACCCAAATCACAATTAAAAAAAAAGATGTCTGGTTAAAGACCTAACACTAACATTGGTAAAGTCTCCCAGTTATGAAATAATTATATCATTAAGCTTTCCTCAGCAACCAAGGCAGTGAGTGGGGTGGTGTCAAAGGAGATGAGTTGGGGTTATAATGATTTTGGTCATGAAGATTTAATTCTTTTTTATTTTTCCTCCTCTTCCCTCCCATCTCTGGTAACCAACAAAGTCTGAATTCTTTTCCTGTAAGTTATTGATAAATTACACCAAGCAGTGATAGATCTCACAAGAGTGTCTGCTATGCCCTAATTAGATCTTATATACTGTTACATTTTACTATTTTTATTCCTTTTTCTCAACTAAATTGTATTAAGAAATGTTTTTCACCTTTTGAAATTCTCATTCTATATTTCTCTCCTCTCCTCTCTTGGATCATAAATGCTCATTATAACACTAATGTTCTTATATTCCTATTTCTGGTTTTATGTATTGTTGTTGTTGCTGTTATGTACCGTCAAGTCTAGCCTATAGTTCTGTACTACAGATACTGTACATTTGGTACATGGAAACCAAGTTCTAAACTCTGCTACTCCAAATAGCTACTCCAAAGTAGCTCCCTTTAATCGTGGTGATATAAAATGCACTCCACTTTTATCTTCCTCTTGCTTTTGTCAAGAATGAATCATTCCTGTTATGCTATGTGGGTATTTGTTGATAACTTAAAGGGCTACTGTTCTGGTTATCTAGTACTGCTCTGACAAGAATATGCCACAAATGGGATGGCTTTAACAAACAGGAGTTTATTCTTACAATTTGGAGGCTTTAAGTCCAAGTTCAAAGTGCCAGGCTCTAAGGGCTGGGTAAAAGCCCCTCAACCTTGGGGTCCAGCTCTGCCTCCTGTTCCCAGTCCACTAGAGCTAGAGGTGTTTCTTCACTCAGACAGCTGCTGGCTGCTGAGGCCAAGAAGTCCCCAGGTTGACAAGTCAAAAAGCACAGTCCCGATGTTACCAAACCACACGGGCAGGCCATTAACTTAAGTCCATCATAAGTCCCAAGGTCAGCAGAGCATAGCAGGCTGCTGAGCAATGACACGGTTACATGCAGGGTCCAAGCATGCCATAGGCTAGAAACCACTCCCAAAGCTGCTGCTTCTATACAGGAAGCAGACCATATACCCAAAGCAGCTACTCAGCTGCTTGTAGTAGATCCCACCATGGAGGTGATTGCCAGTTTCATCATGGGGAATAACGTCCACCAGTTGCCCAGCCACTCAACCAGGCCCAGACAAGTTGACACAAAAACATAACCACCACAGCTATTATTGAAACTTTGCTACAGTAATGAATACAAGTACTATTCTACTTTAATTTTTTTAATCCAATCTCAAAGAATTATTTATTAATCGTTGACAACACTTAAACATGGGAGCTCTGGTAGCATAGTGTCTAAGGCTACTAACTAAGGCTACTAACTGCTAACCAGAAGGCTGGCGGTTCAAACCCACCAGCCACTCCTTGGAAGGAAGGTTGGGCAATCTACCTCCGTAGTGATACTGCCTCGGAAACCCAAAGAGGGGTCACTATGAGTCAGGTCCAACTCGGCACATAACAACAACACTTAAACACACAAGAAATCTCATCCTTCTGATTAGACTGTTTAAAGTGGTATTTACTTCCCTACTTCCTTCAAAGGGCCATTATCTGCTTATCCTCTCACTTTATAGCTTAAGGTGAATAAAGCAAAAGGAATAAATTCCTTCCAGCATTCTTAATGCAAAGCCACTTTTCACCCCGCAAATCATGTTTATTCTCTGCATATCCTTCACAGGACATAAAGAAAATCTAAAAGTAGTTCATTTTTTTAAAATAAAAAATTCACTTTGGTAAGTCATTTGTTACACTATACAACATTGACATCTATAACATCTAAAATTTACTGGGTCCTTATGTGCCAGGTACTCTTCCAATGTTTTAAATACAGTAATTCATTAAACCCTTTACAACCCTTTGAGGTAGAAATATTTTTACTATCGTCCTCATTACACAGAAAGGAAACCAAGTCAACTGCCTAAAGTCACAAAACTGGGAAGCAGTGGAGCCAGGATACTCAAGCAGTCTGGCTCAAGAGCCCATGACCTACATTACTGTGCATTTATAAACACTGATTACTGGAGTAAACAGCTAAGGCCCTTAGTTACTAACTCAAAAGCTAGAGGCTCAAGTCCACCCATAGGCACCTTGGAAGAAAGGCCTGGTAATCTACTTCCAAAGATTAAGCCACTGATATAACATAGTTCATAAACTTAATGCTCTAAATCCTAGCTTGGTAAGTAGCACCTGGAATCTTAAAAGCTTATGAGCAAACATCTAGGATACAACTACTGGTCTCTACCCATCTAGAGTAAAAAAAGAATGAACGACACCAAAGACTCAAGGAAGAAACTACTCCATAGGATAATAGCCATACCAACCAGTATCTTCTAACCTGAGACCAGAATTAGATGGTGTCTGGCTACTACTACCAACTGTTCTGACCAGGGACACAACAGAAGGTCCCAGTTAGAATGGGACAAAAACTTAGAACAAAAGTCAAATTCATAAAAAAAAAAGATAAGACTTACTGAACTGATAAAGACTGGAGGAACCTTCAAGACTACTGCTCTAAGATACCTTTTTAATATAAAACTGGAACTACTCCCAGAGGTCACCTTTCAGCAAAACTATAGATTAGATTATAAAACAAGCATTATCACCAGTGAGTAACGTGTTCCTTTTTTATTTTTTCTCATTTCAACTTTTTGCTTTTTAGTTTATTAAAACAACATGATGTAGTCATCTTCTATGTTCAGACAAATCTTTTTTATAAATCTTTCCAATAGGAGTTTGAAATCCAGCCAGATAGTAATCAGCCTCCTGCTGTGAATTCTCTTTTAAATGTGATGAGTATATAGGCCTCTCGAAATTATCAGAAGGCTAAAGCCCTGAGTGGACTCTCAAAAATAAAAGATAGACTAATATCTTTAAGTGTAAAAATTCCAGACGAAAATTTTCCTCTGCTAATGATCATCTGACTTCTTCTGAGCCTCTGAGGAGGTGTCTGAGGCAAGAGGCTTCTAAAATTTCCATAACCAATTAGCTGATTCTGTTCAGAAATACGACATACCTGTCTTTCTAACATAGTCTGAATCTAGATTTCTCATCCTGGCTGATTAGTAATAAGTCCTTTAAACAATTAACTATATGAGACCAAATGGTCAACATTTACCCAAAAGCAAAGATGAGAAAGCAAGGAAGGGAAGGGAAGGGAAGTTCGAGCAATAGAAACAACAAACAGAAGGGAAACAATGAAAATGCTGACACATTATGAAAACTGTAACCAATGTCACAGAACCAATGTCCCATCTCGTTGTTGTTATGTGTCATCAAGTCAGACCTGACTCATAGTGACCCCTCCTTGGGTTTCCGAGGCAGTATCACTACGGAAGAACATTGCCCAACCTTCCTTCCAAAGAGTGGCTGGTGGGTTTGAACAGCCAGCCTTCTGGTTAGCAGTCAAGTACCTTAGGCACTATGCTACCAGAGCTCCTAAACATATATTAACATATATTATTAAATATATTAACAACTTACATTTAAACAATGAAGCTGGTTGTTCTAATGCAACAGTTTGTATTAATTACAGAGCTTTTTACATTTTAGTTTAATACCTATAATAGTAATAGGAAATGTATCTTGACTTCCAAAGAATATATATTCAGCTAAAGCTACCTGGGAGGAGGGGAATAAAGAAACCCTAACATGCACCTCCTAGAAGTGAAAACGAGAGAGTACTATTTTTTCTAAGAGCATCTCAAATAGAGAGCTCAAAAGGGAGCTTTTAATTTAAAACTAAAGCAATGAAGCCAGTCAAGCCTGAACTACTCAAATCTTCTACCTACTGTAACAGATGACAAAAAAACTAAAAACCAAATTCACTGCCATAGAGTCAATTCTGACTCATGGCGATCCCCTTTGGGTTTCTGAGGTGGTAAACCTTTACGGAAGTAGAATGCCTAGTCTTCCTTCCATGGAGTGGCTGGTGGGTTTGATCCTCCAACCTTCTGGTTAGTAGTCAAATGCTTTAGGTACTACACCACCAGAGCTCCTTGTAACAGATAACAGTAGTCAAAATCTCTCTCTTTTCAAATTGATTGAAAGAAGAAAACAGTTCACTCCTAGAATTACATGGTTTCTCTAATTTAGCATAAATCCAAACCAAAAAAATCCAAACTCACTGCCATTGAGTCAATTGCGACTCACAGTGACCCTTCCTAGTGTTTCCAAGGCAGTATCTCTACGGAAGTAGATTGCTCAGTCTTCCTTCTAAGGAGTGGCTGGTGGGTTTGAACCACCAGCCTTCTGCTTAGCAGTCAAATGCTTTAGGAACTATGCCACCAGAGCTCCTAGGGCAAGTCCAGAGATCACAAAATTATTTGGATCTACTGCTGGTCTCTTCTCATTTGGCGCTAAGAAGAGTGGAGAAAATCAAAGACTCAAGGAAACAATTAGTTCCACGGATTAATGGAGCACGTGAACCACAGCCTCTACTAGCCTGAGACCAGAAGAACTAGATGGTAACCAGCTACCACTACTAACTGCTCTGATTACAATAGGAGGTCCCAAGCAGAGTGGAAGAATAATGTAGAACAACATCCAAAATCATAAAAAAGACTAGACTTACTGTGATCCTTAGACTTACTTACCCTTACTTACTTACCCTTAGACACCCTTCAAACCTGGAACTGAACCCACCCCTGGGGATCACCTGTCAGCCAAACAGACAGGCCTGTTACATGAACAATAACACCTATAAGGAATGTGCTCTTCAGAACAACCAACTACACAAGCCCAACAGGGCAGTATTTGCCAAAAAACAAAGTTCAGAAGGCAGGAAGGGGGAGGAAAGGAGGACAAATGGAAATGGGGAACGCAGGGAGGAAGTAGGAAAAGTGCTGATACATTGAGGGAACTACAACTAATACTGTCAAACAAAATGTGTACAATTGTTGAATGGGAAATTAATGTGCTCTGCAAACTTTCACCCACGCTTCCTTCCCTCCCTCCCTTCATCAGTCCATCTGTCTGTCTGTCTGTCTCTCTCTCTCTCTAGCATCTTTGGTTTCCCTACCACTAATGGTATGGAGTATAGTGCCTAAGGCATTTGACTGCTAACCAGAAGGCCGGCGGTTCAAATCCACCAGCCACTCCTCTGAAGGAAGACTGGGTAATCTACTTCCATAAAAACTTACCACCTCGGAAACCCAAAGGGGGTTGCTATGAGTTGGAATCAACTCGATGGCAGTGACTTTGGTTTGTTTTTTTTGGAATAGTATTTCCAGAAAAGTTAATACAAAGATTCAGATTATTGGCTAATATTACAAATATTGCTTAAGAGAATTCATGAAGAAAACTAAAAGTTTTATCAAATACTTCCAACCTGCTCTTTCAGAACAGAGGGGTGGTAACCCAACACAAGCCTATGGGCAAAATATTTTTCAGTACGTAGTAAAAGGGTTTTCGTATTCTATGTCACACAAAAAAATTTTTCAAGCCCAAACCAAAAAACCAAACTCACTGCCATTGAGTCGGATCTGACTCATAGAGACCCCCTCCTTGGGTTTCTGAAGCAGTATCACTACAGAAGTAGATCTCCCAATCTTCCTTCGAAGGAGTGGCTGATGGGTTTGAACCGCCAGCCTTCTGGTTAGCAGTAAAATGCCTTAGGCACTATGCTACCAGAGCATCTTTTTCAAGCCAAGCTACATGAAAAACAAAGTATCTTTAACCGAGCATCATCATATCAGGATGAAGCCAGTACTGAAGAGCCAGAAACACCTTGCACTGAAAATAAAGAACCATAAAAGTTCTTGGTTCTCGTTTTTCTTACTTTTTTTCCCAAAAAACTTTTAAACAAGGGTTTTGATAACTGCAGGTTGCTAACAGAGGCAGAGTCAGCTTAACTGGCTACAGAAGGCCAACAGGTAGCCCTGGTCAAAGTCCCAAATAATTATAGCCTTGTTTATCTCCATTTACTGCCTCAACCCTACCTACTTCTCAACCCAAAGAACAAGCATGTTTAATCTCACAGTTATGTTTGAGGATTTGAATTTTAAGGTTTAATAAGCAATTTCTCATGAAATTATTACGCAAACACACAAGTTTAGTAGTAAAGAGTCCCTATGATATTGATGGGGAAAATTAGAATTTCAGCCTCTTCTGCTGATCATTAAGAAAGTATTAGATTGTCACGCAGACTACATTCTGATTAGCGCTCCTCCAGTTTTTATGAATTGTGTTATCATTCCCGTTATTGCTATTGTTTTAGTATATGCTGAATATTTGTGCTTGTCCTCTTTT
>NW_006921602.1:12083229-12088804 GCF_000298275.1 Orycteropus afer afer | reverse complement strand
GTATCCTTCCCTTCAAGGCTCAGGGGTCCAAGATTATCTTCTGTGTCTGTGTTAATTGGTTTCCCTTTTCTTTGTTGAAGAGGGTCTTTGCAATCCTTCTGCCTAGTCCGCCATCTTGCCGGAAGCCCCCGCTCCTCCAGTTTTGAGGGACAACTTATTGACTCCCTTGGCTTATCTTAGTTACTTCATTTCAAAAACTTAAGGATAGGAAGAAAAGGAAACATACTAACAACTGCTCCAGCCTATAAGCTCTTTTAAGGGTAAGAGCAAATCTTTCTTGTTACTGAACCTCCAACTGTCTACACTGGGTCTAACACAAACTTGTTGTTAGCTGCTGTTGAGTCAGCTCTGACTCACAGTGACTTTATATGTACAAGAGAACAAAACACTGTCCTGTCCTGCGCCATCTTCATGATCACTATTGGTATATTTGAGTCCACAGTTTTGGCTATTTTGTCAATCTATCTCACTGAGGGTTTCCCTTTAGCTAACTCTAACAAACATGATGCCCTTTTCTGTGGTGCCCTGGTGACGCACTGGTTAAAATGCTCAGTTGCTAACCAAAAGGTCAGTGGTTCAAATCCAGTGAGAGAAAGAGGTGGCCTGCTCCTCTTATAAGACTTACAGCCTTGACAACCCTATACGGCAGATCTACTTTGTCCTATACTGTCACTGTTATTGTTATTGTTATGTGTCGTCAAGTCGAACCCGACTCATAGCGACCCCTCCTTGGGTTTCTGAAGCAGCATCACTATGGAAGTAGATTGCCCAACCTTCCTTCCGAGGAGTGGCTGGTGGGTTTGAACCGCCAACTTTCTAGTTAGCAGTCAAGTGCCTGTGTCACTATGAGTCAAAATTTGTTTTTGAAAATTGGTCTTTCCTGATGACATGTCCAAAGTAAGCAAGCTTAAGTCTCACCATACTCATTTCTAAGGGGCATTCTGGTTGCATTTCTTCTAAGACTGATTTGTTCACAGCCCCATAAAGTTATGATGCATGAATAAATGACATGTTCCTTAGTTCCGTAGTTAAGAAGACATCCATCAATCACTATACTAATTGTGGCTATTTTTCACTTGTCTGTCAAACTAGACTGTGGAACTCTTTGGGACCAGGGATTGATGTCTTATGTATATGTAGTATCAAGTGCTATGCCAAGAACAGAGTATAGTAAAAATATGTTGAAATGAATTGTTTCCAATTAACTAGAATTTACTTAACAAGTATAATTTCAATTTCCTGATGGTACAATGGTAAAGTGCTTGGCTACGAACAAAGGTTTGGCAGTTCAAACCCACAAGTTACACTGAGGGAGAAAAGACCTAGCAATCTGTTCCTGTAAAGACTATAGCCTAGGAAACCTCATGGAGTAGTTTTACTCTGTTATATAGCGTCCCTCAGAGCCAGAATGACCTCAGCAGCAACGGATATTGTGGTGATTATGTTTGTGTGTCAACTCGGCTGGCCCTGGTTGAATGGCTGGCCAGCTAGTGGTAGTTATTCCCCATGATGAGACTGGCAGTCAGCTCCATGGTGGGATCTACCCACAAGCAGCTGAGTAGCTGCTTTGGGTATATGATCTGCTTCCCATATATAAGCAGCAGCTTTGGGAATGGTCTAGAGCTTATGGCACACTTGGACCCTGCGTGTAGCCATGTTGTTGCTCAGCAGCCTGCCATGCTCTGCCGACCTTGGGACTTAAAATGGACTTGAGTTAATGGCCTGCCATGTGGTTTGGTAACCTTGGGACTATGCCGTTTTATTTGTCAACCTTAGGTTTGTTAGCCTCAGTAGCCATTAGATGTCTGAGTGCAGAGAAGCCTCTAGCTCCAGTGGGTCAGGAGCAGGAGGCACTGCTGAACCTTAAGGTTGAGGGGCTTTCACCCAGCCCCTAGAAACTGGAACTTTGAACTTGGACTTAAAGCCTCCAAACTGTAAGAATAAACTCCTGTTTGTTCAGGCCATCCCATCTGTGGTATATTCTTGTCAGAGTAGCACTAGGTAACCAGAACAGATATGAATCAGAATTGACTCAACTGCATACAACAACAACATCCACCATCTATCTCACTACTCATTCTACCCAAACCAAAAAACAAACCCACAGCCATCAAGTCAATTCTAACTCCTAGCAACCTTATAGGAGGAAGCAGAACTGCCCCACAAGCGTTGGGTTGTTTTTTTTTTTTTTTTTTTGCATATTTTATTGTGTTTCAGGTGAAAGTTTATACAGCAAATTAGATTCCAGTTCAACAATTCACACACAAATTATACTGTGACATTAGTTGCTATTGTTACCCCCCCTACACCCCACAAAGATTAGCACTCTCCCCATTTCTACTCTGCCTTCCTGAAAATTGTCATACCTCTAGTCTCCCTGACCCTCCTTGCCTTCTTATCTTTGCTTTTGGGCAAATGTAGCTCATTTGGTCTCATGTACTTGATTGCTGCCCTACAGGGTTCTCTACACTATAATCTTTATGGGAGCAGAATAGTTGATGGGTTGGTTAAACTGCCAGCCTTCAGTTAGCAGCCGAACAGTTAACTACTGCCCCACCAGGGCTCCTTACAACTCTGCTGTTGTTAGTGTTGTCAAGTTGGTTCTGACTCCTAGCGACCCTATGTACGACAGAATGAAACACTGCCCAGTCGTGCACCATCCTCACTATCATTACTATGCTTGACCTGATAGTTGTAGCCACTGATCAATCTATTTCACTTGAGAGTCCTTTTTGCTGACCCTCTATTTACCAAGCATGATATCCTCTTCCAGGGGCTGGTCTCCTGATTACATGACCAAAGTGTGATAGATGAAGCCTCACCACCCTCACTTCTAAGGAGCATTATGGCTGTACTTCTTCCAAGACAGAACATTCAATATTCTTTGCCAACACCATAATTCAAATTCATCAATTCTTCAGTTTTCCGTATTCACTGTGCTGATTTAATATGCATATTAGCCGACTAAAAATACCATGGCTTGGGTCAGGTGCACATTAGATGTCTTAGTGACATCTTTACCCTTTAACACTTAAAAGAGGTCTTTTGCAGATTTGCCATATGCAATATATCTTTTGATTTCTTGCTGCTACTTCCATGGGCACTGACTGTGGATCCAAGTAAAATGAAATCTTTGATAAGGTCAATCTTTTCTCCATTTATCATGATATTGCTTATAAATCCAGTTGTGAGGAGTTTTGTTTTCTTTATGTTGAGATGTAATCTATACTGAAGCCTATAGTCCTTGAGATCTTCATGAGTAAGTGCTTCAAGTTCTCTTCATTTTCAGCAAGCAAGGTTGTATCATCTTTATATCACAGACTGTTAATGAGGTTTCCTCCCATCCTGATGCCACATTGTTCTTTATATAATCCAGCATCTCAGATTATTTGCTCAGCATATAGACTCTGCTGGTATTTGAAATACCAGTGATATAGCTTCCAGCATCATAGCAACATGCTAGGCACCACAGCAGGACAGACTGACAGATAAGTGGTGGTATCCTGTCACCATTCTTACAGTCTTAAAATAAAAACACTCCAAACTCACTGCCATCAAGGTGATTTCGACTCATAGCAACCTCTCCTTGGGTTTCCAAGACGGTATCTCTACAGAAGTAGAATGCCCAGTCTTCCTTCCAAGGAGTGGCTGGTGGGTTTGAACCTCCAGCCTTCTGGTTAGCAGTCAAATGCCTTAGGCAGTGCACCAGGAGAGCTCCTTACAGTCTAGTTCTCTCAATATACTGTGAAGTCTCTTAAAAGCAAAGACACATTTTGTTATTTTATAAATATAATTTTATTTATCTTATTGTTGCTGTTGAGAACATACAGAACAAAATATATACCAATTCAACAACTTCTACACATACTACTTAGTGACAGTGATTACATTCTTGGAATTGTGTAATCATTCTCACCTTCCTTTTCTGAGTTGTTCCTCTCCTATTAACATAAATTTACTTCCCCTTAAGGTTCCTATCTTATCTTCGGAGCTGCTATTAATAATTTGATCCCAATCACTGAGTTAATTCTCTCCTTTTATTTCCCTGTCCTATCCTATGATGCATCATCCCTATTTTACAGATAAGGAAATGAAAGTGAAAATTATTTAGATAATTTTTCAAGGGAAAACAGTGAGAAGCAAAGTTAGTCTAGGGCTAGTTAGAATTTGTGATCTATACTGCTTCAGAAGACGTGTAAAAGTCTTATGAAAATAAAACTTTTTCTGACTATTGGATGACTAGTTAAGTGATCATGTCCCTCACCCAATCATTACCATATTAAATCAAGAGCAATGTTTACACATCAGTAATAGTAACTTAAAACTTGTTATATGTAAAATTTAAAACAAGTACAGTTATTATTAATTAATATTTATTTAACCCTGATGATGCAGTGGCTAAAGTGCTCAGCTGTTAACCAAGAAGTTGGTGGCTCAAACCCACTAGCCACTGCAGGAGAAAGATATGGTAGTCTGCTTCCATAAAGATTTACAATCTTGGAAACCTTATGGGACAGACAGTTCTACTTTGCCTATCAGGTCACTCTGAGTCAGAATCAACTCACTGTTACCACACAGCAGTCCTTGAGTGGTACAAATGGTTAAGCACTCAACTTCTAACTGAAAAATTTGCAATTCGAGCCCACCAAGAAGCACCTAAGAAGAAAGGCCACACAATCTACTCCCAAAAGGTTACAGCCTTTAAAATCCTATCTTCTACTCTGCAACACACGGAGTCACCATGAGTCAGAATCAGCTCAACAACAACTGGTTTGGTTTCTTTGGTATTACTCATGTAAATGTTGCCTCATCTTCCCTTATGCTTTTCTGGGGCAAGAACTAATAATGTGCAGTGTCTCCTTTATAAAAACTCTGCCTTCAAAGTCAACTATGAATTATTTTACCCAGCATTTCAGAAAGACTTGTCAAGTGCCCCTCATGGCCAATATCATGCAGCATTCATTGGCTGGTTGGAATGTGAGCTGCAGTCTGCACTTGGGACAAAAAATAACAATTTGTTTAACCATGATGGAAACCATCACTTCTTCCTCATTAATACTGAACCTTGATCCAGACAATTGTAAATATTTTTCATAGTACAGAAGGTATCAAAGAAAAGATAAGGGTAAAAAGGATTTTCTTTTCAGGATTAAATTGATGAAAGAATTTCAGAATGGCTAACAAATAAATAGAATCAATATTAAAAATACTGAATGACTATCTATTGCACTATCCCCTTCATTTGTTTGCATGAAGTATTAAGAAAAACTCCTTAAGCGTACTGCTACTCAATCTTTGGTTTAAAAATATATTTCTTGGCAAAATTCTGAACATTAAACATTGTACTTACACTTTAATTGACACACTCAAACTTTTTTCAAAATGAGAATATAGAAGATTTTTAAAAACAAGAGTTCCGGCAAGATGGCGGACTAGGCAGAAGGACTGCACAGACCCTATTCAACAAAGAAAAGGGAAACCAATTAACACAGACACAGAAGATAATCTTAGACCCCTGAGCCTTGAAGGGAAGGATACAAAAGTGGACTAAACCCCAACTAGCAGAAGAATTTGC
>NW_006921602.1:12072100-12080688 GCF_000298275.1 Orycteropus afer afer | reverse complement strand
CAAGCACAAATATTCAGCATATACTAAAACAACAGCAACAACGGGAATAACACAATTCATAAACAAAACGAGCTCAGCACAGAAAATAATACGGAACAATGAAACCAGGAACTCCATGAAAAAATACCTAACAAAATGACAGCAACCAATTCATACTTATCAATAATTACTCTGAGTATTAATGGATTAAATGCACCTCTCGAGAAGGAGAGTTGCAGACTGGATAAGAAAACAAAACATATCAATATGCTGTCTACAAGAGACACACCTTAAGAGAGAAAGACAAAAATACACTAAAAATCAAAGGTTAGAAAAAGATATATCAAGCAAATGGCAACCAAAACAGAGCAAGAATGGCAATATTAATTTCTGATCAAATTAACTTTAAGACAAAAACCACCATAAAAGGATAGACGGGTGTATAGGGCTGGCAGACAATGGTCCTGTAAGTGTACTTGTATGATCTGTAAGAATTCCCAAGCATATAGTAGAGCTGACAAGGGGCAAGGTTGTAGTCACTTCTTGGTCACAGCCAGCTGAGTAGTGGAACCTGTGGGCTCAGGACCATACTTGCAGGGGACATCAAGCTCAATTGGCATAACATACTACACAAAACATTGTTCCACCTACTACTTTGGCGAGTAGCGACTGGGATTTTAAAAGCTTCCAAGCAGCCATCTAGATGCAATGATGGGTCTCTCTTCATCCAGAGCAAAGAAGAATGAAGAAAACCAAAGATGCATGGAAACAATTAGTCCTAGCGACTGGTACACCAGGCAATCAGCAGCCTATACGACGTTGAGATCAGAACTAGATGGTGCCCGGCTACCACTGTCAACCACTCACTTGGAGGGGATCTATGTAGGAGATCCTGGATAGAGAGGGATAACAATGTGGAATAAAACTCAAAATCATTTGGGGGCAAAAAAAAAAGGAGGGCCAGGCTTGCTGCTCTGATAGAGTCTGGCGGAACCCCTAAGACTACAGTCCCTAGCTGCCCTTGAGGTTTGGAATTGAACCCACACCCGTGGCTTCCAGCCAAACAAAAGGCAGGCATATGAGGTGAACATCTATACAGGCAGATACATTCCTTGGAGAGAACAATCATGGGAGAATAGAAGGGCTGTGTATGCACAGGGACACAGCTCAGGGGGCAGGAGTGCATGGAGGGAAGGACACAGGAAACAGTAACTATCCGGAGGAAGTGGGAGGGGAGCTGTTGCATTGTGGTAAATTGTAGTCAATGTCATGAGACAAAGTGTATGTGAATTGCTTTGAAAATGAAAAATGAATTTGCTCTGTAAACTTTCACCTAAATCACAATTTAAAAAAAAGAAATGTTCTACATTCTACTTTGGTGAGTAATGACTGTGGTCTTTACAAGTGGCCATCTTAGATGCAACAATAGGTTTCTTCTCACCCACAGCAAAGAAGAATGAAGAAAACCAAAGATGCCTAGAGACACTTAGTTCAAAGGACTAGTGGACCATGCAAACATCTGCCTGTATGACCATGAGACCAGAAGAACTAGATGGTACCTGGCTACCACCATCAACAACCAATCAGAGAGGGATCAATGCAGGAGATCCTGAACAGAGTGGGAGAATAATGTCGAACAAAACTCAAAATCATAAAAAAAAAAATAGGTTCACTGGTCTGATAGCCTGGTGTAATCCCCGAGACTATGGCCCCTACCCTAGTCACCATTCAGGTCTGGAATCTAACTCACTCCTGTGGCTTCCAGCCAAAGAATAGACAGGCATACGGGGTGAACATTTACATCAGGTAATTACATCAGGTACACTACTTAGAACAATCCGTCATGGAAGAACAGAAGGGCAGTAAGTGCATAGGGAGATAACTCAGGGGGCAGGAATTCATAAGAAAAAAGAACAGAGAGGAGAGGTAACTATCAGGAGGAAGTGAGAAGAGAGCTGTTACATTATGGGGATTTGCAGACAATGTCATGAAGCATGATGTGTATGACTTCTGTATGGAAAATGAATTTGCTCTGTAAACTTTCACCCATATCACAATAAAAAAATTAATTAATTAAGAAAAATTGTCTACAAGCTGTTTTTAGAGGCCAATCTAGATTACCAGATTCTTTAGATGGGAAGCCCCTGACTGGGAAACAGCCTCTCAAGTGAAAATACTAAGACAATGTTTGAGAAAAGCAGAGGAGGAAATAGCATCCCATCTTCTCAAAGGGAGAAAAGTATAGCTAACTCTGAATTCAATATAATTGCCATTGCACTAAAATAAGAAACATGCTTATCAGTTTCATTTTGAAATTAAATACAGAGTAAGAAGGGTGTTTCTTCTTTAAAGCCAAACAAGGCACAATGGGAAAAGAAACAATTGACTAGCTCACCACAAAGGAAAAAAAAAAAAAAAGCCGTATTTTAGCATTGCTTTGTGAAGCATTAATTAAAACAAACCCTGCTCTAACAGCTTGTTCAAAAATCAAACAGAAAGAGGGGAAAAAAACCTAACACACCCACAGGATTCCCATGAAGGAGAAATTCAATTCAATTATCAGATAGTATAGTGAAACGCATGTAATTTCATAATTTGTCTACATAAAAGTCCATGTCTAAAGCAATGCTTTAAAATTCTAAAACAGGAAAAATGTTGTTTCTCAAAAGATAACTGGGTTTCACTTGCCCTTTTACTTTTATACCACTTATTAATAATCACAAATCATTTTAATTTTCAGCTACATAGAATCTTTAATTTTAAAAGACTACAATATTTGATATTTACAAAGTGACAGGAAAAATGTATCATAATTAAAATAGAAAGTGTAAAACTTCCTTTTAATGAATATTCCAGGAATAAAATTACTAGCATATTGCTCTTCGGACTAATTTTGTTTCCTCTTCCTCAACTATAATTATTAACTAGCTTACCTTTACACTCTTTTCTAATTAGCCTTTTTCTTGTCTCATCTTCTAATCTACTCATACCCTCACCACCCACACTTTTGTTTAACTAAATACTTAAAAAAATAAAAAATACGGATGCAGGTACATATGCCAAACTGTATCAATGCACAAATGTAAATATCTTTATACCTCATTAATCTTGTTATTAGTAAACTTTGTTTTAATAGGTGAATTTGAGGAGAGACAATATGGCTTCCTATTAATGTTGTTGTTGTTGTTGTTTGCCGTCGAGTCGGCCCCGACTCATAGCGACCCCTCCTTGGGTTTCCGAGGCAGTATCACTACGGAAGTAGGATTGCCCAACCTTCCTTCCGGGGAGGGGGTGGGTGGGTTTGAACCGCCAGCCTTCTGGTTAGCAGTCAAGTGCTTTAGCCACTATGCTACCCACCCAAACCCTCTTCAGGAGTTCTGGTGGCTTAGTGCCTAAGGCATTTGACTGCTAACCAGAAGGCTATCAGTTCAAACCTACCAGCTACTCCTCAGAAAGAAGACTGGGCCATCTACTTCAGCAGTGATACCGCTGAACATACCTCGGAAATCCAAGAAGGGGTCGCTATGAGTCGGATCAGACTCCACAGCAGTGAGTTTGGTTTCCTTTTGGAAACACTTTTCAACAGATTTAAAGAAACTCAGTGAAACAGATACATATAATATCAAGGAATTATGAGCATTAAATGAGAAGATAAAGTATTATACTGAGTGAAGACAGGAAAGGGAGTGAGGTCAGTGATTGGGGGGGGGTTGGCGAGACTGGTTCTAAGAGAAGCCGTTACAAACACAAAGAAGGACGAGGAGCAAATAAATAAATAGGTGAATTTGCCAGAAAACTAAATCTTATCCTTTTAAATCCTAAATCTAAGTTTATGGTGTACTCTAAACAGAATCACTATAAAAATCATTTAACCCCTCAAAAAATAAATAATTTAACCAATGGCCCTAAATAATACAATAAGAAAAAATCAGATACATAAATATTAGAAAGGAAGAGATTAGAAATTTACAGCATTTTCTCACACATAGACTCTCATGTAGCCAAATACATAAAATTACGTGAATTCAACCTTTTTGAGTGACCTAAAATAATCACTGTGTTGTTCAACAAAAAATTAAGTCCTCAAGCCCTCAAAACTCACTGCCATCGAGTCAGATTCGACTCACAGTGAATCCTCCTTGCCCTTCTCAGGCAGTACCACTATGGAAGTAGATTACCCAGTCTTCCTTCCAAGGAGTGGCTGGTGGGTTTGAACCACCAGCTTTCTGGTTAGCAGTCAAATGCCTTAGGCAGTACACCACCAGAGCTCCCCCTCAAGCCCCACTGAAGTGTATTAGGCCAAATGCTACTACACTAAATAGCCCCAGGCCATTAAGTTTTAAGGGAGCTCTGGTGGTGTAGTGCCTAAGACACTTGACTGCTAACCAGAAGGCTGGCAGTTCAAACCCACCAGCCACTCCTCGGAAGGAAGACTGGGCAACCTACTTCTGTAGTGATACTGCCTCGGAAATCCAAAGAGGGGTCACTATGAGTCGGATCCGACTTGACGGCAATGAGTTTACTAAGTTTTAAGAGCTTTTTTTTTTGTCCCCTTCTATTCAAAGTTGCTTCTTGCTGTTGGTGCATTCCATTTCTAGCAGCATCTTCCTCCCTGGTTTGTAATCTATCTCCTTTAATTTGCTAAAGGTTATAACCAAAACTGTTAGTAAAGTTACAACGTTCAGGTAACTAAGGTCATGGAAGAAGCTTCAGAAGTCTATCTTTGAGTAAAGTTCATGAGTTTTGGGGCTTAGATTTTCAGAACAAAGACTTCCTAGGCTATGCTTTAGTGTGTATATATGAAGTTTCTAACAAAGTAAAACTATAAAATTTCCTATGGGTATATAAATATGGTTGGATAAAGAAGAGCCATTTAATTTCATAATTAAGTCTAATATAGCAGATCCAGGAGCAGAAGGTAAAAGATATGTGACTAGCATATTGAAAATAATCAGTAATTCTTAATTCATAAAAAAAGAGATCACCTTAGGTTTCAAAAAAAAAAGCTCTTAAAACTTAGACTAGTTGAAAATCAGAACAAATCATGTCTTTCTTAATCTATGAATTACAATCATTTAAAAACATTAAAAGAAAGAAAAAAAGGAATGCTGTTTTTGTGTTCAAATACAGGCAATATATCAAATTAATTTTAAAAAAAATATTTCTAATTAGGAATTCTTTGGGTTCCTTCCTTCCTCATACAAATAAATAGGAAAGGTCTGTAATTAATATATAAAATATAATTGCCTCTAAAGTTACTTGCTCTTTATTACGTTAGCCACTGTATTCTGATTCCCCTATAATTTGCTAAGGAGTGCTAAGCAAATAGTGCCTAAGGCACTTGACTGCTAACCAGAAGGCTGGTGGTTCAAACCCACCAGCTACTCCTCAGAAGGAAGGTTGGGCAATCTATTTCCATAGTGATACCGCCTCAGAAACCCAAAGAGGGGTTGCTATGAGTATGTCTGACTCAACAGCACATAACAGCAACAACAGCATAATCTGCTTATCAAACTCTCTTTTCCATAGATCAGTGCCTAAGGCTTTTGACTGCTAACCAAACGGCTGGTGGTTCAAACCCACCAGCCATTCCTCGGAAGGAAGATTGGGCAATCTACTTCCGTAGACATACCACCTCCAAAAGCTAAGAAGGGTCCCTGTGAGTCAGATTGACTTGACAGCAGTGAGTCTGGTGGGGTTTTTTTTTTGTATCACGTAACAACTTTCAGGGCTGAGTGCTATTTGCATTAAAACAAAACGCAAGGTGAACTAGTCAGCCAACTTTACCAAGTCGTATATACCATTCCCCTTGGGAGCTCTGGTAGCATAGTGGCTAAGACACTTGCCTGCTAACCAGACGGCTGGCGGTTCAAACCCACCAGCCACTCCTCGGAAGGAAGGTTGGGCAATCCTACTTCCGTAGTGATACTGCCTCGGAAACCCAAGGAGGGGTCGCTATGAGTCGGGTTTGACTCGACGGCACATAACAACAACAACATATACCATTCCCTAAAGGATATCATGCTTAGTAAAGTAGAGGATCAGAAAAAAAGGGGAAGGCCCTCAATGAGATGGACTGACACAGCAGCTACAATGATGGTTTCAGGTATAGCAAGGATTGTGAGGCTGGCGCAGGACCGGACAGTGTTTCATTCTGTTGTGCACAGGGTCATTATGAGTCAGAGCCAACTCGACAGCACCTAACAACAGCATATATATGACAATGCAAACTGGAAAAATCAGGTCCACTGCAATTTTCATTGCCATCTAACATTTCAGAACTTAATATTATTCAAATTACGCTAATATTTTTATATAAATTTTATTTAATTTTACTTTTTACTTTATAATTACCGAACGTTTATGGTTTCCAAAGGCTATAACACTTTTGTATTATATATACAATGTCTACATTAAAGATGTAATACAAACATAAGGTAACAATTTTCATATTTAACATTGGCAAAGATGAAAGAAAAACCATGATGCCCAATGTTGGAAAATGCCAGAGACATACATTCTCATGTCTTGGTGAGAGGACCATACCACAACCTCTCTGTTAGACCATCTGGGAAAATGTTCACTGTCGAACTCTAAGGAATAAACAATAACGTTCATTTATTAAGCCCAAAGGAAGTAAGTTTTCTAAGATTCAACAGTCAAGTGCCGGGACGCTAACTGAAAGGTTAGAAGTCTGAAGTCACCAAGAAGCGCCAAAGAAGAAAAGATCTGGTGATATGTTCCCATCTAGATTATAGCCTAGGACACCCTATGGGCAGTTCTGCTGTCATATAGGGTTGCTATGAATCAGAATCAACTAGAGGGCACATTAACAACTCAAAAAGTCACCACCATTGAGTTGATTCCGACTCATAGCAATTTGCCTCCATTGGGTTTCCAAGACTGTAAATCTTTATGCAAGCAGACTACCTTATCTTTCTTCCACAGAGTGGCTGGTGGTTTCGAACCACTGATCTTTTGGTTAGCAGCCAAATGCCTTAACCACTACACCACCAGAGCTTCTTCATCAACAAGACAATAATAAAAAACTAACATAAAAAGATGATGGTCATCTCAAGATTTATAAGCACAAAAATCGAAAAATAACCTAAAAGTTAACAACTATAGTTAAATAATTTATGCATGATACAGCCAATAAATAACTATCAGATGATATTGAATAACATTCTGTTAACTGAAAAAAGCAGGATACTGTATAATCCAAATATTATAAAAATACATATATCTTATATAATCATAGAATTGGAAAGAAAATGTACTGTTAATGAAGATTATTCTCTAGAAAGTAATATGTGTGGTCTTACTTTGTTCTTCATAATTTTTTTACATTGTTCAAATTTTTACAATGATCACATATGAAATAATCATATAAATTATTTGAAAAAAGAAATCAAAAGCCTATTCTCAAAAAATAACAAAGCATTATGATTATTTCTAAGAAAAAAGGATAACATAGCAAAAGCATTTTTAAACAAGATAATAAATAGTATATAGTATGTTTTATAACAAGAGAACAGTAAAAAATGTTAGCATATACAAAGAAATAAAATCAATTTCTCAATGGAGGTAAATTTATAAGTACTACTTCCTCATAAATTACTACAATGTCAAAACTTTTTATAATGAATATATTTTATTTCTGTGACAACTTATAATAATAGAGTATTTTACTAATCCAATGTTTAAATTAAAAATGACACTTGCGGGAGGGGACAGAACACTGCAAAAATTCAATAAATAAAAATGACATTTGTAAGAAAACATCAGCCCAAGAGTTAAAGAAAATCAGAACCACAAATACAAGTAGCTACAATCTACTTCTGTAGTGATACCGCCTCGGAAACCCAAGGAGGGGTTGCTGTAAGTCAGGTCCAGCTCAATGGCACATAACAACAACAACTGGTTAAAAGCACACATTATGTCAAAGTAAATAATAGTTTATTGTTTGTACCTTATTATGATATTGCAATTAAGTTACCCAATGGATTCAGAATGTTATAAAACTAATAATCATATTTATACTGTTGTTACAGATTCTGTGGTTCTTGAAAAGTATTTTAAGTTCCACAGTGACCTGCTTCCAGGTTAGGTACTTCATTATTTAAAAACCAACAGTTTTGTTCATAGTGTACTTCACTTCTTACAGGGCATACCAGAAACTATTCTCAAGTCAACCAGAGGCCTGAACTCTACCTGGTCACTACAGACGAAGGCAAAATTAAATTCTCCCACACCTGTAACTGGTCATCCTGGACAAGGATTGATATAGCAATTTGGAGCATCAACATCGTTTTAGTATTAAGGATTAAGTAGAGTCAATGTTTATCTACCTCCCACTCCCCCCCAAAAAAGCACTTGATGATTCTGAATATCCAATTCAATCTCTTATTATTTTTTAGTATTAAAAGAAAACGAATGGAAGAAAACCAAAGGTCCACCCATTGGGGATAGGAAAGAATGTCTCATACAGAGGAACTGAACATAAAAAATAAAGTCCAAAAACTATGAATTCTAATCATAGATAATCTAGTGACCCAAATCAGCATTTCTAATCTCAACCTTCTCAACCATAAATTGATGTGAATATT
>NW_006921602.1:12034036-12070627 GCF_000298275.1 Orycteropus afer afer | reverse complement strand
GTTTAGCTTGTTCACCCATCTATCCGTCCCTATACCCATGTTTGCTTTCACTGACAACTCAGTATTGTATATGCAAAGGGGTTCATATTTGTTGTCTACATGCCTTTTTTGTATCTTAAAATTTTATCTTGTTTTTTGAACAAAACATTACTGATATTCCTCATTTTTAAGTTAAAATTAAATTTGAATTTTGTCTGCAATTTTAAAAATTATCAAAATGAATAAAGTTAATGATATGAAAAATGATGAAACTGGTTAAAAAGATTTGGGAATTACTATAGGAAAAAGCTTGGGGGGGGAAGAGAGCTATGCTTCCATTTCGGCAATATGGCAGGTTATTCAAATAAAAAAATGAAAATGCTGAAATTAACAAAGCAACAGTTCTGGTATTTTTAGGCTCTAAAATGTTCATTTGTCTCTTTTTTATACCTTCTTTTCCCTGCAGTTTTTTCATGATTGCCTTAAGCAGAGACATTTGAGCTTGACATCCTGGCCCCCCCAATTACTACCAGTGTGAACTTCAGGAGTAACCTTCCTTTGTGCCTCATTGCCTCATCTGCAAAATGGGAATAATAGCCACCTCAATGGCTTGCTGTGAGAATGAAGTGAGATAGTGTCCAAAGCATTTAGTATATTGCTTGTTAACATAAACACTCAAAAAATATAGCTACTGCCATGACTATTATTGTTGTTTTAATTCTTCCCCAGAGGCCTTCACCACTGCTAGATTATGTCCACATCTTCTAAACTGCCCTCTTTCATTCCCATCTCTTAGTAGTCCAAAGGATTTGCACATCACTATCAGGTTTACTTATTAGCAGTACAAACACATTCTTTCACTCCCCAACTTAAAACATGCAGTGGTTCCCGTTTATTACCACATCAAATCTAACTTCCTCTGCCTGACTTTCATCATCCTCTATTTACAGCCACTTTCAAACTTAAGGTACATAAGCATCATTTGGAATGCCTGTTAAAATACAGATTGCTAGGTCCCACTTCCAGAGTTTCCAATTTAGCAGTTTAGAGCAGGGCCTGAAACTTTGGATGTTTAATGTTTACAGGTGATGCTGATATTGCTGGTCTGGAAACCACACTTAAGCATGACCCTATTCTGCCTCCCTAGGCTTATCTCTTCCTGGTTTCTAACTAGCACATGTGACCTATGATCAGATTAGTCTTTTCACAGGTTGTGACCATTTCTCTCTCCCTGCTTACCACTGCTGCCCTAAAACACTTTCAACCTATCCACATCCTACCCACTGTTTAAGTCTGTGGTCCTCAACTCCACATGAACATTGCAATTGCCTGGGAGAAGCTTTTATAAAATACGGAAGTTCCACCCGAGATTCTGATGTAACTGATCCTGAGGTAAATTTCCCCAAGTGATTCTAGTAAGCAGCCAGCCATCCACACTGCTTGAACTTTAATCTCCTTCCCTTTAGAATTATGGAAACAGCATTTAATTTTCTCCCCTCCAAATTCCTATAATGTTCACAGATTGTCAACAAGTTTGTACTTAGTTACATATCAGATTGTGTTGTTCTCTATTTTTCATTGTAAATCTTATTTGTCTTATGTGATCAGTGAAAGTAGGGACTATGTCTTCAATGTTTATATTCCTACAGCATTACTATAGCAATGTACACACAGGAGGAGTTCCGTAATTATTTCCTTATTGATTGTGGACTGGAATGAGAAATCGTAGATATTTTTTATCTACTGTCCAATTCAAGAAACAATACTCTCCCTTTTTCTTCATAGAGTTCTGCAACAAATTAATTTTGTTATGGTAGGTGAGTAATATAACCCTTTCCTTCTCCAATGAATAATCTGGAAAGAAAAAATACTAATGAATTAAATGCTGTGGCATATAATAAAATGATTAATAGCACCATAAATGGTTTCAGTTACTTCCTTAGAGCAAATGGCCTTTACTAAATCCATTAAAGACTGTTTCAAAACAGTTAAAGAGAATCAAAGCACACATATTTAAAGATGCTAAAGCTCTGAATAGTTCTATGATTTGTTTTCTCAACAGATGTGCATCCTTCAAGCCCTGAATTCACCAGATGCATATTAAATTAATCTGTACTTTCAGTTTTTACATAACACTCCACTCTAGTTTTATAAATACACCACCACAGGGACGCAGAATTCCATTCTTGATTTATGATATTAAATACTGACAGATATCTTACCTATGCAAAAAAATATATATATAATAATAGTAAAATACATTAAGAATCATTTAAATGCAGCCAAATGTGTACTTGCTAAATATAAGCTATAACGTCTTCACCATTATTTTTGATTTGGGCAATTTTCATCTAAATGTGATATAACAAATGTGTTCTTAACTAAAGATCAATGATACCTAGTACCCAAAAGAAATACACACTCAATATTTTAGACATTAACTACTCTAACAGTCCAATAGACCACTTAAATTTCTTCAAAAATTTACTTCCTATAAAACCATAATTTATTCATTAATGAAAATGAAAGAATTAGTATAGATGTATCAGAAATAGGATTGGGAGCCAGGAGACCTGGGTTCCAGCCTGGCTCGTTAACTGGTTATTCAATCTTGAACAAGTCACTTAGACTCTGTGCTTAAGTATTCTCACCTATAAAAGGGTGTAACTAAACCATCCCCATGTTTTCTTTTAGCTTTATGATTCCACAATTCATGAAACTAAAGAAATACAAGCATTAACCAGATAGGTCCCATTAAATACGAAGTAAGCTTGAGTATTGATTGATTTGGGGAATATTTATCTTTGGAGAATCTAAGTGTTCTCTTACAAACGGATAGTTCCTTGAATCTATTATTGTTTAAATAGGTGAAAAAGTAAACAAAACCCACCAAACAGAGCTATGAAATAAATCTTGCATCACATCCTACCAAAAACTAAACCAAACTCACTGTCATCAAGTCGGATCTGACTCATAGTGATCCCTCCTTGGGTTTCCAAGGCGGTATCACTACAAAAGCAGACTGCCCAACCTTCCTTCCAAGGAGTGGCTGATAGGTGTGAACCACCAGCCTTCTGGTTAGCAGTCTGCTAAAACGGCAAGGAGGCCACATGTTCTGACCTCCTGTAATCCGAGAGGAAGACAGGATTACCAGCAGTAACCCAAGGCCTATTACTGCAAGGCCAGACATGCTGCCTCCCTCCAACACTTTCACCAACTGTTCCTCCCAAAGCACCCACCACCTCTCTCCTGGGTTCGATAACTCGTTGCAGTGGCCACACAGAGCTCACAGATTATGGGGTTTATTAGGGAAGCACCACAGGCTACAATTCAAGTTCAGGGAAAATGCTCAGTCTCTCTCTCAGCCCACCGTCCCTCAGTCCAGCAGTGCTGGTCCCTTGGTGTCTCATTCAGCAATGCGTGTCTCTTGAGTCTCTTTCCCAGCAGCACATGTCTCTTTCAGGGGTGCATGTCTCTTTCAGGGGCACGTGTCTCTTTCAGCATCACGTCTTCCTCAACCAGGAGTCAGAGAGAGTTCTGCCTCCAGGAGGCCTCCTTTTGAGCCCGGCAGGGTGGTCAAACTAGCCAATCATAGCATCAGAACTCTAAGCACCTGAGAGAGAGTGGGCACCTCCCAGAACATTGTATTGTGCCACGCCCAACAGAAATACTCCAGGTGGACAACTTCAGCAATCAGGAGCTCCTCAGTTGCTCACAGAAAATCCTACCTTGGAGTTTACAAAGACTTATGGGTAGAAAAGCCACACTAAGTAATTTACTACACTGCACAGTCAAAAAGGTGGATGCCAGGACACTGACCAAGGTTAAGATGTTTTGGAAAATGGCAGGTATCCTAGGGAAGTCCAGGACAAGGCAGTTATAAAGTCAACGAAAAGCTAATAGTTACTACTTAGGGAGCTCTGGTAGCATAGTGGCTAAGACACTTGCCTGCTAACCAGATGGCTGGCGGTTCAAACCCACCAGCCACTCCTCGGAAGGAAGGTTGGGCAATCCTACTTCCGTAGTGATAACTGCCTCGGAAACCCAAGGAGGGGTCGCTATGAGTCGGGGCCGACTCGACGGCACATAACAACAACAACAACAACAGGCAATATGAAAAACAGGGTCTCAGGAAGGCATTTTATTACTTTTAGGATTGCTATTCCCACCCTGAATCAGAATTGGAAATAACAAGGCAAATACAGCAGTATCGATGTTGTCCCTTCCTACTCAGTCTCTGCCAGCTCAAGCTTCTGAATAGTCTTCAATAAGTATAATAATAAGTAGCAAACACTGGATAAGGAACCAAGAATCTGTACAGCATAGCTGAAACCCAGAAGAACAATAAAATTCAAGTGGTGATGGTCCTTAACATTTGGTGACAGTTCAAAAATGCTGGATTTAAATCTCCTATCGAGCCTCTTTACCATCTGCAACTGTCGTATGGCTGGTACCACATTTAGCTCATACTTCCTAACGCCCTAGTGCATATCTCAAAGTCATAAATAAGCATTTTACTTAACAACTAATAATTTAATATTAATTTTTTGAATGGTAAATCAAGACACTAAACAATTCTAATTACATTCAAGAATGTTAGGAAAATCCATTTATAAATAATTCCCACCAATTATTCATTTTAGGTCATGAAAAAAAAAAAAACTATGCCACATTAACACTTTCAGATTGGAAAAAAAAATCCATAAGACAGTTGAATATTCATACGTGAAAATATGAAAACAGAGTTCCTATACCTTTCATCAAGATTAACTCAAGGTGGATCTTAAACCTAAATGTAAAATGCAAAACCATGAAATTTCTAAAAGATAACATAGGAGAAAATCTAGGTGACCTTGGGTTTGGTGATGAGTTTTTAGACAGAACAGTAAAAGCACTATTTATGAAGGAAAAAACTGTTAAGTTGGACTTAATCAAAATTATAAAAGTTCACTCTGTAAAAGACAATGTTAAAAGACTAAAGGAACAAGCCAACGAAAGGGAGAAAATACTGCAAGACACGTATCTGATAAAAAACCTATATACAAAATATACATATATATACAAACACACATAAGTATATATGTACATATGCTGAAAGCATGTGACTGCTAAACAAAAGGTTGGCAGTTTAAACCCACCAGCAGCTCCGTGGAAGGAAGACGGGGCAATCTACTTCTATAAAGATTTACCACCTCGGAAACCCAATGAGGGTCACTATGAGTGAGAATTGACTTGATAGCAGTGACTTTGGTTATGTGTGTGTGTGTGTGTGTGTGTGTATATATCTTAAAGCTCACCAGTAAGAAATCAACCAACCCAATTTTTTAAATGGGCAAAAGATCTACACCAGAGGAGATATGCAGATGGAAAATAAGCATGTGAAAAGATCTCAACATCATTATGTCATTCCAAACCAAACCCACTGCCATCAAGTTGATTCTGACTCATAGCAACCCTGTATGATAGAACAGAACTGTCCCATTGGGGTTCCAAGGCTATAAATCTTTCAGAAGCAGACTGCCTCATCTTTCTCCTGTGGAGCAGCTGGTAGGTTCAAACTACTGACCTTTTGGTTAGCAGCTGAATGCTTTAACCATTATGCCACCAGAGCTCTTTTCTCATGTCATTAGGGAACTGCAAATTAAAACAATGAGATACTACTACACATCTATTGCTGTTGTTGTTGTGTTATGTGCCGTCAAGTTGGCCCCGACTCATAGCGACCCCTCCTCGGGTTTCCGAGGCAGTATCACTACAGGCGTAGGATTGCCCAGCCTTCCTTCCGAGGAGTGGCTGGTGGGTTAGAATAGTTAAATATAAGAAACTGACAACTGTAAACAGGAATGCTCACTCATTGCTGACAAGATTGTAAAATGGTACGACCACTTTAGAAGACAGTTTGGCAGTTTCTTACAAAGCTAAATAGAGTCCTACCATGATACAACAATCACACTGCTAGGTGTATTTACGCAAGGACTCCCTATTAAAAAAAAAAAAAACCTGCACACAAATGTTTAAAGCTGCTTTATTCATAATCATCAAAAACTGGAAAGTAAGAAGTCTTTCAATAGATGAATGGATAAAATGTGGTATACCCATGTTGTTGTTAGTTGCCATCAGTCAACATAGTGACCCCATGTGTGCAAAGCAGAATTGCTCCATAGGGTTTTCAAGGCTGTGTGACTTTTCAGAAGTAGATTACCAGGCCTGTCTTCCAAGGCACCCCTGGGTGGATTTCAACTACTTTTGGCTAGTAGTCAAGCATTTAACCATTTGCTCCACCCAGAGACTCTGTGGTACAATGACAAAAAGAAATGATCTATCAGGGCACGAAAAGACAGGAAGAATCTTAAATGTATGTTGCTAAGGGAAAAAAAAGCCAGTGTGAAAAGGCTACATGCTATATGATTCCAACTACATGACATCCTGGAAAAGGCAAAATTATAAAGACAATAAAAAATCACTGGTTGCCAGGGAACTTGGGGGAAAGAGGAGGGATGATTAAGTGAATCACAGGAGATTTTCATCTGCTTTCTGTATGAAACTATACATGTTATTGTGTATTTGCCAAAAACCAACAAAAAGAATGAAATTTAATGCAAAATATGGACTACACTTAATAATAGCAATGTTGATTCATTAATTATAACAAATACACCATATTAATGCAAGATTCTAAAAATAGGGGAACTCTATGTGTGGATAGAGGAATAAAGGGGTATATGGAACTCTACTCTATTTGGCTCAATTATTCTGTAAATGTAACACTGTTCTAGAAAACAAAGTTTTAATTATTTTTTTAAAAATTCAATAAGCTTCTACAATCTCAAAAACTAGATACTGCCACTTTAACCAGTAACCAGGTGCCATCAAGTTGATTCCAACTTATGGTGACTTAATGTACGTCAGTAGAACTATGCTCCATAGTTTACAGAAATTCTAGTGAAGTGCAAATATTTAAGAGACTTTTAATACAAAAACATGTATCTTCATTGTCAATCAGTATAACATATAGGTAGTTCCCAACTTACAAGGAGGTTCCATTCTGACAACTTTGTTCTAAGTCAGTTCTGACATCAAGTCGAATGCCCCATTTTTTTTCTTTTAGTTTTCCTTTATCATCAGTATCTTTATAAATCCAATCTTTGTCCTTAGGGGTTGGAAACGTTACATATAAATTTACAGGTATATTTTAACATTGTATGTATTGCATATTACTAAGGTATGCAGTGTAATGAATTACACAGTATGGCTCTTCTAGCCATAGTCTTTGTAACTCCCAATGGATTACTGGGTGGGACCATGCAAATATGTGTCAACTTGGCTGGGCAGCTGGAAGTAGTAATTCCTTATAATGAGACTGGCAATTAATTCCATGGTGGAATTTGCCATGAGCAACTGAAAATAAATACCTACTTTTAAACTCCTGATTATTTAAGTCACCCATCTGGGATATTTCTGCTGAGCAGCATGAAGTAATCTTGTGGGAACATTTGCATTCTCTCTCAGGTGTGTAGAACTCTGATATCGGGATTGGTTAGTTTTGCCATTCTGCCAGGCTTAAAATGAACCCTCCTAGAGGCAGAGGGGAATCTCATTGCCAACTAAGAGAGACACCCAGCTGAGAGACCACAGCAGTGGAACCAAGAGGCAAGGGACAGAGCAATAGGCTTACCTGGCCCATAGAGGCAGAGGCCAGGCCGAGAGGCATGTCTAAAGGCACACCAGATGACAGACTGTCCTGATCGAAAAACTCTATCCTGAGCACGTTCCTGAACTTGAATTGTAGCCTGTTGCTTCCCCACAATCTGTGAGTTCTGTGTGGCCGCTGCAGTGAATTATCGAACCCAGAAAAGAAGTGGTAGGTGCTGCGGGAGGGATGACTGGAATCAAGGTTGGTAAGAGGGCTGGAGAGTGGTGGCATGTCTGACCTCATAAGAAGAGGCCATGGGCTGCTGATGGTGCTTCGTCTTCCTCTTGTGTAGTTAAAGGAGTCAGAAGATGCCACCTCCCTACCCCTTTAGCACAGTACAAAGTACAAAAACAAAAAGTCGTAAGTGCAGTTCATCGTTAATGTATCACAAATTGGGGACCACCTGTATATATTTCCATCCATTGTCATATAACAAGGTCAATCATGTATATTACATACTCATATCTTGAAACGGCTTTCCGTAACTTAAGGTTACTAAGTTTCTGAATTTTCTATCCTCTTGCCTTTTTCCTGGCATTGGTCATTTCTCTGCTCATTGATCCCTACACCAGGGAGTGACCCAACTGGAAAAGAAATCCAGTTGGGAAGCTACTTGACAGCAGCTGTGGTTAGTAATTTAGACTAAAGAAGCTAAAATGAGATTTGGTGATTATCATGGACACTCAAATACCAAAAAAAAAGAAAAAGAAAAAGAAACTTAACCATTTTCATTAATGTCAACAAATTAAAGTGTATTTATTAACTAATCAACTGGAATACAAATGTACAGTATTTTCATTTGGAGGTCAAAAAGTCTGCTCAACATCCCTTTTTTTGCTGAAAAGAACTCAGAATGTATAAACAAAAGAAATCAATGTAGGTCCAATGCTGTTTTCTCAGTAAATCTATGTGCCCTTTTGATGAAGACATCAAAGCTGTAGCACTTTGACAGGCTTACCCAGCACCCAAAGTAGTGCTGTACCAAGTCTTCTTAGGTGGCAAGGGCAATCATTACTTGTCCAACCAGCTCCCCTGACCAAGGCTAATTCCAAGATATCTCTACCCTCAATATGTCCATACCTCTATTATGAGGGTGAAAGATTATTAAAGAACAATTTCTATCTCTAGCCTCTGCCGTAACTACACTACCCACCTGGAGCTTCTGAGTGAAAGATAGACCACAGTGGTGTAGGAACAGTCCATCTGTCTTTCTATCTCACCCAGAACATTTGTGCCACAGACACAGCATTGATCTCTTCTACCCAGATGGCTCCTTCTTTAATCCATTTCTGAGATACCATACCAGTTGCATTGTATTGTTTATCAAAAATGCCTGGCTCTTTATGGTCCGTGCTAGGTATTAACAATAATCTCAATAAGTTATTATCTTTTCCAGCTCAGTAAAGCCAAAGCCTGTCCTCAGGATTAAGAATCCAAACTGAAAAGGGCCAAGTACATGCTCTATGAACTGTACATACACATTTAGATGAAAACTATAGCTATGGGCATACAGGTGAGGCAAAACCCACAGCAGAAAGAGTAAATTTAAATGGGCTTAACAATAAATCAAAACTCTTCATCATAAGCTTCTCCTCTGGTTTAAAAACATCGAGTGAAGAAAGATGTATTCTAACACCTTCATATACATTTTTTAAGCTAATTCCACCACAAAGTGGACTATGGTAAACCCTTCTGACGAAATGGTTTACTAAGTGAATGACAACAAGAAAAGATGAACAAAGCTACTGAAGGTTCAGAGCATCTGAAATAACAATTACCTTTAACCAACACCTTTGGTCATCCTGTATAAAGCAATATGAAAATGCAAGTTCTTTGTTACATGTTTACTGATTTAGCTGAAATTATATAACCTAAATCTAGTAAGGGTTTGACTATTTGAAAAATAATCTGATGAATTCAAAGCCACAAAACATGGCGGGGGTGGGGGAATAAGGAATCTGAAACAGATGGCATATCTCTAATATTTTTTCCTGAGTCCATCTTGAATACAATCCCAATAATGTCAAAATCCAACTTAGCTCTCCAAATAAGCAATCTACAAAACGTAAAATGGTAATTCTGAAGTAAATTAATTCTTTTTTCCCCCTACCAGCTTCTCAAAGATTCTATAAGTAGAGACAAGTTAGATGTTACAAAGAGAAAAAACATCATTCCACAAATTCAAAAATTCTTTCAGGAAAATCTACTTCCAATTATCTGAAGCCACTAAAGAAGTTTCTATTACGATTGATGATATTAAAATCTGTCTGATAGTATATTTTTCTGGATATAATGATG
The DNA here is from genome assembly GCF_000298275.1 of Orycteropus afer afer. NCBI lineage: Eukaryota > Metazoa > Chordata > Mammalia > Tubulidentata > Orycteropodidae > Orycteropus > Orycteropus afer. The sequence continues at coordinate 12,060,657 of NW_006921602.1, read as the reverse complement.
AAGAGTTCTGATTTACTGATAACCCCATTTATTAGAGACAAAGATCATATCTCCATTTAAAAAATCATTTGAAATAGAAACAGGCTCTGGAAAAATACTTATTTGGTTTGAGGAAAAAAACATTTTAACATTGGACATATTTTAACTTAACATTGGACATATTTTAACATTTCCACATAACTCTTGCATTCCTAATTCTGGCAAATCAATAAAATTAACTGTATTTTGTCCATTATATGATTCCAGTATGTGGTAAGTAAACCTTCCCAATCTTTCCTAAAACTTTCTAAGATCATCCAAGAGATGATATTAAAGGAAGGTTTGGTAATTTTTAAATTTCCTGAGAAGCAAATTCCATAACTAACAACTGCAAAGATTCTTGGAATAGCCTAATATTTTATATGAGTGGAAGAGATCAGCTAGAAAAGCACTATCTCTAACAGTCTATATTCACTGTATACAATTCAGACATAACTTTTCACTCTAACAGCTAGTATCCTGCCTCTTAAAATAAATGGTTAATTAATCAAGATAAAAAGAATATGGGTGTTTTTGGTTGCTTTATTAAAGAAAGCTCAATTTTATGATTTGAAAGATGATAAAAAAAAATGACAGAGTTCCTCAAAAGTTTAAACACAGAATTACCATATGGCCCAGTAAGTCCATTCCTAGGTATATATCTATTAAGGACTGAGTTACGTCCCCAAAATATATGTGTTATAAATCCTAACCTCTATGCCTATGGTCAAAATTCCATTTGGGAGTGGGTGGTCTTTGAAATGTTAATGCAGAAGGATTAGTATAGGGTATATCTTGAGTCAATCTCTTTTGAGATATGAAAGAGGTAAACAACAAGCAGAACAGAGATGGGGGAAGATAGATGCCAAATCCATGATCAGCCCAGGAGCAAAAGCTCAGAAGAGACAAGGACCTTCCTCCAGAGCTGACAAAGAAAGCAAGCTTTCCCTTAGAGGCAGCAATTTGAATTTGGACTTCTAGCCTGCTAAACTGTGAGAAAACAAAGTTCTGTTTGTTAAAGCCACCCATTTTTGGTACTTCTGTTATGGCAGCACTAGCTATCTAAGACAGAATTTGGTTCTGGAAGAGTGGAGTGCTGCTCTAAAAGATACCTACATAATGTAGAAGCAGTTTTAGAATTGGGTAATGGGTGGAGGGTGGAAGAGTTCTGAAGTGCCTATCAGTAAAAGCCTAGATTGCCTTGAAGAGACTGTTGGTATAATTGTGGATATCAAAGGCAATTCTGGTGAGGGCTCAGAAGAAAGTGAGGAGAGCCATTGAAAGTCTCTACTCTCCCACAAAATACATATGACACCAGCAACACAATGTTGCTAGAATTGTGGACATTAAATATGCTTCTGGTGAGGCTTTAAAAGAAAATAATGAATGTGTGATTGGACAATGAAGGAAAGGAGATGTTTTTTTATGCAGAGGCAAAGAACTTTTCTTAATTATGTCCTAATGTTCGATAGAAGGTAGAACTTGTAAGTGATGAACTTGGATACTTGGCTAAGGAGATTTCTAAGCAAGATCTTAAAGGGGCAGCATGGTTTTGCCACTTACAGTAAAATGCAACAGGAAAGAGATGGACTTAATGAACTGTGCAAATTGAAAACAAAACTTAAAGATCTGGATAATTCTGCTGTACAAACTAAGGACATGTGCCCTAAAACTCTCACCACGGATTTGGTGACTCAAATCTTATGTTAGAGATTAAGTCTCTGAATGATGGGTCTAACCAACTACCACAGCAGAAAATCCATCAGCTTAGAATGAAGAGGAAAGGGACAGGACAAAGGGAAAGAAAGCTGTATGCCTCTTGGAATTCTACAAGCAGGAAACAAACCAAAGGAGCTACATCTGTTGTCCTCCAAGAAAAGAAAAGGACCACCCTCAAGCAATTCAGATCAGTAGAACTTTTGAAAGGAACACAGGAAGCAGGGCTGCCTCAGTTTCAAAGGATGGGGCCACAGTCTCCTAGGTTTCTAAGAGACAGAACTTCACCAACTCAGATCTTCAGTATGGGACTGTTGTTCACCAGCACTAGGGGAACAGGGTCACCACCCAAAGCAGAGGGTACTGGGCTACCATATCCAAAGGGCAGAAGAACGGGAGCCTGCTAGGGCCAGGGGGTGGGGTTGCCACTCAGACAGACTAAAAGTATGGGTCCATCCAAAGCCAAAAAGCAGAGTTGCCATCCCAGTGGGCCTGGAAGGCAGAGTTGAAGGCCAGGGCCAACGAGTTTCCACCCAGAATACAGAGGGCACCCAAAGTCTGGAAGGTAGGGCCACTGCCCAGATGGTCTCATAGTACACAGGATTATTTTCAAACGTTGAGAGCTAATATAATTTGTTCTGCTAGGTTTTGGACTTGCTGGTAGCACAGTGCCTAAGGCATCTGACTACTAAGCAGAAGGTTAGTGGTTCAAACCCACCAGCTACTCAGCAGAAGCAAGACTGGACAATCTACTTCCGTAAAGATCACTGCCTCGGAAGGAGGCTGCTATGAATCAGAATCAACTTGATTGCAGTGGGTTGGTTGTTGGTTGGCTGGTGCCTCTTATCCCTTTTTTCCCTCCAATTTCTACCATTTGTAATAGAAATATCTACCTTGTGCCTGTTCTACCACTGTAGTTGGGAAGCAGATAACTTGCATTCTAGACTTCACAGATTCACAGATTAATAGAAATTTTGCCACAGGATGGAATATGCCTAAGGTCTCATCCATATTTGATTAGATGCTTCAGAAGATGAGATTTTGGACTTGGAGTTTATCTACCACACTTGTGATGATGTGATGGGGTAAATGTGTTTTGCATGTGGTAAGGACATCAATTTGGGGGGACCAAAAGGTAGAATGTTAGGATTGAATTATATCCCCAAAAAGTATTTGTTATAAATCCTAACCTCTATGCTTGTGATTATAATCCCATTTGGGAACAAGTTGTCTTGTTAATGAGGCAGGATTAGTGTAGGGTGTTATCTTGAGTCAGTCTTTTTGAAATAAAAAAAAAAGATTAAACAAGAAAGTACAGCAGAAATGGGAGAACAGAGCCAAGCCACATGAAGAACGCACAGGAGTAGAAGCTCAAAAGAGACAAAAACCTTCCTCCAGAACCAAAAGAGAAAGAAAGCTTTCCCCTAAAGGCAACACCTTGAATTTGGACCTTTAGCCTCCTAACCTGTGAGAAAGTTCTGTTTTTTAAAGCTACCCACTCATGGCAGTTCTCTTATAGAAGCACTGTATAACTAACACAATACTTAAAATAACTGAAAGCAGGAATGCACAGAGTTGTACATCAATGTTCATTCACTGAAACATTATTCACAAAGCCTAAAGTGTAAACAACCTAAATAAATGTTTATAAACAGATGAATGGATAAAATGTGATATAAACATACACACCCAAAAACCACAGTCAATTCCAATTCATAGTGACCCTACAGGACAGAGCAGAATTGCCCCATAGGGTTTCCAAGGCTGTAAATCTTTACAAAAGTAGATTACCACATCTTTCTCCCTCCCTCCCTCCCTCCAAGCAGCTGGTAGGTTCAAATCTCTGACTTTTTGGTTAATAGCCAAGCACTAACTGCTGTACCACCAGGACTCTATATCTATGTATCTCTTTATCTCGATCTATATCAATACTATTCAACCACTGTGTGTGTATGTGTGTGTGTGTGTATATATATAGAAAGAGAGAGAACAGAATATATATATAGAGAGAGAGAGAGAGAGAGAACAGAATACTATTCAGCCGTAAAGAGAAATGCAGTTTTGACACATGCAACAACATGGATCAACCTTGAAAACATGCTGCAAATAATGATGGCACAACATGAAAAATGTCACCAATGTCCTTAAGCTATAAATGTGGAAGTTGTTATGTTGGCAAATGTCTTACGCATGTTTTCACAACAATAAAGGTAATAAAAAAAGAAAATTTAAAAAAACCTGCAAAGTTGATTACAAAAGGATAATTATTATATGATCCCACTTATAAGAAATATCCACAATAGTCAAATGGATAGAGATCAGAGATTACTAGTGGTTATCAAAAGCAGGACAGAGGGAGAAAGGAAGCGTTAAAGCTTGTTGTTGCTGTTGTTAAGTGCCGTTGAGTCGTTTCCGACTCATAGCGACCCCATGCACAGCAGAACGAACACTGCCCAATCCCACGCCAGCCCCACAATCCCTGCTATACTTGAGCCCATCATCACAGCCACCGTGTCAATCCATCTCATTGAAGGCCTCCCCCTCTTTCATCGACCCTCCACCCTACCAAGCATGACATCCTTCTCCAGGGAATGGTCCCTTCTGACAACATGACCAAAATAGGTGAGACGAAGTCTGGCCATTCTTGCTGCCAAGGAGCATTCTGGCTGCACTTCCTCCAGGACAGATCTGTTAGTTCTTTTAGCAGTCCATGGTACTTTCAGCATTCTCTGCCAGCACCACAACTCAAAAGCAACAACTCTTCTTCAGTCTTTCTTATTCATTGTCCAGCTCGTTTAAGCTTAAGGGGGCTTAAATTTCTATTAAAGGTGATGGAAAAATTTGATAATGGACAGTAGTGATGGTTGCACAACACGATGAATGCAATTGATCTCACTGAATTGTACACGTAAGAAATGCTGACAGAGAAAACTAGTCTATAGGACTGACAGTCTACACGAACCACAACCTCATCTACCCTGAAACCAGAAGAACTAGATGGTGCTCAGCTACCACTAACAACTATTCTGATCAGGGTCACAACAGATAGATCCTAACATAAACCCAAAACCAAGCCCACTGCCATCGAGTCAATTCTGACTCATAATGAGCCTACAGGACAAAGCAGAACTGCCCCCACAGAGTTCCAAGGAAGCAGACTGCCTCATCTTCCTCCCCTGGAGTGAGTGACTGGTAGGTTCAAACCACTGACCTTTCTGGTTACCAGCTGAATGTTTTAACCACTATGCCACTAGTGCTCCTCGATCCTAAGAGAAGGGGAGAAAAATGTAGAACAGAACTCATATTCTTAAAAAAGTCCAGAATTACTGAACCAGTTTAAACTACAGGACTACCTAAAACTATCTCTTGCACAGAGATACTCAATAAACCTTGAACCAAAACTACCCTGAGGTTACCTTGTAGCTAGATAACACTTTGGCTCATAAAATAAATATTACAAGTACTTAAACCAAAACCAAAAGCAGTGACATAGACTCAATTCCAACTCACAGTAACTCCCATAGGGTTTCCAAGGCTATAAATCCCTACAGAAGTAAACTGCCTCATCTCCCTCCCGCAGAGCATCCGGTTGGTTTGAACTGCTGACCTTCTGATCAGCAGCCAAATGGCTTACCCACTGTGCCACCGGAGCTCCTTTAACAATGAGTACTACACACCTTAAAAAAACAAAATCATCTATATGAAAGAAAACAATGGTCAACAACTACTCTAAAGCAAAGATGAAAGGTAAGGGGACAAAGAAACCAGATTACTGGAAACCAAACATCCAGAATGGAATTAATTATAAAGCTGATACTATGAAAAACATAACCAATGTCACTGACCAGTATGTAATTGTTGAATCAGAACAAAATTTGCTGTGTAAACTTTCAATGAAAACACAGTAACATGTTATTAAAAAATAATATGATAAACTTGAAATGGCAAATGTTGTTACATACATTTTTACCACAATAAAAACTTTATACAGTAAAAAAAATAACAATAAAACAAGAAGCTTGGATACAGACTAAATACTTTATACTCTCAAGAGAGCCATTTGTATAGGTAATTAGATAGCTTCGGGGCAGGAATGCATAGGAAACAAGGACACAGGGAAGAGGTTAACTACAAGGAGGAAATGGGAAGAGAGCTGTTACACTGTGGGGATTGCAGTTGATGTCATGAAACAAATGTGTATGAACTTCTGTATGGAAAATGAATTTGCTCTGTAAACTTTCATCCAAAACACAAAAAGTTAAATAATGAAAAAAAGGACACGTTTAGAAAATTGAATAACCTTACAAAAAACTTTAAAATATAATTGTAACTATAAGATATAATTTCAACTCTGTTTAAAATACAGAAACATGGGAAAGAAAAGTATTTGAAGCTTTCTCTCAAGTTTAGGCACATAGCTATAAACTTCTCTAAAAAATATTCCAAAATTAGTATTGAATTACAAATTTTGCACCCCCTTCTTACACACATACACACACAAAAAAAACTATTAAAACAAATTATTCAATTTTTGTCCTTTGTCTACATTTAAAATTAAAATACTAAAATTTATGTCAAAAACCTAACTATATTAGCTGAAAAGCTGACATATATAGATTGCATATTACTATATTCACAAAACAAATAAATATGAAGATTTCATACTGCTTGGATTTATTTCTACATTCTGATTAGGAATGACTTAAAGGCAGAACTTCATTTCATTTTCATTTATTTCATAGAGTATTATACATATAAGAATTCTGTAAGTTTTGCTAATAGTTTAAGTATGATGAATCATGCTACTGATGTTAATTTTAATCTTAAAATTATAATCATTTTCTATTTTATGTCCCAATTATAATTCTCTTCAAAGAGACATGTGATGTTAATTAAAATTTACATATATTACTTTTTAAATGTTTTTCTTGTTATCAATCCATATTGGATATACCACAAATGACATTGGTCATTTCAATAAATGTACATATTCTGTTTTATCACTATGAGTTTTAAGAAACTACTGATAATTTCATGCTACTTAAAGTTCAATTTCTAGAAGTCACTGAGAGTCCTGTTGAATACATACATCCAGACCCCTTCCCATCTTTCCACAAAACTGGGCTACCACTGATGTTCAAGATTAATAATTCATTTTGTAATTCTAGGGTGCTTATCTTTAAAACAGGCTGTTATTTAAATACATTATGCCTTTTATGATACTGGTAAGAATCACATTTTACTTAGGTGGAAAATTGAGGGCCTGGTAGTTTCCATGACTTGCCCAAGGTCAATACCTAGCAAGGGGCACAATGCCTGGCTCTATCCCAGATTTACCTACCTCAAAGCCAGTACTTCCACTTGACCAATTACATCCTTAAAAGATTAAGAAGCAGGATCAACAGCACAGAATCTTGTCCCTCTGAAAGTTCACAAACCTATTCCAAGGTATCAATCACTACCGCATAGTACCTAGCAATTCAGTCACTGACTGAAATAGAAATGAAGAGGTTCTTTCTGCTTCATTTAAGCTACGGCAGTTTACAGGCATGTTAAAAAAAAAAAAAAAAAAAGAGGTTAGAAAAGTCTTGCCTCAACACGCCTCACCTAGACCTCTATATCTATACGGTTTCACCAGCCTATTATGCACATACATTTACCATACAAGGCTACTCCTGTCTAGTTTATAGGCTGGCGCTTTTCAGAATTGCACTCTTCTAAGATATTTTATACCATATTTAATAAAGGGCTGAGAGAAACTTGGTTGAATATACCATTCCGGCACTTTCCAAACATACGAAGGATCATTAGGGGCAACAACCCTCTTTCTTTTACGCTGTGGTATCTGCCCACTCGGGGGGTACTGCTCCTATAAGACGCTGGGGTGAGGGAGCAGTCAAGGAAGAAGTGGGGGAAGCGCAAGGAAGTTGGGTGGAAGGAGGTCTCCTTACCCACTCTTTTACCCTAGCTCTGCCAAGGGCGGCTCCCGCGGTGCCCAGCGACTCGAAACCCTGCGACCCTCGAAGCTCAGTTCTGTCCCAGCGGGTTGGGCAAGGGAGGCGGGCGAAGAAAACCTGGACTTGCCCCAGCAACCTGGCCGAGATCCATGCCCTTCTTCTGGTTCTGGAGGATGCTCCCCCTTTCTGAGCAAGCCCTCCAGGGGGCAAACTCCCCGACCGCACGGGCCGAAGTCTTTTACTCCAAGGGGGCGACTCTGCCGCCTGACTCAACCCTGCCACCCGAAACTCTCCGCTAGGGTGTCCCCTACCCCCTCCATTCCACCACCGCAACCCTTCACAGGCACACACGCCGGCCTGCGCCCCACCCGGGATCCTAGAGTCCCCCCACTCCGACCTGAGGAAGGGGCCCCAACCAGCCTTCACAGACAACACACACCCTCAGATCCAAGCTTCCCCGACACCGTCGAAGCAGAAGCTAGTACCTGGTCCGGCCGTGCGCCCAGGCTCAGGTGCGGCGGGCGCGGTCCCCTTTCGAAGACGCCGAGCGCTTTCTACCCACCCGCAGCGTTGGCTTCTCTCTTTCCCAGGAGCGGGAGGGAGGAGAGGCGCGGGAGGGGAGGGGGGAAGCCAGGAGCGAAGGGGCGGCAGGAACCGAACCGGAACCGCTAGCCCTGGCCCCGCCCACGGCCCGGCGACCGCAGAGCCCCAGATAGGACAAAGCGAGAGCCGGCAGGGAAAAAATAGACACAACTACTTCCGGGTCATCCCCGCTGCTGCCCCTCCTTAGCAACCGCGTGGAGTTGCTAAGCGGAAGTGGCTTCAAAGACTCTCAGCCCGGTATCTTCAGGGACTATTGGGAGGTAACTAGGGGCATTGCTGGAAGGCATATAACAACAACAACAGGGGCATTGTATTCCCCTTTGACAACACCCCCCTTACCTTCTGCTCAAGGTCTTAGACTGAGCACACGATGCCACAGTCGTGAAGCCCATCCTGCTTTTCCCTTCAGCTGTGCCTTCTTCCCGGCCCACAGCCACTATATACACTGTTTACTCCCCTCCTGCCTTGAATCCGAGGCAAACCCAGTGCCTTCTCTTAAGCCTCTCTGCAGTCCCTCGCATGAGTTATTTTCTGGCGTTTTAGCTAGCATCTCCCTCTTGTGGATTTTTAGTTGTGTTTCAACTTCAACTACTTTTTTAAATCTCAATGTTGTGAAAGCTTTTTCTCATGCACTTAACGCTCTTGTGACAGTACCTGAAGCCGAATGATGAGAAATGTTTTCTTATCTTCTCTTTTGTAAAGATTGCACATGTTTATGATCTGAAAATAGCTTAGTTAAACGGAAGGGGCAAAAGGACTAGAGTGATTTTAATCTTTAAAAGAGAAAGGAATGAGAAAAGGCCAAAAGAGGCCCTGGAGGCTGGTAACCAAGAAAAGTAAGAGATATGCTTACGTTCGTCAACGCAGAATAAACTTTCATACCTACACTGTGGATAAGAAAATGTCAATAAGAAAACTGGTTTATTCTTGTGTCAAGATGATTCTGGATTTGAAAATTTTGGGGAAAATAATTGGTTAGAGTAAAAGACAGCGATATAATTAAGCCTCTTTATAGAAAAATAAGGAGCTCTAGTGGATCTGTGGGAGCTCTGGTAGCATAGTGGCTAAGGCAACCTGACTGCTAACCAGAAGGCTGGCGGTTCAAACCCACCAGCCACTCCTCAGAAGGAAGGTTGGGCAATCCTACTTCTGTAGTGATACTGCCTCAGAAACCCAAGGAGGGGTCGCTATGAGTCAGGGCTGACTCGATGACACATAACAACAACAACAACAGTGGATCTATGGGAGCTCTGGTAGCATACTGCCTAAGGCACTTGACTGCTAACTAGAAGGCTAGCGGTTCAAACCCACCAGCCACTCCTCGGAAGGAAGGTTGGGCAAACTACTTCCGTAGTGATACTGATTCGGAAACCCAAGGAGGGGTCGCTGTGAGTCGGGGCCGACTGGACAGCACACAACAACAACAACAGTGGATCTGTGATTAAAGCCTTTGACTGCTAACCCAAAGGTCCATTTGAACCTCCCGGCTGCTCCGCGGCAGAAAGATGAGGCAGTCTATTTCTGTAAAGATTTGTTGCTGTTATGTGCCGTCCAGTCGGACCTGAGTCATAGCGACCCCTCCTTGGATTTCCAAGGCACTATCATTATGGAAGTAGATTGCCCAACCTTCCGTCGTATGAGTGGCTGGTGGGTTTGAACCGCCAGCCTTCTGGTTAGCAGTCAAGTGCCTTAGACACTATGCTACCAGAGCTCCTTGTAAAGATTTAGAGCCTTGGAAATCTTATGGGACATTTCTACTCTGTCCTATAGGGTCTCTATGAGTCAGAACTGACTCGATGGCAGTAGTTTTGGTTTTAGAAAAATGACCCATATTTTTATGGTAGCTTGATATTCAGAGAAATATTGGACATTCAGAGGATGAATAAGCATCTTTTCTGGACTTTCCTATCTTGCATTAGGTGCCCTCCAGCTGATTTCACTTTCTAAGTGACTCTATGGGAGCTCTGATGATGTAGTGCCTAAGGCATTTGATTGATAACCACAAGGCTGGTGGTTCAAACCTACCAGCCACTCCTCGGAAGGAAGGTTGGGCAATCTACTTTGGTAGTGATACCACCTCAGAAACCCAAGGAGGGGTTGCTATGAGTCAGTACGGCTCAACAGCATATAACGACAAGTGACCCTATGTAACAGAGTATAAGTGCTTCGCAGGATTTTCTTGGCTGTAATCTGTACAGTAGCAGATTCCTAGGTCTTTCTCCCACCGACCTTTTAGTTAGAAGCCAAGTGCTTAACTGTTGTGACTCCAGGGCTCCCATGTCTTGGAATAGGTCTGTTTAAAAGTAGTAAACTTAAGAGTAGCTCCTGACTTTGTTTTGTATTCCATGGCAGTGAATGTACTTGCAACTGCAGGTTCCAATTGTATTGGTCATGCATGATAACCTCTTAGTCACAGATACTGGACTGTTGTCCACCCTAGCTGGGCAGAGAGGAAAGGAGCTTTGGTAACTTTTAAAAGAAACAGGAGGTCTATTGGTTTCTTGTATCCATGAAACAACAAAAATTGATTCACTGTAGGCAAAAATCTGTTCAGAAAAGAAAAAGTTATTGCTGTGGAGTTGTTCCCAATCATGCAGTTCAGACTCAAGTATGTTAATAATAGGGTGTTTAATAACTCAAAAATATTTCTACCCCTGCAATCAACATGTGTACATGTGGGAGTATGCATATACACACAATTCAAATGGAATCTAAGCACATCCAGCAATTGTTCTTTAATGAAGGTGACAAAAGATAAACTTGCTAATATGACAAAATAGAACTTGGATAAATAACAAAAAACTTTAAATTACAAAAGTAAATAAAATTATGAGCCCAATGAGCAACAAAATATCTAAAACTGTGGTGGACTTGAATGTCTCTAAAAAAAGTTAAAATATGATTATGGTAAATACATGTATGCAATAGAAATATCATGAGTAAAATTAAAAATTTAAAGTGATAGTTTAAGTCAGTATAGAAATGCAAATTCCTACGCATCAGTAATTTTTCCCACTACCTGAAGAAAATAATATCTAAACTGAGTTTTTTTAGATCCTCTCTTTCTTCAGCTGTTTTGGTTATCTAGTGCCACTCTAAACAAAAAATATGCTACAAATGGGTAGCTTCAACCAATAGGGATTTGTTCTCTTATAGTTTAGGAGGCTAGAAGTCAGAGTTCAAAGTGCCAGCTTTAGGGACTAAGTAAAAGCCCCTCAACCTTGGGCTTCAGCCAGCTCTGCCTCTTCCTCCCAGCCCACTGGAGCTAGAGGTGTTTCTTCTCTTAGGCAGCTGCTGGCTGCTGAAGCTAACAAGTTCAAGGTTGACAAAATGGCACAGTTTCAATATTACCAAACAACACAGCAGGCCACTAGTTCAAGTCCAGAGACAGTCTCAAGATTGGCAGGAAACATGACAGGCTGCTAAATGAATAGAGGACTCCATGCAGGGTCCAAGTGTGCCAAAAAGCTGCAGACCATTCCCAAAGCTTCTCATTATATGTTAGAAGCAGACCACATCCCTAAAGCAGCTACTCAGCTGCTCACGGCAGATTTCACCATAGTGTTAATTGCTAGTCTCATCATGGGGAATAACTACAACCAGCTACCCAGCCACTCAAAACCAGGGCCAGCCAAGCTGACACACAACCATATCAGTTTAAAAAAAAAAAAGAAAAAATCTGCCACTTTTGTGTAGGTATATGAGTAACTGGCTTGACTCCCGTCACATGAACTTATATGAATTCTATCATTTTCAGCATGCTCATTGCTTGGAGACCTCTAAAGATAGATAGTACAACTTCACCTAAAACTTCATATTTGGGTTTAACTACATTTTTAGGATTTTGTGAACAGTACCAGAGGAACAAGGAGCCCTGGTGTTGCAGTAGTTAAGCCTTCAGCTGCTAGCAAAAGGTTGCCAGTTTGAACCCTACCAGCTCTATGGGGTGACTGTGAGTCAGAATGGACTAGATGGCAATGGGATAGTTTTGTATTTGGGGTTACTAGATTCTTAATATGAACCATAATTAAGATAGTGCTCTCACATGTAGGTTAGATGTCAAATAGTCTTCAAAAGTCAGTTTAGTGCTTTTATCCTGTGGAACAATAGGAGGCCTGCAGCCTTTATCCCAATCTCTTCAAGCCTACTTTTTTTCCATTTTTTTTTACTACCCCTTTTAATCATTTAAAAAGGAACTCTGATGGCATAGTGGATAAGGCATTTGGCTGCTAACCAGGTCAACAGTTCAAACCCACCAGCTGCTTCGCTGAAGGAAGATAGGGCAATCTACTTCCATGAAGATTTACAGCCTCAAAAACCCAATGGGTGTTGCTGAGGTGGAATCAACTCAATGACAGTGAGTTTGGTTTGGTATAATCATTTAAGGAAAAATTAGCACATCTTGGAAGGAAGGCGGGGCAATCTACTTCCCTAGTGATACTACCTCAGAAACTCAAGGAGGGGTCGCTATGAGTGGGGTCCGACTCGACGGCACATAACAACAACAACAATGTGTATTTCAAACCCACCAGCCATTCCTCAGAGGAGAGTTGGGCAATCTACTTCTGTAGTGATACCGCCTTGGAAACGCAAGGAGGGGTCGCTATGAGTCGGGTCCAACTTGACAGCACATAACAATGTGTATTTTTGGGAAGTACAACACTATGTTACTTAATATTTAAATATTCCTGGAGTTCCATTAAGGAATTCTGGTGCTGCAGTGGTTAAGGTATTTGGCTGCTAACCAGGTCAGTGGTTCCAACCTACCAGCTGCTCTGGGGGAGAAGGATGAGGCACTCTGCTTCTGTGAAGATTTACAACCTTGCAAACCCCATGGAGGAGTCCTTATGAGTTGGAATCCACCAGATGGCAGTGAGTTTGGTTTGGGTTTGAGAGTTCCATTGGCATCTCCATATATAAGGTACCAAAACAAGAGTCCAACAGTTAATTGATGAAGAAAATGTAGTCAAATTTACGTTTACATGCCTAAGCATTAAACACAAAAGACACAGCCCCTTTACACATGGGGCTCAGGGAGACTCACTCAGTATACCAGGAAGTCTGAAAAAACCATGTGACATAAACAACAGCCTTAGGAAGAATAGGCTAAAGATGAAAGATGTATCTTTAAATATTTGAAGGTTATCACATAGAAGGAATAAGTTTTTTTTAATGTTATTTCAAGGATAGAACCAAGAATAGAAGGGAGTTACAAAAATATAAAATTTTAACTCATAACATTTTGCCAAATAATAGAATCAAACCCACTGTCGTCATGTTGATTCTGACTCATAGCAACCCTGTAGGAGAGAGTAGAATTACTCCATAGGGTTTCCAGGGCTATTGTCTATAGGGAAGCAACCTGACACATCTTTCTCCTGCAGAGCAGCTGGTGGGTTTGAATCGCGACCTTTCAGTTAGAAGCCAAGCACTTTAACCATGAGGGTTTCTTAAATAACAGAACAGGCCACCTAATACAGCTGTAACTGGCTTAGGTGGAAGGAGGTGATTTCTAACATTCCTCCCAATTTTGATTCAGTGAAGACCTCCCACACTTCCTCTTGTGTGATATTCAAAGTTGAACCCAAATGAAACCTGCTGCCATTGAGTTGATTCCAACTCATAGTGATTCAATAGGACAGAGAATTGGCCCATAGGTTTCCAAAGCTATAAATCTTTACAGAAGCAGACTCATCTTTCTCCTGCAGAACACTTATGGAATTAGCAGCCGAGTACTTCACTATTGCCTTAATTACTGTACAAACAGAGCTTCTTTCAAGGGTAAAAACCAAAAAACTAAACTCACTGCCATAGACTTGATTCCAATTCATAGTGACTCCCATTGGGTTTCCAAGCCTGTAAATCTTTATGGAAGCAAACCACCTCATCTTTCTTTCACAGAGCAGCTGGTGGGTTGGAACTACTGCCCTTTTGGTTAACGGCCAAAACCCTTAACCACTATACCACCAGAGCTCCTTTTTCAAAGGTAAAGGAACCATTCATAACAATGTTGGTTAGACCTAGGCCTATCTGAACCTTCCTTTTTTTTTTTTTTTTTTTTCTAATTTAGGCTGAAGAATTCTAAGTACAGTGAGATTTGCAAAGGGTATGTATATGAGAAAGTTTCAAATAGTTTAAGCTTTATTTTCTCTTTAAAAATAAAAAATTATGAGCATTTGTTCTTTTAAATAACTCTGAGCACTTGTTATAATTTTCTCTGTATCAACTCTTGCTTTGTGAAACACAAAATACATAATGATCCTCACAATGTTATAGCATTCAGAAATTCTGGAAAAGTATTTTTAATCTTTGTTTGGTTAGGGATTTAACACTAGCATTAATAATTTCTATAATTCATTCAAAGAGAGAAACCAGATCAACTTTATAAAGGTTACAAAATTACAAACTTGGCTTAATTATCTTTTTAATGTTGTTGTTGTTATTTGTAGGCTTTATTTTTAATCTGGTTTCAATGGAAGCTGGAGGTCTGTACTGTGCTCTCCTTATATTTAGAAGAAGCTAAATTGCCATGCTACTTTTAAAGAAAGCTTTGAAAAGAAAACATATTACATAGGACACACAAAAGTGAGACGTCATCAAATACTGCATGTTTGAAAGAACAATAAATTATTTAAGAGTCAAAATTTCTAAAAACAATTATATACCAAAGTTAGACCTCATTGACACTGGATACAAAACAAAACATACTGCCCTTGAGTTGGCCGGACTCATAGCGACCCCTCCTTGGGTTTCCGAGGTGGTATCACTATGGAAGTAGATTGCCCAACCTTCTTCCCGGGGAGTGGCTGTGGGTTTGAACTGCCAGCCTTCTGGTTAGCAGTCAAGTGCCTTAGGCACTATGCCACCAGAGCTCCCCATTGACCCTGGATAGAGTGAAAGAAAAATGTGGAACAAAACTCAAAATCATTTAAAAAAAAAAAGTCCAGACTTACCAGTCTGATAGATACTGGTGAAACTCCCGAGACTATGGTCCCTAGTCACCCTTTGAACCTGGAATTGTACCTACTCCAGTGGCTTTCAGCCTAACTGTAGACATGCCTACAAGGTGAACATTTATACCAGATAGGTACTCTCTTTAGAAAAATCAACCATGGGAGATCAGAAGGGCAGCATTTGCACAGGGAGATAGCTCAGAGGGCAGGAATGCATGGGAAAGAAGGACACAAGGAAAAGATAACCAACCACAGGGAGGAAGTGGGAAGAATGTGGTTACATTATGGGAATTACAATCAATGTCATGAAACAAAATGTATATGAACTGTTGAATGGAAAACAAATTTGCTCTGTAAACTTTCACCCAAATCACAATTTTTTTAAAAAAGTTACACTGCATGGGAACACAGCCTTAAAGTCTTTTGTCTCCACAACTGAAAAATAGCAAATCAGGTTTCAGACAGACACATCAAAACCTTACTTTAATAGACTTGGTTGGAGCTACTCCTTAATAGGAAACCTACTGTCAAGGAAGTACTTAGGATAAAAACTCTCTCCTCTCAGTTCATTAACATTCAATTTAATATACATCTCTAAAAAACAAAGCAAAAAAAAAAGAAAGTCTATAATCATCAGAACTCAGGAAGTTGCTAAAATCAGACCAATTAAGATTTGTATTTGGAAAGAATAGAAGAGAAATGCCTGGTAGGATATAACCATAGGAAGCACACAATGGATAGTGGATTATGAAAATAAGTATTTGTTTATTGCAAACAAATTTCAGAAAGAAAAAAACATGCCTATTAAAACATGGTTAATTTTTACAACAGAGTATCAGTGAGCAAAAGGTTTGATGAAGAAGCAAGAATATCACTTATCAAGTAACAATATAACCACCTCATCAATTATACCCCTGGTTATCTTGAAAAGTTTTGTGGTAGCTGTGAGGACTTTGGATTTATGGGATAATTTTATTGATTTCCAGCTTTAAACATACAGGCCAAAAAGGTAGTATTTTATGCTATTAAATTAAACGCATATCCTAGGAAAATTCCTCTCAATATAGTCTATGGAATCTTCCTTCCTATTCTATGCTAGTATTTTACTTTTTGTTGGAAGTTTGATTATCAACCGTTTAAACCTTAGCACCAAAATACCTTACATTTTTCTAAACAAAAGACACCCATCCAAACTTTTCTCAATAATTGCATCTTTGGCCCCCTTTCTGAAAATGGCTATAGGTTCAGTTTAATTAATACTGAATTTTGTTAATGTGCAAAAATCTAACTCTGCTTTTTAAGCAAACAAAAGGAACAAAAACATGGCAGCATTCCAATAATCAAATGCCAATAAAAATGGCAACAGTACAAAGATCAAAGCAAATCTCAAACACAGCATTTTTATAATTAGAACACCATGCAATGATTTGTTTTTAGCAAGAACAAAAAGCTTAATTAACAGGTAAAAGGAGGAAATCAAATACTGCATTATACTGAATACTAACCTAAGTAGCCATATATTAATCTTACAAACTCCAATGTCATAACTACTTGCTTTTAAATAAATTTAAACCTAATTTTTAAAACAAATGCCATTCAACAAACCTAATTGGAACAAATATGTTTATGCAAATTTACATCATAGAGTACCAGAGTAAACAGGAGACATTAGTCAAAATTGAAATAAGTTCTATTCTTTTTCATCATCTGTGTGATCAGGTTGCAAAGGACGTGTTCTGTTGAAAGAACAGAGAATTTCAATAGTCACTCAAATATCAACTATTTAAACAAAAAAAAAGTAGTTAAAAAATCTATGTACATAGGAGCATCAATAGTGCATTGAGTCTGGTCGAGTGAATAGAAATAAGGGAAAATTAAACTCCATTAATTGACAAACCAACAAGTTTCAAGTACTATAGCAACAAAAGTTTTAACAACTTATTTTGCCTATTAATTAGCAGAATCAGTGTTTCCCCTGACGGATATGTTCCATTTTTATTAAAAAGGGAATCTTTGTTTCTATGGCATCTTTCAACAGGTTGCTAAATGAATTGATAAACAGTATAATCCTACAGCAAGAACTTTTTTGGATAATAGAAAGCCAAAAAAATAAAATAATAACTAATGTACTTGAGCAGAGAAAACATATGGACAAGTTGTCATATTTAACAGTATATACTTCTGAACAATATAAATGTTTTACTTAGATTAGAAAAATCCAAAAATTGTTTAAGTTTCAAATGACAGTCATAGATTAGAAAATAATTTACATTATCCAAAGCCATTTTTGTATTTCATATACTTTTTCTTGAGAAAATTCTATTAAAACATATTGTATTTTTGTATGTAATGCTCACTTGTAAATAATGCACCCATAGGAAACTTAACATAGGAGGGTGTTGAGCAGTTTGCAAAAACTGTATAATGCCTGCATTATTTGTGTAAAAATATGGTAATTGTAAATCAGATTTCTTATTTTAGTCTTGGAGAAGTTCTGTGGACACTATCCTAATATTCTTAGTTTTCAAATCAGATCTAGTAGGTCATAGAGCTAGGCAGTGAAAGAAGGAAGCTAAAATTCAGATATTTGGACTCAGTGTAAAGTTATCATTGATTCACCTACTATTAGATTACAGAGAGCTCTTCATTGTATTTTCCTGGAAGATAAATCACGTTATCAAATTAACACTGTCATGATCCAAACTTCCTTTTTGCAAAGGTCTGGTTTATTTTACACATCATGGTTCATTAAGGTAGGTAGTGTTTCTTGATTCTGATTTCCCCCATAGAGCTGATGAACATTTACCCTGCCTTTGGGAGAAAAATAAGGCCACAAGAATAACCATATATCAGAATATGAATTAGGAAGTTTATAGCAGAAGTCCTCCAATAAATTCATTAACTATTTCAATAAAAGGGTAATTACAATTTCCCTAAACAAAGACAAATCTAAACAAAGGGCCTAAATGAATAATGTAAAACTGAGTTACTTAATTTTAGAAGAACATTATGATGTCACAGATTTTATTAAACCATGGATTAAAGTTCTTTAGAAGGATATATAATTTCTCTCCATGTGGTAGAAAGGTTTGTTCCTATGATGACCAGTGTTACAATCACATTTGACTATACTGGGAGAACAGAAGGGCAGTATTTGCACAGATAGCTAGCTCAGGGGGCAGGAATGCGTAGGAAAGGACACAGCAAAGAGGTAAAAATGGGGGGGGGGAGTGGGAAGAGAACTGTTACATTGTGGGGAATTACAGTCAATGTAATTTTGTTTGTCATGAAACAAAATGTGTATGAACTACTATATAGAAAATGAATTTGCTCTGTAAACTTTCACCCAAATCACAATGATTTTTTTTAACAAAACAACATATCAGTTTTTAAATTACAAAAAATATTCAAAATAATCATAAATAAAAAGCATTTCAAGATTAGTTGAAGTTGATACATTTTTAATCTTTGGAATCAAGGTAAATATGGTAGCTAAATGAATCTGGCACTCTTGTTGGGTAGGAATGTATGATGGAAAATGACTACCATTTGACTTTATAAACGAATAGGCAAGAATTACTCATTATAGTTGGATTTAGATTTGGAGTAGATTCCAATCCATCATTGCCCTGGCTCATGTCAAATATTACATAGAAAGTCAAATGCAATGTCAATCCAAAGCCCAAATGTAAATTCCCAAGAAAACAATGAAACCTTAGCAATGTAAAACTTTACCTAGAGGATGTCAGCATGAAAGTACTACAGCTAAATGAATACACCAAAGATTTACTAAAACATCTGGAGTATCCTTCCAATGTACATATAAATAGACTCATGGAAACTTTTTATATTACCTAATAGTGACATAGGCATTTGACTGCTAATCAGAAGGCTGTTGGTTCAAACCCACCAGCCACTCGGAAGGATGACTGGGCAATCTACTTCCATAGAGATACTGCTTCAGAAACCCAAGGAGGGGTTGCTATGAGTCGGATCTGACTCAGTGGCAATGAGTTTGGTTTTGGTTTAGTAAAAACTGAATCTCTATTCTATAGCCCCTCCTTTTTCTCTAGATCAAGATGAAATATATTCTTATTTTCAAGAATATTAAATGTCCAGATTTATTAAGTTACATTGAATGAAATCTTATTTTTAACTAATTTTACATGTTGTCACTCTCTCTTCAATCTTATACATGGAACTCCAGCAACTGTAATATTGGCATTCATTGTTTGTCAACTCCTTTAGATATTCTTCAAAATCATCAAATTTAGGATTCTCAACATGTGTCAGTAAAACAAGATGTTGAATTAGTAGATTTGGTGAAGGTCTATTTTTTCCTTGCCGCATGAAGGTCTATTTTTTCCTTGCCGCAATGGACTTGTAGATACTATTTGGACTGGATTTTAGAAGATGGGTGGGAGAAGTATAGATGTCTCTGGGCTGAGTCTCTTAACAATAGAAATGGAGAAAAAAGGAGAGGAGACCACAAGGACACTGGCTTTAGACTACTGAGCACGAGTGCTCACCTTGGTAGCAGCAACAGTACCTTCTGCTCCACCTGTGAACAAACCTACATGGGTAGGAGCTGTGCCAGAAGCCGCACCCCAGCCCAAGCACAGCCACCATGCCTCACTTATGTCTGCTTAGTTGTTGCACAGCTCATAAGGCTGGCTGCTCTGTGCATTGGAGGATTGCCGGGTCCTGACTGGTGCAAGGCAGCAACCGTTGTCTACCACCATGGCGTTCACTTGGTCCTGCCTGCTCACCTATTCCTGCCAATCCACTTCCTCCTCTCTGGCCAAGTACTTTGTTTTTGAAGCAAAATATTTACAAGGTATTTACAGGGTCTAGATATCATTACTAACCTAATTATTTTAAAAAAGGTTTCTGTTGTGTTTTTTTTCCAAGTGACGTATTTTTTCTAGATTCTTAAAAGTGATGTATGTTTGTTATTGACAATTAGTGATTATGAGAAGATTTTCACCCAGAGATAATTACTATTGATATGTGCTTTATTTTATACAGTATATATGCATATCATTTGCACAATAAAGATTGTAATTTTGTATCCAGAATTTTTGGTTAATATTTATCTGATCATTTTCCTGCATTAAAGCTTAAAATGATTTAATTAATTTCTTAAAAAGATTGCACAATAAACTTTGTGTGTATAGTTTTATCCCCACCTTATTTTTTTCTTAAGTATTCCTATGTATTACAGAGAAGTTGGAAAGAAAATATACATTGGTGATAGTCTTGGCTGTTTCTAGGTGGTGGGATTTCTGTATTTTCCAACGTTTCTACATTGGTTACATATTTCTTGTGGAAGTTTAACTAACAGTTTTTGTAGAGGTAGAGTTGATGGAATTCAATCTAGAATAAGCCAAAGTGAAAAAGTTTTTTTTTTTTTTTTTAAAGAAAAACTGTAAAAAGTAAACAGTGAAAATTAAAGAATAAAGACAGGAGAGTCATGGTTAATAATGTAGCACTTATCATCTGAATAGGAACTCATTCCTCTTTGAGTGAATGGAATGAGTAAAAATAATATCTTTCACTGATGTTTGATATTTGGGGGGTGACTTACAATAAACGATTTAATACAAGTTTTAAAAACCTTTGGTTTGTATTATTATATCAGCTTGAAGAGAAACTTCATAGTTACTCAATATTCCTTTTGTCCTCTATTTTCCAGAATATAAATATTAATATTCCAGAAAATAAAAACTTACTTTCTCTTTGCTTTTCCTAAGCCACTACTTCCTGCTTCTTCTGGAATCCGATTCTCTTTTTCTGAACCTTTAGAGGACAGACTGAAGAATTCTCCAATTCCTTTTTGCCATTTTGGAGTTGGGCGTACACAAACTGGATTCCCTCCTGCATACTTATTTTCAGCTGTAAAACATAAAAAAATATAACTAGATAACAAGAATATAGTTGCTATTCCTTTAATGGGAATTTAATACCTTCCTTTAATACCAAATTGTCAAGGACATTATGAAATGGTATTGTTATTGTTGTTGTTATGTGCCGTGGAGTCAGACCCTACTCATAGCGACCCCTCCTTGGGTTTCCGAGGCAGTATCACTACGGAAGTAGATTGCCCCATCTTCCTTCTGAGGAGTGGCTGGTGGGTTTGAACCGTCAGCCTTCTGGTTAGCAGTCAAGTGCCTTAGGCACTAGGCTACCAGAGCTCCATGAAATGGTATTATATCCATCTTAAAAAGAAAGAAAATGTGATATGATAAAGCTGTATTCAGTCAATAAAGCTCAATTCAATAGCTATCATTTAAACTAGAAAAATAGTATTAAGAATTTTTGCCACTGGAAAATATTTTTCATATTTTGTCCACAGCTATTCAAATACTCCTATGATAATACTAAAGTTTAATACACTTTTTCCTGCTGTAAAGGTGATACCATATAGTATGGATTGTCAAAATTTTGCTTAATAAGGTCATTTAGCTAAAGCATATATAAGATGCAAAATATACAGCAATGTCAACATTTCCACAAAAATTGGTTCCATTTCTCAAAGCACTTGGCTCCTTCCTTTTCAGCTCATAAAGTAAATCCAATGCCTGATTATATTTTAAGAATCATGTAGAGGGAAAATCCTTGCCCCTTTAAAAAAGTAACAGAAAACCAATAGAAACAAATTTATAGAGTTACTACATGTATCTATTACTTTAACATGTTTGTCTCAAACTCTAGCTATAACAGAAAGCCTACAAAAGTTGTTTCCATAAAGACTGCATGAGGTTATACTCCATGTACTTTTTCAAATATACAAATGGCCTTTGAAAAATAGTGTTTCTATGGTTCATAGTTTTTCTGAAGGTAACTTACAGAAATGCTTTCACTACTAGATAGTATAGAATAGCAACAGATAGTTCAGTACAGGATTCAAATCTAGCTCTGCTGATTTAGTTGTGTGACCTTTACCAAGTTATATAACCCTGTCTGAAATTTCCTCATCTTTGAAATGAGGATATTGTTAATTTCATACAGTTGTTTCTTGGGGTTAAAAATAAGAGATCTATAAAATGCCTAAAAGGGTGCCCAATACATGGTATCTATACATATTCACTAATGGTAAATTTATATGGTTCTGTGATTCAACAGTGAACCAGACAGTGAGATGTGGCCCTAATGGAATTTAGTTAAGTGCTTTGTTGTTAGTTGCCTTTGAGTAGATTCTGACTCATGGCAACCCATTTGTGCTAAGCTGAACAGTTGCACAGGGTTTTTGAGGTTGTAACTTTTCGGAAGCAGATCATTGGGCCTGTGAATTCTGGGTGGATTCAAACTGCCAACTTACTTAACCATTTGTGCAACATAGAGTATAATAGTTTCAATGCAGGTAAATTAATCTTTCATATTTTTGACTACTATTCCCTTTTATCTAAAGAGACTGAAAGAGTAAATATTTTCAAATGAAATGCTTGAAATATGGTGAAATTTTAGTTAACTTAAAAATCCATGAAGTCCTAGCACAGCCTTTCATATTCTTAATTAGACCTTGCGGAATTAATCTTCCTGCCTGCTCAACTTCTACTAAAAGAATGAATTACCAGATGGCACAGTATTTTCTCCTCTCCACACGCAGAAAGAGCAGCGTGAAGCTATTTCCTTTGCCTGGTTTTCCCTCCTACTCTCCCCAAGGCAGATCAGAAGCTGCAAAGTTGGAAACCACACACAAACACCACTTGAAGAAAGAACAAATGAAAGAAGAAAAACGTGCAGAAACAACAAAAATGATTACACTATGAAGACAATGTGATCACCACTATCAACATGGTGCTAATTCTTAATCTAGTGAGGGGTCACTTAAATAGCCTCTTACAGGAATAAAACTATCTGTCGATATTAGGAAAAATAAACGCTAAAACGAGAAAGAAAAAGTGGTTTGAAGTTAAACAGTGTGCGTTCATAACCCCAAGGCTTGCGATTCTCTTCCTGCCAACCCCACCTCTACCCCAGCCCGCCAAAAGGCCAGAGCTCCCTCATTATATCAAAGACTAAGGAAGAAATTCGGGCTTGAGGATCTCAAGGCAAATTCCAACAGGGGTCGGGGATGAGGGAACGGAAGGACTTGCGGGTCAGGACTGTGTGGTACCAGGCTTGATTCCCTTTTAGGAGGGTTCCTCTTAATCCAGGAGCTTGCAGGAACACATTTTACCTTTCCTGGACGAAAGCGAAGTGGAGTTAGTCGCAGAAGTGGAGGAACCAAGCACTTTTCTGGGGGCTCGAGAAGCCACAACTGCGAAGAGAGGCAAAGGAGGGCGTTAAGAAGAGGACAGTAGGTTCGTATACTGAGCCTCGGAACTATTCTTACCACAGCCCTCAACCTAGAGGCTTGGAAAAAAGAACCCCGTGATCCTGAGCAATCGGATAATCACCACAACCACCCTCTCGCCCTGCAGGGTAAAGGGTCCGGGCCGTTGTTTCTTGTGCGGCTGGCTGAGTTTAGCACAGAACCCAAGGGAGCCCCGGCCACTCCCGTCCGCGGCCCGACTTCTCTGAGGACGCTTAGCCCTCCACTACCGCGCTCGACTGCCTCACCTTTTCGGTAGGTGCCTGGGACACTGTCTGCTTTAGTCCGCACCATATTGAAACTGAAATAGATTAAAGTATTTAAATGCTTTCAGCCGAGGATGTTTCAGGGACAAGGAACCCCAAAACGAATCTCCCGCCACCGTTTATATTGGTCTCCTTCCCGCGCTCTTCACGGGCTCTCCTGAGCCACCGCTCCCATTGGTTCCACGCTGTACTTCCAGGACCAATCACGAGTGTCTGCGGTGACAGCCTCAAGACTCCACACAACGCCAATCCGTCCATCAACTCCTAGAGACTTGTGATTTGTAGCCGCCCCCGTTGGGCGGTACCAGGTCGTTTTCCAGAGGTGCCCAATGTGTGGGTGTTAAGGTTATGAACCCGGGAAATTATCCTGCTTGGAAAAGAAAACCCAGCAGACAAAGAGCGAATTCCAACATTTCTTCAAAAGTTGCTTCAGGGTTAAATCCATGATTGACTCTTGGAAGTGAAAGCTGAAATTAAGCGAATGTTTTGATACAAATCAAAATAAAGATAACTTTTCTTTTTAATACCCCAGACATGACGCTTTCTATAGCGTCCATACTAAAACGATTCTGTAGAGTTGGAGAAAAAGCTAATACAACATATTTACAGAGTTTTTCTATGTTTTTAAAGTGATGAGTAACCAAAAGAAAAACTGGATGATTTGTACATACATTAAAAAAAAAAAAAAAAAAAAACTCACTGCCATGGAGTTGATTCCGACTCATAACGACACCTCTTCGGCTTTCGGAGGCGGTAAATCTTTACGGTAGTAGATTGTCCAGTCTTCTTTCCCCGGAGTGGCTGGTGGGTTGGAACCCCCAACTTTCTGGTTAGCAGTCAAATGTCTTAGGCACTACGTCACCAGAGCCAAACTAGTAAAATGTTTTCTCCAGACCGATATGATTGATGTCAGAGCTATTTAACTTGTGTCCAAATATACTAAGGTTATGGACCTAACCCCTGATACACACTCTGGAATGGAGCTGGTAACTATTTTCTATCCCTGTTTCTGTTTTCTAATTACTCACAACATCCCTGGGGAGTTATTTCCACTTTCTGAATACTATCCATAGGGAGCTCTGGTGGGGAAGAGCCTAAGGCACTTGACTGCTAACCAGAAGGTTGGCAGTCCAAACCCACCAGCCACTCCTCCAGAGGAAGGTTGGGCAATCTACTTCCTTAGAGATACCGCCTCTGAAACTCAAGGAGGGGTCACTATGAATCAGAGATGACTCTACAGCACCTAACAATGTCCATTAGTAACATCCACCCTAGTGCCTTGGGATGTATCTTGTTAAATTCTCACTTGAAAGGCAACTCTAAAAGTGTGAGTAGTGGAACATTGATTTTCTCCAACAAATTATGTTTGAACTTCCAGAAAATAGGATACTAGGTACTTTAACTGGAATCAACAACTACTTTGTTACAAAAACAAACGATTTAGAAAACAGGTTAAATTAACATTATAATAGTAGGAAAAGTATTGAAGATTGCTTGTACTTTGGCTTTAACTACGGAGCCTAAGATTAGAGCTAAATTCCTACCAGAAAAATCAACAAGCCCCAGGGTATTCCTTTCTTCTTGGTCTTCCTGTCCCACCTCCCTGTACTAGGGTTCTTCAAGGTGCATAATTTCCTTTACAGTTAAAGTGTTGCTACATTAGGTCTGAATTACTTAACTGGAACTTATATCACACATCTTTGCAAAGATTGAGAAGTTCAGAGAAAATCTTTTCTGGTAATCCACTTGCCAAGTAAATTGCAAGAAAGAATTGCAAATATATCTTTGCCCACAGGGGCAGTCTATGTCTTACTACAGCTACGTTGTTTGTTTTTGTAGGTTTGTCTTTAATACACTTGATGACAGTGAAAGGTGCATGTTAGAGAAAATTAGGAAAAGAACAGTGACACCTAGTAAAAACCTATAATTTAAATGTTTGCTTTGCAAAAGTGCTTATCCTTTAAAGTTAAATAAAACCAGGGAGCTTGTGGTATGAACCTGAAATTTTTGAAAGCTTAGAGCATTCAAGAAAAGTTGCAGTATTTTGAAGAAAATTTGTGCCTAATTTTTTAATCAAAAGATATTTTTAAGTTATGTTAAATGAGTGTGCTTGCATCATTCAGGCAGAAAAGTGATAATGATTGTATGTGGCATTTTAACTAAAGATCACAATTATTAACAGTATTTATGTTAATCACAAGGATGTAGTAATTTCATCATAATATATATGATGTGCTAAATCCTGGCATACAAAAAGAAGTTAGCAGTTTAATTATGGAGATTGTATATATATGTGTGTGTGTGTGTATATATATATACATATATATGTACGTAAGTATACATATATATATGTATATATGTGTGTGTGTTTATGTATCTGAGGGAGTTCTGGTAGCATAGTGGCTAAAAAGCACTTGACTGCTAACCAGAAGGCTGGCGGTTCAAACCCACCAGCCACTCCTCGGAAGGAAGGTTGGGCAATCTACTTCCGTAGTGATACTGCTTCGGAAACCCAAGGAGGGGTCGCTATGAGTCGGGGCCGACTCGACGGCACATAACAACAACAACAACATATGTATCTGTATATATATGTGTGTGTAAACTCATGCCCTGAAGTCAGTTCCACTAATAGCGGCCCCTCCTCCTTGGGTTTCCGAGGCGGTATCACTACAGAAGTAGATTGTTCAACCTTCCTTCCGAAGAGTGGCTGGTGGGTTTGAACCGCCAGCCTTGTGGTTAGCAGTCAAATGCCTTAGGCACTATGCCACCAGAGCTCCCTGCACAGATATAG
>NW_006921602.1:12024338-12031946 GCF_000298275.1 Orycteropus afer afer | reverse complement strand
TAGTGATACTGCCTTGGAAACACAAGGAGGGGTCGCTATGAGTCAGGGCCGACTTGACGGCAAACAACAACAACAACAACAAGCCCCTTGCCAGATATGTAATTATCAGCAAATCTGAATTTGTTGTTGTCATTTTTGTTATGTGTTTTTTTGTGGTGTCAATTTCTTTGTTCCATATAATTTTCTATGCTGAGCTTGTTTTGTTTATGAATCGTGTTATCACTTCCTTTGTTGGTATTGTTTTAGTATTTGCTAAATATTTGTGCTGGTCCTCTTTTTTATTTTGATGTCAAGATTTATCATTTTTCTTTGAAGTTACCCTGTGATTTATAGTTTTCTTCCCAAGTTTAGAACAGTTTGTTTTATCTTGTAGTTGTCTTGACTTCCCTACCATTAGAAGTTCTGTAATGACACAGTTTTTTCCCTCTTTTTTGTTTGTAGTTGTCCTCATTTGTCAATTGCTGTCTCTGGTTCCCTGTTTATAATCTCATAGGCTTCTTTACTTTGGATGCTTCCATAGCTCGGTTGGCTTCTGGGTTATATCATCATGTGTGTTAATGGTCAGTTGTTGGCTGTTGTTGCTTCTCTGTCCAAAAGGGCTCCCTTTAGCATCTCTTGTAAGGTTGGTCTGGTTTTAACAAATTCCATTAATTTCTGCTTATCTGGAAATATCCTAATTT
The DNA here is from genome assembly GCF_000298275.1 of Orycteropus afer afer. Taxonomy (NCBI): domain Eukaryota; kingdom Metazoa; phylum Chordata; class Mammalia; order Tubulidentata; family Orycteropodidae; genus Orycteropus; species Orycteropus afer. The sequence goes on along the minus strand of NW_006921602.1, from coordinate 12,031,266 downwards.
CACCATCATATTTGAGGAACATTTTTGCTGGGTACATAATTCTTGGTAGGAAATTTTTCTTTTTCAGGGTTTTATATATACCATCCCATTGTCTTCTTGCCTACATGGTTTCTGCTGAGAAATCCGAGCTTAGTCTTATTGGTTGCCCCTTGTAGGTAACTTTTATGAGTCGGAAACGACTCGACGGCACTTAACAACAACAACAACAACTTGTAGGTAACTTTTCATTTTTCCCGTACTTCTCATGATTCTTTCTTTGTCTTTGATTTTGGTGAGTTTGATGAGGATATGTCTTGATTTTCTTTTGGGGTCTCTCCTGTTTGGGGTTCATTGGACTTCCTGAATGGATATATTCTCATCTTTCATCATACCAGGAAAATTCTCTTCCAACAAATCTTCAAAGGTTTTCTTTTTCTCTTCATGTTCTGGAGTTCCGATTACACGTAGCTTATTCCTTCTGATGGTATTCCACATGAACTTTAGGCTTTCTTTATTTTGTTTTGATCTTTTTTTCTGATTGATCCCTTTCCAAAGAAGTGTTCAGGTATTGCCTTCAGGCTCCCTAATTCTGTCTTCCATTGATTCAATTCTGCTCCTTTGCCCATTCAATCAATGTCTTATCTATTTCTGAAAATTTGGTATTAATCTTCTGGATTTCTGTGTGTAGATTTTGTGTCATTTCTAATTTTTCATTTATTTTGTCATTTTGGAATTGAAATTGTTGTAGTGTTTTCTCTGTGTTTTCCTCAATGTTGTCAGTATTTTCCTTGATCTGTCTCTTAATTTGTTGAAGATACCTAAATATAATTCTTTTAAATTCCTTATCAGGGAGCTCCAATGCTGCATCTTCCTCAGGGATGTGTTTTGAGTCTGTATCCTGGTCCCTTGTTTCTCCTGCTATATCTTGCTTCTTTGTGTGGACTATGATGCTTTCTTGTCTCTGAGGCATTGTGACGTATTTGTGTTTATATTTAATTGGTGACCATATGTTGGAGTGACTTGCCCATGATTTTCATTTTCTTTGTTTTGTTTGTATGTTATCTACGCAAGCAGGGTACTGTGCTGTGCTCCTCTATTCACTAGCTGACAGCACTTATACATTCATCACCTGTCTCCTTTCTTGTTGTCAGCCTCTTGGATGCCCCTGCCGACATTGGCAAACAGCCTATCCTTGGGTCCTGTTTTCGTTCAGGTTTTTCCACTAGTTGGTGCCTAATTCACTTCTGTATAGTTCCTTTCAAAGCTCAGGGCTCCAGGATTATCTTCTCTATCTCTGTCAATTGGTTCTTCTTTTCTTTGTTGAAGAGGGTCTGTGTAGCTTGTCTGCCTATTCCTCCATTTTACGGAAAGTCCCCCGGGGCTAAACAACTTTTAATCTATAAAGGAAAAGCAATGCCAGACAATTACATTTATTGATTAAATGAATCAGAAGATACTATACAGAAAATCTGGCTAAAATGTCCCCATCACATTGTCTCAGAGGGTTAGGGAGTTGCAGAAGACTCTTAAATCTCCTCAACTTAAACTTTTAAAAGGTAATCACACAGAACTCATGTGAAAGATGGTCAGAGTCAAATCTCAGCACCTGTTTTAATATATTTTTTTTTCCCCTTGAGTTTGCTAAATTGTCTTGGCACTCCTGGAAAAATGGTTTAGCAGTGCGAATCTTGTATTAGATTACCCACCCCACCCACAGCCATTGGATCGGACTCATAGTGACCCGGGAAGATCGGACAGAGCAGAACTGCCTCACAAGGATTCCAATGCTGTAAATCTTTACGGAAGTGGATTGCCTCATTTTCCTCTCTCGGTGCATCTGGTGGGCCTGAACCATGGACCTTTTGGTTAGCAGCCAAATATCTTAACAACTGTGCCACCAGAGCTCCTTATTAATACTTCCAGGGGAAGTATTCCGCACCTTCCATAGAGATCAAACCAAACTCACTGCTATGGAGTAGGATCCAATTCACAGAAACCTCCCCCCCCTCCTTGGGTTTCCATAGTGATAGTATGGAAGTAGATTGCTCAATCTTCCTTCTGAAGAATGGCTGGTGGGTTTGAACCGCCAGCCTTCTGGTTAGCAGCCAAATGCCTTAGGCACTACGCCACTTTGCAAACCCAAGGAGGTGAGTCGCTATGACTCGGAAACAACTCGTGGGCAGTGAGTGGTGTAGTGGATAAGCAATTGGCTGCTAACCAGATCAGCGTTTCAAACCCACCAGCCCCTGAGGGGAAGGCAGATGGGGCAATCTACTTTCGAAGTGATTTACAGTCTGGGAAACCCAATGGGGGTCGCTATGAGTCCACTCCATGTCGGTGAGTTTGGAGTTTAGTAAACTGTAGTGGTTAAAGTATTTGTCCGCTAACCAAAAGGTCTGGGGTTTGAACCCAGCATGTGAGCCACGGGAGAAAGATGAGGGAGTATGCTTAGAAACCCTGTGGGGGCAGTTCTACTCTGTCTTAAAGGGTCTCTATGCGTCGGAATCCACTCAAAGGCAGTTAGTTGGTTTTCTTTTCTTTTTTAAAAAAAACTTTAGTTTTTATAGGTATTTGCTTTCTCTTTGCAGAATTCCCAGTGATCTTCCGCGAGTCTTACATTTGACGATGTGGAAGAATCACGCGCGAATAGAGCTCGAGAACAAGTGTAAACAGGTAAGGAAAAAGGAAGACCGGGCCCTTGTGGTAAGGTTCGGTGTTGGCCGCACCTTTACGACCCCGGGCAGCGCCAACTGGCGGAACCCTAGCGAGGGAGTTCGGTGTTGCGTAGGGAACTAGTCAGGCGCAGGACGCAGGGCTTTTGCAGCCCAGCTGGTTCCGCCGGGGGAAGATGGCGGTGGCTGATGCGGCGTCCCGGGAGCAGCTGGTTCGCTGGTCCACTCAGCAATTGCGGAAAACCTTCGGCCTAGATGTCAGCGAGGAGATTATACAGTGAGACTGATTCGGGGCCCAGGCGGGAAGGAACTCTAAGAATATGCATTGGCAGAGCGAACGGGAAAACGGGGAGGACTGGAAAGTTGATGAGTGTGAAGAGATGTGACAAAGAGGCTGTTGTCGCTCTCTAGGTGCTAAATTTTGTCCTCCAGTTTTATAGTTTACTTCTGGAGTAGGTTGTCAGGCTCCATAGTCTGCCTGTGTGGGACGCTTTTTCCTAGGAAAACGCCAAATCCCTGGCCATTAGACCTGTAAGACTGTTCTGGGACCAGTTTCTTTATAGATTCTCTGGAGAAAAGGGTCAACCAAATAGTCTTTCCAGAAATTCCTTACTCTCGACGTTTTAGTTTGCCCGGTCTGAGATGTGTCGGATAAGAATTTAAATGGGTGCTGCTGAGAACAGCGCAAATAGCTCCTGACTCAGGGGTCCCAGGTTCTATTTTTTTGTTGCAATTTACCGGCTTTGGAACCCTGGGCAAATTAAATTCCCTCTGTGTACCTTAAATTAGCAAAGCTTATCATTAAGACTTTGATTCTTATGAAATGGAGATGGTGAACATGATTTAATAATCTGCTTTTAATTGATTTATTTAACAAATATTTGTCATTGCCAGGTACTGGGGCAACAAAGATGAGCAATATAGTTTTCCTTGATGAGTACTAAGGTGGGAGAATTGGAGGGTGTTGTGGAAGCAGGACTAAAGGCCCTTCGCTGAGATTTGAGAAACTCGAAAGGTTTCCTGAAAGGGATAGTTTTTCACTTAAGAATAGTTGGAGCGCAAAGTGTTCAAGCAGAGAGAAAAACTTCTACAAAACCAAAAATCCACTGCCATCAAGTTGATTACAACTCATAGCAACCTTATAGGAAGTGGAACTGCTCCATAAGGTTTTCAAGGCTGTAAGTCTTTATTGAAGCATACTGCCTCATCTTTCTTCCCCGCAGTGGCTGATGTGTTCTCACCGCTGAACTTTTGGTTGGCAGCCGAATGTTTTAACCACTGCACAACCAACGCATCTTAGCTCACTGACGCTAGAACCCAAATTTCGATTTCTAGGGCTTTTGTAGGAAGTTAGGTGAGTTTGAGTTTGGGAGAAAATGAACTTGTTGACAAGGAGAAAGTTTAGAGAGTCTATTATAAAAGACTTTAAAATATTTGTAAAGACTATAGAAAGAGAACAAAAGAAACAGCCAAAAAATATGGTTTGGCTCTACCTTATTTGAGGGCAAGATTCAATTAAAAAAGTAGTTTTCAAACTTTTATTTTAGAGCAATGGAATGCTATCAAGTGAAATAACGAGAACTTGTAATATATGTAATACAGAAAAAGTGGTTTTTATTAATACAAATGTGAGTAAATTCAAATTTACCACATTAGTCATTCAGTTAAAAAGCACAACAAAACATTGAAGCTATTTTTGATAAATCAGTAGTTTAAAATGGGGTACGGATGATAGATGTGGTCTTCTAAGTCTCAGAATCCAATCGTATTTTGTTTGGTTACACAGAATCAAGAAAATTCTGATTCTCATTGTTATTTAACAGCTCATTTTGCAGCACCAGTTCTCTTCAGCTAAACTTATCCACACTCTTGAAAGTTTTCAAGTTGAATCACTAGCTGAACACCTGCTTGCATTTTTAAAATCATAAATACAACGTAGACAACAAGTGCCCTAAACTTAAGCCCTGAAACTACCTATGATATAATACTATTTGAACCCCTTATTAGATATTCATTAGTTATTGTGCAAGAGGCTATTATGAGAAGATGGAAGCATTTGTTATGGAAATTTGCTAGGCCTGCCTGACAGTTAATTGGGAATGACCCAGGTGTACTTTAATAGTATACTAACTTTAACAATTTCATATGAGTAGCCTTGAATAAGCCTGTATTTAAAAAACAAAACAGCACAGAGCTACTACCTTTCTAATCAGTTACACATTTTGTAAGACACAAAAATCTGTACACAGAGTTAGCAAGATAAATTTTTTTCCCACGGACTGTATAAATTCATGTTTTGGTTGACTCCATTGTTATAACATGTGGTATATAACATTTGGATGAATCCAGTTCTTTATTATATACTTTGTTAAATATTTTAAATGAAGTTTAATCAAATGTTGTGGGAATTCTTCCTTGGTGGTTTGGGAGAAAACTCAAAGGCTAAATATCTGTACAGCTGTAAAGTTCCTTGCAGCTGTGTGAGTCTTTGATACCAGTAAACCAGTTGCCATAGAGTTGATTCTGACTCATGGTAACCTCATGTGTGTCAGAATGGAATTGTGCTTCACAGGGTTTTCAGCGTCTGAGTTTTCAAAAGTAGATTGCCAGGCCTTTCTTCAGATGTGCCTCTGGGTGGACTTCAACATCCAGGCTTTTGGTTAGCAGCCAAGTATGTTAAATGTTTGAACCACAATCTCTGGGTAAATTTGGGGATCAAGTTGACTAAAGTGTAGAAGCTCTGAAAAACTATTGTCTTTTATTTACTTATTTTTTCAATTTAAGGTTTGAATACAGTCTTAATGAGTCCTAAAGGCACAGATTTGTTCATGTATAGATCATAACTCTGCAAATCTCCTACCACATTGTTGTTGTTAGGTGCCATCGAGTCGTCTCTGACTCATAGTGACCCTATGCACAGCAAAACAAAACACCGCCTGGTCCCGTGCCGTCTCTGCGATCCCTGTTATACTTTGAGCCCATCATTGCAGCCACTGTGTCAGTCTATCTCATTGAGGACATTCCCCTCTTTCATTGACCCTCTACCTTATCAGGCATGACATCCTTCTCCAGGGAATGGTCTCTTCTGATAACATGACCAAAGTGGTTAAGAGGAAGTCTGGCCATTCTCCCTTTCAAAGAGTATCTCGGCTACACTTCCTCCAGGACAGATCTGTTAGTTCTTCTAGCAGTCTACGGTACTTTCAGCATTCTTTGCCAGCACCACAACTCAAAAGCATCAGTTCTTCTTCGGTCTTCTTCCTCATTCATTCCTTATTCAGTTCTCACATGCATATGAGGCAATTGAAAATACCATGGCTTGAAAATACCGTGGATGTCCTCAAGGAGACATCTTTGCTCTTCAGCACTTGAAAGAGGTCTTTTGCAGCTGACTTGCCCAGTCCTCTTCCTCGTCTGATGTCCTGACTGCTGCTTCCATTGGCGTCTATTATAGAAACAAGCAATGTGAAGTCTTTGACAATGTCAATCTTTTCTCCATTTATCGTGATGCTGCTTATAGGCCCAGTTGTGAGGATTTTTGTTTTCTTTATTTTGAGATGTTATTCATACTGCAGACTGTATTCTTCAGTCTTCAAGTCCTCCTAACTTTAAGTGAGCAAAGTTGTGTTGTTAGCGTATCACAGGTTGTTAATGATTCTTCCTCCAATCTTGATGCCATCTTGCTCTTCTTCATATAGTCCAGCTTCTCTGATTATTTGCTCAGCATATAGATTGAATAAGTATGGTAAAAGGATACAACCCTGATGCACACCCTTCTTGATTTTAAACCATGCAGTGTCCCTTTGTTCTGTTCGAACAACACCCTCCTGGACTATGTACAGGTTCCTCATGAGTACAATTAAGTGTTGGAATTCCCATTCTTCTCAATGTTATCCACAATTTATTATGATCCACACAATCAAATGCTCTTGCATAGTCTATAAAACACAAGTAAACATCTTTCTGTTTTTCTTTGCTTTGAGCCAAGATCCATCTGACATCAGCAATGATATTCTTTGTTCCACGTCCTCTTCTGAATCCAGCTTGCACCTTTGGAAGTTCTCTGTCAGTATACTGCTGCAACCATTTTTAAATTATCTTCAGTAAGATTTTACTTGTGTGTGATATTAATGATATTGTTCTATAATTTCCACATTCTGTGGGATCACCTTTCTTTGGAATGGGTACAGATATGGATCTCTTCCAGTCAGTTGGCCAGGTAGCTGTCTTCCAAATCTCTTGGCATAACTGAGTGAGTGCCTCCTGTGGGGCATCTG
>NW_006921602.1:12022868-12024238 GCF_000298275.1 Orycteropus afer afer | reverse complement strand
TTTTTTTTTTTTTCATAATTTTTAAGTTTTGTTCCACATTGTTCTCCCACTCTATCCACCAATCCCCCTCCAAGTGGTTGACAGTGGTAGCCGGACATCATCTAGTTCTTCTGGTCTCATGGCATATAGGCTGAGGATGCAAGGTCTACCAGTCCCTTGGACTAATTGTTGTCATGCATCTTTGTTTTTCTCCACTCTTCTTTGCTCTGGATGAGGAGAGACCCATTGTTGCATCTGGATGGCCACTTGCAAGCTTTTAAAACCCCAGTAGCTAGTTACCAAAGGAGGATGTAGAACAAAGCTTTTGTTGTAGCATGTTATGTTAACTCATTTTTATAAAGAAAAATTTGTACTTCATATTAATATTCAATTAATATTTTGTTTACAAATGTTGGAAAATCATACATTTTCCAAATTATTTGCCACAAAAAATATAAATTCATTTCAAATAAACATAGTTATATGATTTTGATTATTTATTCAAATGAAAACATTAGCATAAGAAGAGGAAAGAGCATTCCATTGAATGTAATTACTTAATCTAAATAACTTAATGGGACAAAACAACCTTTTAAAAAATGCATTTTATTTAAATATAATTTATGTACAGTGAAATACACAAAACTAAAGTGACATGGGTCAATGCATTTGTTTTGTTTTGTTTTTTTGCAGTGTTCCTTCCCCTCCCCTCCTACCCCTGGCAACCAACAAAGAAAGTTTCCCTCCGTATATAAACCTTTCCTTGACCCTCCACAACAACGAACTACTGTATTTGTCCTTCTGTGATTGACTTCTTTCACTCAGCATAATGTCCTCCAAGTCCATCCATATTATGAGGTGTTTTGCAGACTCTACATTATTCTTTAGTGCTGCACAGCATTCTATTATGTGTATGTACCATAGTTTGGTCATCTACTCTTCCACTGATGGGCACATAGGTTGTTTCCATCTTTTTGCTATTGTAAATAGTGCTGCCATGAACATGAGTGTGCATATATCTGTTCCTGTCCTGGCTCTCACCTCTCTAAGCTCTCATTCCCTAGTAATGGGATTGCTGGGTCAAATGGTATCGCCAATTTCAGCTTTCTAAGGAACCGTCATATTGCTTCCCACGGTGTTTGTATCACTTCACAGTCCCACCAGCAGTGTATGAGAGTCCCAATCTCTCCACATGCCTGCCAGCATTTGTTATTTTTTGTCTCATTGAACCTTGCCATCATCAGTGCTAGGGTGAGACAGTAGCTCATTTTGTTTTGATTTGCATCTCTCTAATGGTCAAAAGGGAGCTCTGGTAGCATAGTGGCTAAAGCACTTGACTGCTAACCAGAAGGCTGGCGGTTCAAACCCACCAGCCACTCCTCGGAAGGAAG
>NW_006921602.1:12011329-12016638 GCF_000298275.1 Orycteropus afer afer | reverse complement strand
GTGACTCTGTGTATTCTTTCCATCTTCTTTTGTTGCTTCCTGCATCATTCAATATTTTGCCCATAGAATCTTTCAATATTGCAACTCAAGGCTTAATTTTTTTCCTTAGTTCTTTCAGCTTGAGGAATGTTGAGCATGTTCTTCCCTGTAGGTTTCCTAACCCAAAGTCTGCACATTTCATTACAGTAACTGGCTTTGTCTGCTGGAGCTGCTCTTTGAAATCTTCTGTTCAGCTCTTTTATCTTGCCATTTCTTCCATTTGCTTTGACTACTCTTTACTCAAGGGCAAGCTTCAGAGTCTCTTTTGTCAACCATTTTAGTCTTTTCTTTTTTTTTCTTGTCTTTTTAATGACCTCTTTCTTTCTTCATGGATGACGTTCTTAATGTCCTCCCACAAGTCTTCTGGTTTTCGGTGTTGGTGTTCAGTGCATCAAATTTATTCTTTAGATGGTCTCTAAATTCAGGAGGGATATATTCAAGATAATATTTTGGCTCTCATGAACTTGTTTTAATTATCTTCAATTTCAAGTAGAACTTGCATATGAGCAGTTGATCGTCTATTCCAAAGTCAGCTCTTGGCCTTGTTTTGGCTGAAGATACTAAGCTTTTCCATCGCCTCTTGCCACAGATGTAGTCAATCTGATTCCTGTGTATTCCATCTGGTGAGGTCCACATGTATAGCCCCCATTTGTGTTGATGAAAAAAGGTATTTGCAATGAGTAAGTGTTGGTCTTCCAAAATTCTATCATGTGATCTCCAGCATTATCTCTGTCACCAAGACCAGATTTTCCAACTGCAGGTGATTCTTCTTTGTTTCCAACTTTTGCATTCCAGTTCCCAGTGATAATTAACACATCTTGATTGCACGTTCTTTCAATTTCAAACTGCAGAGGTTGATACAAATCTTCAATTTCCTTGTCTTTTGCTTTGGTGGTTGGGTTGGTGCATAAGTTTGAATAATAGTTACATTAACTGATCTTCCTTGTAGACATATGGATATTATCCTATCACTGACAGCATTGTACTTCAGGACAGATCTTGAAATATCCTTTGTGATGACAAATGCCATGCTATTCCTTTTCAAATTGTCATTCCCAGCATAGTAGATTATATGATTGTCTGATTCAAAAAGGCCACATTAGCAAAGGATATATAGCATTATGTTTTGGTTCTCTAGTGCTGCTCTAACAGAAATACCACAAATGGTGTTTGGCTTTTAACAAACAGGGATTTATTCTCTTAAAGTTTGGGAGGCTGGAAGTCTGAGTTCAAAGTGCAGCTCTAGGGGCTGGGTAAAGGCCCCTTGACCTTGGGCTTCAGCTCTGCCTCTTGCTCCTGGCCCATTGCAGCTAGAGGCTTCTCTTAACTCAGACAGCTTCTGGCTGCTAATGCTTTCAAACCCAAGGTTGACAAGTAAAAAGGCACAGTCCCAAGATTATCGTACAACATGACAGGCCACTAATTCAAATCCTTTAACAGTCCCAAGATTGGCAGACAACATGGCAGGCCATTGAGATGAAGACTCAGCCACATGTAGGGTTCCGATGTGCCAAAAGTTGAGACACCTTTCTCAGTGCTTCTCCTTATATACGAGGAGCAGACCATATCCCTAAGGCAGCTACTCAGCTGCTCTAGTAGATTTCACCAAGGAGTTCATTACCAGTCTCATTGTGGGAAATAACTACATCCAGCTTCCTAGCCACTCAAAACCAGACTCAGCCAAGTTGACAGACAACTACCACACATTATTATGATGATTTTTCTTGTTTCCTATACAGTATGTCTGAATTATAATTCCTTCAGGTCTTATAATGCTTTCAAGGTCTGATATCTTAATTTTTAAGTAATTCTGATTACTCTTTCTTTTCTGATGTTAACTGTAAAAAACAAATCAGAAAAAGATAAAGGAGGAAACTAAAATTCTCATAATGCCATAATCCAGAGATAACCATTGTTTCCGTTAGTATATTCTTTTTCTTTTTTAATTGTTGAACATGTGTATGTTTTATTATGTGTATTTCCACCAAAAATTTAAAACAAATTTAAACAGAAGAAAAATGTGACATTAATTTTTTTTTTAAAATTATGATTTGGGTGAAAGTTTACAGAGCAAATTCACTTTCCATACAGCAAGTTTATTCTTTTTTTAAAAACCATTTTTCAAATTGTGGTAAAGATAGGTAACAAAACACTTTGCATTTCAACAATCTTTACGTGTTCTTCTTTTTCATATGTATGTTATAATGTAATACATTTTGAAAACATATTCATTGTAGGGAAAAAAAAGAAAATACAAATAAATAAAAACTGGCTTTAAGCCTACCATTCAGTGGTAATATTTTAGTGTATAACCTTCTAGCCTTTTTCTACACATTAAGTGTATGTGTGTGTGTGTATATATATATATGTGTAGATATATATATATATATATATATATACACACATTGTTATTTTTTTAAATTTTCATAGTAGTTGGGACCATATGCTATACAGCTACCCTACTGTTTTATTTAACATCATAATGGGAACATTTTCATAAGTCAATATTAATTATTCAAAAATTTCATTTTTAGTGATGTCGTAATATTAAATTATGTAAAACTGAAAAACCTAAACTTTTTTTACCCCTTCCTCTATCAATAGATGTTTCAAATAGTTTTTTAAGTTTTCACTAATTCCAATAATGATGGAGTTACCTTTTCTGTGTCTGTTATTTCACATACTCACTGCCATTGAGTTGATTCCCACTCATAGCAACCCCCATTGGGTTTCCAAGGCTGTAAATCTTTACAGAAGCAGGCTGCCTCATCTTTCTTCCATGGAGTCTGGCTGATGGGTTTGAACCATCAACCTTTTGGTTAGCAATCAAATGCCTTAACCTCCACACCTCCAGAGCTCCCTCCCTTGGATCATTTTTAAGGCACTAAATAAATTGGCTGATTTTTAGAAAAGTTGTATTGGTTTATACTTTTATTTCACTGTTAAGGAACCTTATATAACATTTCCTTAAAATCGATTTGTACTGATGTGATGCTAATGTTGATTTATAATTTTTAAAATACAGAATTGTTAACCAGTTAGGTTGTAGTATATATATTCATGTCATTAACAAAAAGTAGAGACGTTTTAGATTTTGTAATATAGCAATTAAGTAATTTGTATTATTTACAAGAAAATACAATAATTATAGGAGACAGTCCTATGTTAGGTACAGCCCCACTAGTCTGTGTTCACAACACTGATTTAATTCTAGAAATAAAGAGAAATGGTAAATGGCTAAATATGTATGGAGGTTACATTATACACTACTGAGGTTAGCATCCTTATCCTAATTAAGTTTATATCTAGCACAGTAGTTGACTCAGTGTTAACCCCCCGATGAATTAATAGTTTTCACTACCTTGATCTCTGTTAGGATTATTGAAAGACATATTATTAGATAGCCTTGTTTCAACAGCTTATATCTCTTCTTCCTGAGGTATGTTTTGTCAATAGAGAGTGCTGAAGAGATTCGAGAATATGTTACTGATCTCCTCCAGGGAAATGAGGGCAAAAAAGGACAATTCATAGAAGAGCTTATAATCAAATGGCAAAATAATGATCAAGAGTTGACTCATGATCCTTTACAGCAGTGTTTCAAAAAAGATGGTAAGTAAGGATTGAAATATTACTTATTTTGATACCAGGTTTATAGAATTTGGTATTATTTTCTTTCAACTTGCATTTCCTGACAGGTAGCTTATGAAGAATCGTATGTGTACTTTTTTCGGTTCAGTTCTATACAGTTGTTAATGATTGTTGGTCTAGTTTAGACTTTTTCATCTTAAAAAATATTACAAGAATACCTGTTTGGAGACACAAGTATGTCTTCATATGCTGTGTATATATGTATTTAAGATGTACATTGAATAATATCAGAGGAGACATCTGTTAATTTATAATGTATTTGAAAGCTTATCTGTTTTTTCATTTGTAAAATGGGTCATTTGTTTAAATAATCTTTCGTGTCTTGTCATACAAATTTATAATGGTCTACACTTCTTTATCTGTGATTCCAAAATCCAAAAAAGTTCTGAAAATTAGAAGTTTTCCTAACCTTCGTGGTAACTCATTTGCTTGTAAATCTAATCTGAAGTGACATTGAGTCTGCCTACCCCATTTAGTATGAATATTCATTTATTTTGCTGCAGAAATATTCATGTTTTTTATTATGAGGGGTGCTGCCTCAGACACTGCTGGGGGTTATGTAGTATATGGTATGGTCTGACATGCACTGAATTACCTTTCTAAAAGCTGAAAATTTCAGAATTCTGAAACTTCTACCCTGAAGGGTTTCAGATAAAGGGCTGTAGATCTCTGTATTTCTGTTACGTAATTTAGAAGATATTGTTTACTTCAAAAATAATGTGAAATGCTTTTGTATTCTAGACAGTTTTTCACTTTGTCTATAAAATAATTTTTAAATTGCTAAAAAAAAAGACACAAGTGTGTCTTTAGAATTATTTGAAAATTTTACATGTGGTTTAAAGAAACATTTTTCAGCTATGTTTATACCTGGATGGAAGTAAAATGTTACCTAATTACAGTATGAATAGCATTTAGAAGTTAAGATTTAGTTGAACAGTATAGAAGATGAGCATCAAACTAAAGAATCTAAGTCATACTATAGATTATTATATAATCTACAATATCAGATTTTAATTCAACTCCTTAGTCTTAACCAGTATTATTTTCTTTTTCTGTTTTTTTAGTTTTTTATAATCAAATAAAATCTTGAAGATGATGGCTTAAATTTAATCCTGGTTTGAGAGAGAAAGATAATTAATTAAAAAACTGCCTGGCTTGATATATTGGCTCAACATAGTAAGCACTGCCTTTTCTTTTTTGGAGCTCCGGTGGCATAGTGGTTAAAGCACTTCGCTGCTAAGCAAAAAGTCAGCAATTAGAACCCACCAGCTGCACCATGGAAGAAAGATGAGGCAGCCTGCTTCTGTAAAGATTTACAGCCTTGGAAAATTCATGGGGCAGTTCTACTCTTCTCCTATAGGGTCACTATGAGGTGGAATTGACTCAGTGGCACTGAGTTTGGTTTTTTTGGTCTCTTTATTAGCTATTAGAGTTTACCAATGAATTCTACTCTCAGTCTGTGTATGTGTGTGCTTTTTATCTATATGTCTCTATCTGGTGATGCCGTGCCTAAGGCATTTGACTGCTACCAGAAGGTTGGTGGTTCAAACCCACCAGCCATTACGTAGAAGGAAGATACGGCAATCTACTTCCATAAAGATTTACTGCCTTGGAAACCCAAA
>NW_006921602.1:11996830-12009836 GCF_000298275.1 Orycteropus afer afer | reverse complement strand
CTTATGGGTAGAAAAGCCACACTAAGTAATTTACTACACCGCACTGCTGTTAGGAGTGTTCCTATTTTGAGCCAGTTTCCACCACCACAATCATTATCTTAATTCAGTTTTTAGAACTTTTTCACCTTCTTTCTTTTAACTCTTAAAACAGCTCCATGAGGTGAGCAAAAATATTTATAATTATGGTAATTTGACAGGCTAAACTTCCCAAAAGAAGGGATTAGTTAATTTAGCTAAAATGAAAGTGTAGTAACCAAAATATTCTGAATGTGATGACCATGGAAAAGGGTTTCTACAGTAATATTAAATTAAAGGATGAAAAAAGAAAACAATAAAAGTTTTTAAGCAATAGGAAAAAGATGAGCAAAAACCATTACAAGTAAAAGGAAGGACACAAATGACTTCTACATAAAAAGATGTTTAGTCTTACTGGTATTTTGTATGACCAACTTGTGGTTTGCCCAGGACTTTCCCAGTTTTAGTACTAAAAATCTTGCCTCCTGGGGACTCCTTCCCCCAAGTCCCAGACAAACTGGGTGGTTGGTCACCATACTATTAATCAAATAAATACCTATTAAGTCATTGAGATATTGCCTATAAAATTGTCAAAGATTTTGAAAAGAAAATACTCAGTAATGGTAACGTAGTGAAACAGCCACCTCTATGAAATAGTTTGACAGTGTGCATCAACAACTGTGGTGATGTTCATATACTTTTGACTATTAATATTACTTCTAGAAATCTAACTTAATAATCAGAAATACAGAGAAAAAACTTAGATTCTGCATACTGTCATTAATAATATTGAACTGACCTGACTGTCTAGCAGTAGGAGAAAAATAAAATACATTAAAGTTATCTCATTTGGTGGAATACCATGCAGCTAATTAAATTGTTTTCTAAAATGTAGTTTGGGAAATAAAGATCACAGAATATTAAGTAGAAAAAAGAATGAATCAAAGACACACACACACACACACACACACCCCACATGCATACATACACAGTCATACATTTACTTACATGTATTTGTTATTGCTATTTATCGTCATGTCAGTTCTGACTCACAGTAGCCCCATGTGTGCAGAGTAGAACCACTCCATAATTTTTTCAAGGTTGTGACCTTTCAGAAGCAAATCACCAGGCCTGCCTTCCAAGGTACCCCTGGGTGAGTTTGAACCACCAGCTTTTCAGCTAGTAGTTGAGCACTGAACTGTTTGTGCCACCTAAGGATTCCTACCAAATACATGGGCCCCTATGAATTCCACCCAGAGATCCATATACATACATAGAAAAGGAAGGCCATAAGGAAAATGTCAATGGTGTTTTTTCTTTAAGTGATAGAATCATTGTTTTAAACTTTCTACTTGTATTTTTCTTTTTTACAATGAATATTAACTCTTTTTTTGGGGGGTGGGGGAAAACAAACAAGTAATATACCAAACACTATATGCTCACCACCCAGAATGAACATTTGATAACACTTTTCGTATTTGTGTCAGCCTTTATTTTTGAAATAAAATGAATATAGAACCTTACAGATAAAGCTGAAAGCCTCTTTGTTCCCTATGCCCAGCCGTTCTTGATTATTCCCACCAGATGATGTTTGGCAAAGTCTAGAGACATTTTTGGTTGTCACTACATGGAGAGATCATTCCTGATATCTGGTGGGTAGAGGCCAGAGATGTTATTAAACATTCCATAATGCACAGAACAGTACCCACAGCTGAGTCAATACTGTCCAAGTGCCAAAGTTGAGAAACCTTGCATACACAGTCCCGTGCCTTCTACCTTACTGATGACTGCTGTCATTAATTTGGTATGAATCCTAATAATTTTGTCTTACATTGATGTCTGTGAGCAATAATACAGTTTTGTGTGATTTTTTTTAATGGACATAAATGGTATACTATTATATTTTACGAACCTTTTTTAGAACTCTTATTTTTTGGAGCTATCCATGCTAATATATAGATTTTGGTTTGTTTCTCTTAACTCCTATATAATTTTCCATTGATTTAATTTCTCATTAAATCAGTACACAATAATGCATATTTGTGCTTTTATAATATTTTGCTGTTATAAAAAGTGCTGCAGTGAACATTCTTAGGTATTTATCCTTGTGTACATTTGAAAGACTTTCTCTAAGGTATATTTACTTGTTACTAGAATTACTAGGTTGTAGGCTTAGTTAGTTTTTCTTTATTGATACTGGACTATTTGGATACAAATTAGTCTCTAATGTAGTTGCATCAGTTTTATGTTCCCACCAGCAGGGTTAGAGATTTCTCTTTTGCCAATATATAATATTGTCAGAATTTTTAAGTTTTGCCCATTTTAAGGATGAGAAATGGTGTCTTATTTAGGTTTATAATTACATGATTTCTAAAGAAAGGGTGAATGTCACTTTGAAGGTTTTTTGATTTTTCGCTTTCTACTTATTCAAAACTAGTTGGCCTGTTTTCTTACTAAATTAATGGTTTTTTCAAGTTGATTTATAGTTCTTTATATATTCTATGTATATATTACTCCTGGTGTTATGTATGTTGTAGATCTCTTCTAATCTATGTTTTGGTTTCTAATGTGTTTTGTCTTTTGACTTGTAGAAAGTTTTAATTTTGATTTAATCAAATGTATTGATCTTTCTTTGCATTTGAAGCTTCTCATGGCTTATTTAATCTTTAAGACATTTTTCCCACCCCAAAGTAAGAAAGATGTGCTTATAAATTTTGTTCCAATATTTGAAAGTTTTGATTTTTGAGTAATTTTTTGTATTATTATTTTAAATAAAAATAGTTGATTCTTAAGTAGAAAATGTATCTTATGTATATGTTTATGTATATATTACATATATGGTGAATAAACATATTTGGAATCTTAGTGTTGTGGTTACCTAGTGCTGCTGTGACAGGAATATACCACAAATGGGATGGCTGAACAAATATGAGTTTGGAGACTGGAAGTCGGAGTTCAAAGTACCAGGCTCAAGGGGCCTCGACCTTGGGCTTCAGCTCTGCCTCTTGCTCCCGGCCCACTGAAGTTAGAGGCATCTCTTCACTCAGGCTGCTACTGCCTGCTAAGGGTGCCAAGCCCAAGGTTGACAAGTAAAAAGGCATATTTCCGATGTTAGCAGACCACGAGGCAGGCCATTAATTCAAGTCCATTTTAAGTCCCAAGGTCGGCAGAGCATGGTAGGCTGCTGAACAATGACATGGCTACATGCAGAGTCCAAGCATGCCATAAGCTAGAAACCATTCCCAAAGCTGCTGCTTATATGCAGGAAGCAGACCACATACCCAAAGGCAGCTACTCAGCTGCTCACAATAGATTCCACCATGGAGTTGGTTACCAGTCTCATCATGGGGAATACTACATCCAGCTGCCCAGCCACTCAACCAGACCCACCCAAGTTGACACAAAAACATAACCACCATAATTTAAGGTAAAAGTGGAAGCATTAAGAAATGAAAATATTTTTCTAGTCAGAGTGTTAAAATAATGGATGAAGTTCTTAAAGTCTTATTTTATAAACCTTTATTTCATAATTTTATTTAGTAATTATGCGATAATAACAAAATATAATACTAATTAATTTTAAAAATTATTATATTCTATTTATTCAGATTTTTCTATTTAGCCTAGTTTTTTTTTAAATTTTGTTTTTGTTGAGAATACACAACAAAGCATACACCAATTCAACAGTTTCTACATGTACAATTTAGTGACGTTGATTATATTTGAGTTGTGCAACCATTCTCACCCTCCTTTTCTTAGTTGTTTCTCCTTCATTAACATCAACTCACTTCCCCTAAGGTTCCTATCTGATCTTTAGAGTTGGTTTTGTCAGTTTGATCTCATAAATAGTAAACTTTTAGTGACTTACTATCTAGGAAAGGAAAATTGTCAAAGACAACATGAGAACTAATACCCACATTTTCTCCTTTGAATAATTTTCCTAAAGATGCTTTTTTAAAAATTCTACTTCTATTTTAAAGTATTTTAAGGTTATTTATAAGTAATTTTAAAATTTATATATGCTAGTCTCTTCAAATTTTTCTTTTTTGTTATTCTTTAACCATTTAATTAATTCTGATTTACTCTCAACTGTTTGATCAACTCACTCATTTATGAATCCACTTTAAAGAAGCTTGCATTGGCCATGTAATATTTCTACTGTTATTACTTAGCCTTTTAGTGCTGTAGGTGCCAATTTTAGTTTGATCATGTTTTACTGTATATATCCAGTAATACATATGTACTTGGATCCACAATCAATACCATTGGAAGCAGCAGTCAAGAAATCAGATGTCTTATCGCACTGGGCATATCTGCTGCAAAAGACCTCTTTGAAATGCTGAACAGCAAAAATGTTGCTTAGTCTTTGAAAACTAAGGTGCATCTAACCCAAGCCATGCTATTTTCAGTAGCCTCATATGCATGTGAAAGCTGGACAGTGAATAAGGAAGACTGAGGAAGATTTGTTGGTTTTGAGTTGTGATGTTGGTAAAGAATACTGAAAGTACTATGGACTGCCAGAAAAATGAACAAATCTGCCCTGAAAGAAGTGGAAGCAAGAAAGGCCAGACTTCGTCTCACTTACTTGATCATGTCAGAAGGGACCATTCCCTGGAGAAGGATATCATGCTTGCTAAAGTGGAGGGTCAGCAAAAAAGGGGAAGACCCTCAACAAGATGACATAATGGCTGCAAATATGGGCTCATGTGTAGCAATCATTGTGAAGATGGTGCAGGACTGGGCAGTGTTTCTTTCTGTGGTACCTAGGGTCACTATGGGTCAGACGCAACTCATATGAGGGCACCTAACAACAACATATATGTATAATTATGTACATTCATGTATATATATGTGTGTGTGTGTGTGTGTGTGTATAAATGGTTCTTAATGAATAATAAGGTGCCTTGATGCTTGCTATTAAGTATGTTTAATAAGGAAAAATAAAAACTCTGATTCACTCTTGCATTACCAGGCTTAACTAGGGGAAAGATCTTCAGATTAATAATGATTTAACATTTAATTTCATGTCTCTTGATACTTTAAATCTATTTATATGTAAGCAACCTTTTTCTGAGTTTATATTTTATCCTTGAGTGTTTTGTACTTGTTAAAAGCAAGCTTGGGATAAAAGCTTAAAAAAAAATCTTTATAGGTTTTTCTCCTATAAATACTTAGGGTTATATTTTTGGGCCTATGGCTAAATCTATCTTGATCTTCTACAGGCAGTTCGTTTGGTTATTCAGAAAATTTTTATAAGTATCTGCTGTATGCCAAGCACTGATTTAGGCATTAGAGGTATATCAATAAACCAGGTGTGTTAAGTTTTCTTGTTTTCCTAGAATTTATATTTTACTGGTTCAGAGGAAAGGATAGAAAAGATAAAAAAATTAAAAAAAAAATAATAGATTGTGAAAAGTGTCATAAGAAATAAAAAAGATAGTGTGATAGGCAGTAGTTGGTTCAATGGGAGCTAGTTTAGGTAGGATGTTCAGATGAAATTGTAGTTACAACCTGAGAACACTGAGAAGAAGCCAGTATGTGAGGAGTAACATTTCAGATAGAGGGAATTACAAGTGCCAAGGTGGAGGGTGGTGGTGGTGGCGAGGTTGTTTTAGGAAGTATTAGAAGGCCTGTGTAGTTGGTTCATGTTAAGCATGAGTGTTCTGGCTACCTAGTGCCACTCTGATGAGAAATATACCACCAATGGGGTGGCCTTAACAAACAGGAGTTTATTCTTACAATTTGGAGGCTTTAAGTCCAAGTCCAAAGTGCCAGGCTCTAGGGGCTGGGTGAAAGCCCCTCAACCTTGGGGTCCTGCTCTGCCTCCTGCTCCCGGCCCACTGGAGCTAGAGGCATTTCTTCACTCAGACAGCTGCTGGCTGCTGAGGCTGACAAGCCCCAAGGTTGCCAAGTAAAAAGGCACAGTCCCGATATTACCAAACCACACGGCAGGCCATTAACTTAAGTCCATTGTAAGTCCCAAAGTCCATTGTAAGTCCCAGGGTCAGCAGAGCATAGCAGGCTGCTGAGCAATGACACGGCTACATGCAGGGTCCAAGTGTCCAAGTGTGCCAAAGGCTAGAGACCATTCCCAAGGCTTCTGCTTAAATACAGGAAGCAGACCACATTCCCTGAGGCAGCTACTCAGCTGCTCCCAGTAGATTCCACCATGGAGTTGATTACCAGTCTCATCATGGGGAATACTACATCCAGCTGCCCAGCTGCTCAACCAGGCCTAGCCAAGTTGACATACAAACATAACCATCACAGTGAGCAAAGGAAGAATGGTATTTATATGAGGTTGGAAAGTACTGAGAGGACAGATGTAGGGCTTTGTAGGTGTGTTAGACTGGGTTCTCTGGAGAAACAAAACCAGTAAAGCTTATATATATATATATATGTATATGTATATGTATATGTATATGTGTATGTATATATAGAGAAATTTATCTTAGGAAAATGGCTCACACACTTATAGATGTCAAGTCCAAAGTTCCTGGATCAAACGTCAAGCTGGAGGCTTTTCCCTACTCTTGAAGCCACAGGGGCTGAGGAGCTCAAGGCTGCAGGTAGTATACCGGCTGTTGACTCCAACAAATGATGAATCCAAGATCTCCAGGCCGAATGGTGGATTGTTCACTCATGGACAGTTGTAGGCAGCACAACAGAATCCCAATCCACAGAAGAATGTCTCTTTTCCCAGGATGTCCATAGATATACTGGAAGCAGGCCACACCCCTAGGGAAACTCCCTTTCAACAGATGGCCTGCTCAAAACATCTGATTCCATCATGGGAATAACCACATCACAACAGCTTAAACCACACAGAATTGTGGTCCAGCCAAGTTGACACACAGCTCCAGCTATCACAGTAGGCCATTGTAAGTAGTTTGGATTTTATTATAAGTACAATTGGAAGCCAGTAAATAGTTTTAAGCATGGATTATATGCTATGAATGTTATTTGCCCTCTTCTCTCCTTCTCTCTCGCAGTAAATACTTACTGTCCATTATTTGTAAGAGACCTCATCAAAGCACAGCCCCACTCTCTCAAATATGCTGTTTTAATACAACTAAGTATTGATGGGAGCTCTGGTAGCATAGTGGCTAAGACACTTGCCTGCTAACCAGACGGCTGGCGGTTCAAACCCACCAGCCACTCCTCGGAAGGAAGGTTGGGCAATCCTACTTCCGTAGTGATACTGCCTCGGAAACCCAAGGAGGGGTCGCTATGAGTCGGGGCCGACTCGACGGCACATAACAACAACAACAACAATAACAAAGTATTGATGGGAGTCAAAATACAAGCTATTTCTTATAGATTTAAAGTCTTCTGATGACCACCAGGTACTGTAAAAAAATAAAAATAAAAAATAATAATAAAGCCAGGTACTGACCAATTTTGAAAAATGACAACCTGCTTCAGCACTTGTCAGATTTTCATTCTTATCTAGGTTGACTTCTTATTTAATTTAATGTTGTCTAGAGACAGTATCTGAACTTTCTGACTTTGGACATTAGGGCATGTCGCATCTCTTTTTTCTTACCAAAGACCTAGTTTCTTCCTTGCAGTAACTTCTCCATGCTAGAACTCCATACTAGAACTATTAAGAAGAATTTTCTTCTCTGGCATTAATCTCTGGAAATGATTGAGAAACTCTCAGTTTAGAGGGAAAGTAATGAAAAAGACCAAACATGATTTTGAAGAGACGTATCCATAAATTTTAAGTGTCAGAAGCTGATAAACATGGTTCTTTTTAAAAACTTTGTTTTATTACGTACATACAGACATGAACATATCAGTTTTCACAAACTGACCATACCTATATACTTATTTGTCCGAAAAAAATCTCAGCCCTCACAAGGGAAATCACGTTCTTGACTTCCAGCCTCATAGATTAGTTTTATCTGTTTTTGAACTTTATGTAAATGGAGTTATATACTATGTACTCTTTTGTGTCTAGCTTCTTTCAGTTAATACTATGTTTATGAGATTTATTCATATTGTTTTGGGTAGTTATACTTTTTTACTCTCATTGCTACATTAGAGTCTATTTAGTGAATGTGTCACAATATATCCATTCTACTGTTGAACATTTGGGTTATTTCTAATTTTAAAGCTATAATGAACATTTAAAAAAAAATTTATTGTGATTTGGGTGAAACTTTACAGAGTAAATTTATCTTCCATACAGCAGTTCACATATGCTTTATCTCATGACATTGACTATAATCTCCCACAGTGCAACAGCCCTCCTCCCATTTCCTCCCCATAGTCACCTCTTCCCTGTGTTCTTAAACTCTCATACACTCCTGCCCCCCGAGCTGTCTCCCTGTGCATGCACAGCCCTTCTATTCTCCCATGATTGAGCTCTCCAAGGAGTGTATCTACCAAATGTCAATGTTCAGCTCATATGCCTATCTTTTGTTTGGCTGGAAACCACAGGAGTGGGTTCAATTCCAGATCTGAAAGGCAACTAGGGGCCATAGTCTCAGGGGTTTCACCTGGCTCTATCAGACCAGCAAACCTGGTCCCTCTTTATTTTATTTTTTAATGATTTTGAGTTTTGTTCCCCATTGTTTTCCCACTCTATCCAGGATGTCTTACATAGATCCCCCTCTGAGTGGTTGACAAGTGGTAGTTGGGTACCATCTAGTTCTGGTCTCCTAGTTGTATAGGCTGAGGATTGCATGATGTACCAGTCTTATGCATCTGGTTTTCTTCATTCTTCTTTGCTCTGGACGAGGAGAGAGCAGTCAATGCATCCAGGTGCCCATTTGCAAGCTTTTAAGATCCTAGTCACTAGTTGGCAAAGTAGGGTGTGGAACAATGTTTTGTGTAGTATGTTATGCCAATTGAGGTTGATATCCCCTGCAACCATGGTCCCAAGCCCACAAGTCCAACTACTCACTCCCTCTGGGTAGCTGGCTGTGGCCAAGAAGTGACTACAACCTTGTCCCTTGTCAGCTCTACTATATACCTAGAAATTCTTACAGAACATATAAATACACTTGTAGAACCCTTGCCAACCTTATATATGGTCATGGGCATACTCCCCCTTGCATAGACATACCTAATAGTTCAGCCTGTCCACTTACCTATACACTTGTATATCATTGTTTGCCATAACTGACAACGCAGTATTGTGTGTGCAAAAGGGTTTATCTTTTTTATATACTGAACATTCTTAAACATGACTTTTGGTGAACATATTTACACAGTTCTGTTGCGAATATACCCATGAGTTGAATTGCTGGGTCACAGGATATGCATATATTCAGCTTTAGAAGATACCAGTTTATACTAGTAGTAAATTCTCATTGCTCTGTATCTTTGCCAACACGCTATATCTTCTGTCTTTTGTTTTTCAATTTATTCGTTCTAGTTGGTTTGGAGTGGTATTGCATTGTGGTTTTATTTTGCATTTTCTTGATAACTAATGAAGTTCAGTATTTTTTCATGTGTCTGTTGATCATTTGGATGTTTTCTTTTATGAAGTGTCTGCTTAGCTCTTTTACCCATTTTTCTACTGTGTTTTTGTCTTTTTCTTATTTTATTGATTGTCTGTATTTCCAAATCCATTAATATTTCCTGCTTTTAGATACCTCCTTGTGTCTTATGATCTCCATGTAGCTGTGCTTAAAAATGTCATACATATATCCTTAACTGCTACATTTACCTTCCACCAGCCATTGTAGGGAACTGAAAGTTACCAGCAGAAAAGGTAAGGTAATTCATTATTAGCTAGTTTTTCTAGAATATAACCTTTCCTCACACCCTTGATTTTAACTACCTTGTGTTTTTTCTGCTCCCTTCCTTCTTTCATAGTTCTTGGGAAGTGTATAAATTGTTACTGGACAGAGGTAGAAGGTTTTCTCCCTTGACTTATTTTATTTATGAATTGTTTGATGCTATTTTTGATATCTTTGTACATTAGGCACAGGAGAACAGTAACTCCTTAAAGAAGAAGACGAAGTTTGTCAATTTATACACAAAAGAGGGACAGGACAAACTTGCGGTCCTGCTCCCTGGTCGCCACCCTTGTGATTGCCTGGGCCAGAAGCACAAGCTCATCAATAACTGCCTGATCTGTGGGCGTATTGTCTGTGAACAAGAGGGCTCTGGCCCCTGCTTATTCTGTGGCTCTCTGGTAAATTTTATTTTCTTTTACCGTGCTTTGTGTTAATAAACAAGCCCTAGTGGAACAGTGATTAAAAGCACTCAGCTACTAACTGAAAGGTCGGTGGTTCAGACCTACCAGCTGCTGTGCAGGAGAAAGATATAGCAATGTGCTTCTGTAAAGATTTACAGCCTTGGAAACGTTGTAGGGCAAGTCTGTCCTGTAGGGTCACTATGGGTCAGAATCAACTTAATGGCAGTGGATTGGTTTTTAGTTTTTTTTTTTTTTTTTTTTTAAGTGTGTTTTAATATGTAGGGCCATTTAGGCCCTTAGTAATTTCTTTTTTCCTTAGTAAATTTCTTCCTTAAGATGGCCAGTGAACTCAGCAGTAATTCAATTAGTCTAAAACCCAAGGTTATATCTTAGTTCTGAGGCTTGTTTGTAGGAAGGGCTTTGAAAAAGTACATTGTTGAGGGATCTAATTCTTATATCAGATTAACTTCAATTCAAGAGAACTTTAGGGCTTGAAATGGCAAAACATTTTGTCAAAGTCTTTAGATGTGGCTCATATCCTTAGGGGAACAGAGCCACTGTGACATAATCCTCAGGTCATTATAGTTTCTGTTTCTAGGACACCTCCTGTTATAGCTCTGCTCTGTCTGAGAGAATGACTTCAAGAATGTAGCACTAATGACTCTCTCACAAAAACCCTAATTAGCTGTCTAAAAAGCTTATACTGCCAGTTGAGCTGGCTGGCAGAAGCAGTGACATTTGGTGTTGGTGAAGGCATCCATTTTATATTGCTTTATTTTTCCTCCTTCTTTAATGAAGCCCTTAATTTTTTCCATATACTCAAAGAATAAGATGATAGACAATGTGTGACCTTAAAATGTAGTGTATACCAATAAAAATATTAATAAAATGACAGTAAATCTCTTCCCATATGGGCTCTCACTAGAGAGGTGCTCAACAGCTGCTGGTAGGAACTCTTTATGCTGTTGAGGCAACTGTTGGGAAGTACACTGTTTTTTCAAAGGTCCTTCGGATCCTTTAGTTTAAGAAACAGTAATGTAAAGCAGATTTGCTTAGAAGTCTTAAAGTTTTACAAGCTCAATAAGTAAATAATGTTCCAAGACAAAGAAAGAAAATACATAGTATAAAAGCTAGACTAGTTCTCATTGATTGCAACTATAATTTGCTGCATTTTGTGATTCCTTCTAAAAAGGCATCTCCTTATGATTTTTCTTGTAAGCATTAACCTTCAGGATTAAAAGTGGGAAGGCTTTATTTAAAAAAAAAAAAAGGTCTTGTGTTTTTTTCCCCCAATATTCTCAGTGGTAGTAACTCTTTGTCCTTTTAGAATAGGTTAGGTTTTTTTTAAAAAAAACCATCAAGTCATTCAGGACACTTGGGAGTGAGATCAGTTTTATTGTATGGCTTTGTCTTAGTTACCTACTGCTGCTATAGAAATGCCACAAGTGGATGGCTTTAACAAATAGAAATTTATTCTCTCATAGTTTGTTGTCACTGTTATGTGCCGTGGCGACCCCTCCTTGGGTTTCCAAGGTATTATCACTGCAGGAATAGATTGCCCAACCTTCCTTCCGAGGAGTGGCTGGTGGGTTTGAACCACCAACCTTCTGGTTAGCAGTCAAGTACCTTAGGCACTATGCTATTCAGGACACCAGCTCTAGGGAATGGGTTTCTTTCTCTGTGTTGGCTCTGGGGGAAGGTCCTTGTCTCCTTTCAACATCTGTAGGCCTGGCGTTCCTTGGAGATCTCTGTATTTCTTGACATCAGTCTTCTCATGTAAGTGGATACCTTGAAAGTACTGGATTTGAACCTAGGAGATTCCCAAAGCAGGGACCCTGGTTCCAAAGAACACACTCTTCTCCCAGCTTTTCTTTCTTGGTAGTAGCAGTCCCTCTCTCTAATCACTTCTGTCTTCTTTTACCCCTTGTAAGATAAAAGGTAATGCAGGCCACACTCCAGGGACAATCCCCTTATGTTGGATCAGAGCAATGGCCTGAGTGAAGGTATTGCATCCCACCCTAATCCTCTTCCATCATTATATAACTTCCACATTACATCATTGTATAACTGCCAAACCACTGAGAATCATGGCCCAGCCAAGTTGACATATAATTTGGGGAGGCACAATTCAATCCATGACAGGCTCATGAAAGAAGAGAGAAATAGAAAGAGACGTAGGGAAAAATTTGTTTGGATGTATATATTTTAGTATGTTTGTCCAGATTAAAAAAAAAAAAATACTAGCAATCTCATTTCATTGTAATATCTAATGTATAATTTGATGTTACTTTTCAGAATATTAAGCTAACATATAACTTTATTGGATCATGTAGTTTTGCTCTTATATTACTTTGTAGGTATGTACTCGTGAAGAACAGGATATTTTACAGCGTGATTCAAACAAAAGCCAGAAACTACTAAAGAAGCTCATGTCAGGTAGGCAGCATTCTTTTGATTGGATCACTGTGGTGATTTGTATATTTTGTTGTGTCTGTGATTATTTCTCTGTCTTGTATCCTAGTATGCAAGGTGTAGTTAATTCACCCATTTGTTCTACAAGCATTTGTTTTTTAGAAATAGATTATTAAAACCATAATAACATTGAGCAACAAAATAAATAACAGTAGTGTAGTGTAGTAAATTACTTTGTGTGGCTTCTCTACCCGTAAGTCTTTGTAAACTCCAAGGTGGGATTTGCTATGAGCAACTGAGGAGCTCTTGATTGCTGAAGGTGTCCACCTGGAGTATTTCTGTTGGGAGTGGCACAAAACAATGTTCTGGGAGGTGCCCACTCTCTCTCTCAGGTGCTTAGAGTTCTGATGCTATGATTGGCTAGTT
>NW_006921602.1:11992761-11995955 GCF_000298275.1 Orycteropus afer afer | reverse complement strand
CCATCTTCCTTCTGAGGAGTGGCTGGTGGGTTTGAACCGCCAGCCTTCTGGTTAGCAGTCAAGTGCCTTAGGCACTATGCTACCAGAGCTCCTATTATTTCTCCAGGGCTATCAAAATAAAGGAGCACAAAATGGGTGACTTAACACAATAGACATTAATTCTCTCATAGCTCTGAAAGCAAACTGTCAGCTGAATTTCTCTCCCTTCAGAAGCTCCAGTGGAGAATCTTTCCTTGCCTGTTTGAGATTTTGGTAGCCCTAGATTTTCCTTGGCTTGTGGCAGCATATCTCTAATATACCTCTGTCTCCATATAACTATCTTTTCTGTCCTGTGTTTCAATGTCTTGTCTCTTATAAGAACACCAGTCATATTGGATTAGGGTCTGCCTACTCCAGTGTGACTTCATGTTGACTAATATCAGGAAAAATGCTATTTCCATAAAAGATCCCATTCATGTGTACCTGAGGTTAGGTCTTCATCATACCATTTTGGGAACACAGTTCAACCCATAACACTCATAAATAAATGAATAAATAAATAGTTGAAGAAGTAAACCACTGGGGGAGAAGGGGCATTTCTTGCCTACAGAAGAATTCCAATTAATAAAGTAGAAGAAATGAGGGTATTAGGAAATCATCATTAGAATACCACAGTAGTAATTAATACAGGTAAGATCCATGGATGGATGCTAAAATTATTGGGCAAATGTTTAAGAAGAGGAAATTTACAGGGTCATGAAAGACAAAGACAGACTGAGGAACTGTCACAGACTTGAGGAGACTGAGGAGACATGACAACTGTGTAGGATTCTGCATTGGATCCTGGAACAGAAACTGTTGAAAATCAAATAAAGTCTATAATTTCGTTCATGAATAGTATTGTACTCTTGTGAGATTTCTTAGTTTTGATCATTGTGCCATGATTATGTAAGTGTCTTAGTCCTCCAGTGCTGCTATAACAGAAATTCCACAAGTGGATGGCTTCAACAAACACAGTTTTATTCTCTTACACTTTAGAAGGCTAGAAGTCAAATTCAGAGTACTGGCTCTAGTGGCTGGGAATAGGCCCCTCGAACTTGGGCTTTAGCTCTGCCTCTAGCTCTGATGGTGTAGTGCCTAAGCCATTTGACTGCTAATCAGAAGGCTGGCAGTTCAAACCCACCAACCACTGCTCAGAAGAAAGACTGAGCAACCTACTTCCATAGAGATACTTCCTCGGAAACCCAAGGAGGGGTCGCTACTTGATGGCAGTGAGTTTGGTATTTTTCTTTTATGGGAGTTGGAGGCATCTCCTAACTCATACAGCTACTGGCTGCTGAAGCTGACAAATCCAAGGTCAGCAGGTAAAATGGCACAATCCTAAGATCAGCAGGCAGCATGGCAGGCCACTGGTTTAAGTCTAGGAATAATCCCAAAATCAGCAGGCCACATGGCAGGTCACTGGCTCAAGTCCAGGAACTGGAGATGAAGAATTGGCCACATGCAGGATCTACATGTGCCAAAAAGCTGGACATCTTGCTCAAAGCTTCTCGATACATACTGGAAGCAGGCCACACCCCAAAGTGAACTAATTAGCTGCTCACAGCAGATTCTACCATGGAGTTGGTTATACCACATTCAGTCCCATCATGGGAAATAACTATATTCAGCTGCCACATCACTCAGAACCATGGCCCAGCCAAGGTGACACATAACTTTAGCTACCACAGTAAGATATAAAAATTAATGGAAGTGTGAGTGAAGGGTTATACAGGAACTCTACTATTTATGCAACTCTTTTGTAGGCCTTTTATAAAATTGTAAAAATTTATAAAATAAAAATTTTTTTACAAACACATGACAAAAATAGTTAAGGAAAATACACTCATTACTTACCAACTTAAAAGCAAATATTTTTATTTATTTATTTTTAATATGGGAACTCTGGTAGTGTAGTGCCTAAGGCATTTGACCTCTGTGGTGGTTATATTGTGTGTCAACTTGGCTGGGCCTGGTTGAGTGGCTGGGCAGCTGGTGGTAGTTAATCCCCATGATGAGACTGCCAATCAACTGCATGGTGAGATCTACCACAAGCAGCTGAGTAGCTGCCTTTGGGATGTGGTCTGTTTCCTACATATAAGGAGAAGCCTTGGGAATGGTCTCTAGTCTATGGCACGCTTGGACCCTGCATGTAGCCCTGTCATCACTCAGCAGCCTCCTATGCTCTGCTGACCTTGGGATTTACAGTGGACTTAAGTTAACGGCCTGCCGTGTGGTTGAGTAACATCAGGAATGTGCCTTTTTACTTGTCAACATTGGGCTTGGTAGCCTCAGCAGCCAGCAGCTGTCTGAGTGAAGAAACGCCTCTAGCTCCAGTGGGCCGGGAGCAGGAGGTGGAGCTGGATCCCCAAGGTTGAGGGGCTTTCACCCAGCCCCTAGAGCCTGGCACTTTGGACTTGGACTGAAAGCCTCCAAATTGTAAGAATAAACTCCTGTTTGTTAAGGCCATCCCATTTGTGGTATATTCTTGTTAGAGCGGCACTAGGTAACCAGAATAACCGCTAACGAGAAAGCCATATTTTAAAATGCAGAATAATTGATATTATAAAGTAGCAATCATAGTGTGTATAGAATTTTGTGTTTTTCCTCTGTTTCAATTAATATTTAATAATTAGTTTCTATGTAGCTATATAATCTTCATTATTTATTGCTTTTAGTGGAAAAAATAATTATTAATTTGATTTATTGTAATTTCATAATCTATTAATTTGATTTATTGTAATTTCATTACTTTTTGCTCCATTACTAGATATTTTGACTCTAATTTTCATTAGTTATAAATACCAAAATAGTCATCTTTACTAACAATCTTTTGATTTATTTTCTTCGGATAAATTCTTAAGAATCAGATTACTGAGTCCAAAAATACAATTATTTCTGACAGTTGAGGAGTCTTTGCTAAATCATTGTACCAAAATATTCTATAGAAATACTAGCAGTGTACTCCACTATTGAATTTTTTTTTTAACTTCTTGCAAAAATGGCAAGGAGGCCACATGTTCCGACCTCCTCTAATTCCACAAAGGGAAGACAGGGTTACCAGCAGTAACCCAAGGCCTATTACTGCCAGGCCAGACATGTTGCCTCCCTCCAGTCCTTTCTCCAACCGTTCCTCCCAGAGCACCCACCACCTCTCTCCTGGGTTCGATAATTCA
>NW_006921602.1:11981489-11991506 GCF_000298275.1 Orycteropus afer afer | reverse complement strand
GGAGTGGCTGGTGGGTTTGAACCACCAGCCTTCAGGTTAGCAGTCAAGTCAAGTGCCTTAGACACTATGCTACCAGAGCTCCTTCTAACTGAGTAGTCTCAATAGGTTTATTGTAATCTATGAACTTCAGTTTCCTTATCTGTAAAACAAAATAAAAACTGTCTTACAAGGTTATGGTGAAATATAAATAATGTAGTATATAATAGCTGCCTAATAGTTTCTCATTAACTATTAATGTCTAACTTCTGAAATTTCTTCTCTTTTTTCTTTTATTGTTTAGTTTTCAGTTTTGTTATGTAAAGGTATGTTTAAATGTGATATTCAGCCTTATACAGTAAAATTTATTTATATGATATTTTTATGTTGTGTTTTTAAATAATTTGGTATCTTTAGTGACCCAAATTTCCATAAGAGAAGAAAAGAACACTAATGTTTATTGAGAATCTATTATGTGTCAAGTACTGCTTGATGTTCTACAAATAATGCCTAGCCTGTGTGCTTGTTTTCCATTGAAGTTGAAGGCTCCAGGCCATCAGGGACAGAACTAGGTCTGCTGATGTTTTCTTTGCTGTACAGTGATACAATTAAGTTTGTATTATAGGCTGACACCATTTGATTTCCTTATTGAATTTCAGGGATGGAGAATTCTGGAAAGGTGGATATCTCCCCCAAGGACCTGCTTCCTCATCAGGAGTCTCGAATGAAGACTGGCCTAGAGAAGGCTATCCAGCATAAAGACAAACTGTTAGAGTTTGATAGAACTAGGTATGGATGGAATAACAAATGCTAAGATACAGATTTAGTCCACAGATTCTGGCCATTAAAATATTATTTTAATAATGTTAAAAAGGTCTGCCAACCTTTCACTTAGCAGATTAGCACTTAACACTGCACTGCTTTTCTGGAGCGCATAGGTAGCACCATATTATAGAACAGTATCACTTACCCTTTCTTTTCCCTTTGGCATTGAATTTCTTTTTTTATCCAATAATCAGTATATCAAAATATATCTAAATTAGCTTTAGATGCCTATACTGTTATTGTTTAGCCCACTGACTTCTCTTTAGGAGACAGATTTATGGATTTGTTAGTTCCATTTTTTATTTCCTTCTCTCTTACTTGTTTCTTCATTTGGAAAAAATATTGGAAACAAGTAAATGGTAAAGACTGTTTAGATAGGACTTATAGCTTCCTTTTCAAATGACCATGTGAGAATCTTTGAGAGTCCAGAAAGAGATCCTGAGTTACTTATTGTAACTGACCTGGAAGTCTATTCCTAGCATTGTAATCTTTTGGTGAGCAGCACCTGCTTCCAAACCATTTGCTATGAATACATGAGATATGATTTAGAAAAGTATTCCTTAAGTAAGTCCATCCCAACGTTTGTAACTCACTGTTTTAGTTCTATAGTGCTGCTCTAATGGAAAAACCATAAATGGGTGGCTTTAACAAACAGGGATTTTGTTTTCTTACAGTTTAGGAGGCTAGAAGTCCAAGTTCAAAGTGCCAGCTCTAGAGGCTGGTGAAAGCCCCTCAACCTTGGGCTTCAGCTCTGCTTCTTACTCCTGGCTCACTGGAGCCAGAGACATCTCTTCACTCAGGTAGCTGCTGGGTACTGAGGCTGACAAACCCAAGGTCGACAACTAAAATGGCACAGTCCCAAGATTATCAAGTAACCTGGCAGGCCACGAGTTCAGGTCCAGAAACAATTTCTAAATTGGCAGACAACATGATAGGCTGCTAAATGATGACTCAGCTACATGCAGAGTCCAAGAGTGCCAAAAGTTCAGAGACCTTCCTCAAAACTTCATATATACTGGAAGCAGATGACATCCCTAAGGCAGTCACTCAGAGTAGATTCCACCATGGATTTGATTACCAGTCTCCTCATGGGGAATCATTACATTCAGCTGCCCAGCCACTCATAGCCAGGCCCAGCCAAGTTGACACACAGCCCTCATCACCACACTCTTAATCCTTTAAATACCACATTTAGCCCAACTCAATAAACCTAGCATTAGAAATGGAATTAGAAGTGCAGTGCTTTTCTTGATAAATAAAAAATGGAAAAGGATCTCTCCCTAATTATGTTGTTGCTTTGCTGGTTATTTTTAAGGGTACAGTTTCATAATCTAGGTTCATGTATAGGGCTAATTTCCTCCTGAATCCTCTTAAATGTCCTACTTTAGAAAAATTCTACTTTAAGTCTTTGTATAATTTCAGCTGAGTCCTGAAAAATTTAATCAATATATGAATCTAATTTTAGTGTTTCTTGTATGCCTGTGCATATTACTCATTTGTAGTTATGCATAAATATAGTCTTAACTGGATTTGGAACTAGAATAATCACTTAACTTGTGAAAACCCTAACATCATTATCTGTGGAATGAGAGAATTGGATCCTGAGAGCTCTGGTTTGGAGATAGGCTTGATTGCCATATCTTAGAACTTAGCCCAGCATATTAGTGGAGGGACTGGAGATAGAGTTGTTGTGGGGGAGGGGAACCAATATGTAGTAGAGAAATAGGATGTCCTAAGAATAAAGACCTCTGGTGGTGTAATGATTAAGGCATTTGGCTGCTAACCTAAAAGGCTGGTGGTTCAAACCCGCCAGCTGTTCCACTCTGTAGAAGAAAAAGGAGGCAGTCTGCTTCCATAAAGATGTACAGCCTTAGAAACCCAATGGGGGTGCTGTGAAGGGAATCAACTTAATGACAGTGAGTTTGGTTTTTTGAATTCTAAGAGTAAATAGATAATGTAGCCACAGGACATTTTAGAATAGAACTTAAGTTCCTGAAGAAAAGGGGAGAAAAGGGCCTGGCAAGAATAAGCTAACTCCTAGTTATAGAGGGGCTAGGATATTATATAAGCTCCCAGGATATGAACTCAGATGCCGCAAAACCAGGCGATACCATATTTTCAGAAGGTGAGCGCTAGACTAGTAAAAAGATAGAAGGACAGTGGATTATCGTGCTCTTTTTTTCCTGCCTGAAGTTGAGATTAGTTCTAGGAGCTGGACTGAGCCTGCAGTATGGACAAGATATATGCAGAAGTTGGGAACCAGGCAGAACTTGACCTGATTTATGAACATTCTTTGGTATCTGTATTTGAAATATTAACGTCCAGGACAGGAGAAGAATGAACTATCTTGAAGCAGTTTTCAGTAATCAAACCCTGTTGATGACCTAACTGCCATATGTTCTTTTTTTTGTTGTTGTTAGTATTCGAAGGACCCAAGTCATTGATGATGAGTCAGATTATTTTGCCAGTGATTCTAACCAGTGGTTGTCCAAAATTGAGCGGGAAACCTTGCAAAAACGAGAGGGGGAGCTGAGAGAACTTCGACATGCCTCTCGACTCTCTAAGAAGATCACTATTGACTTTGCAGGGAGGAAGATCTTGGAAGAAGAAAATCCACTAGCAGAATATCACAGCAAGTAAGTGGGCAGCATCAGAAAGGATCTGAAAAAGAGAGTAGTTTGACTGTAAAGGGTAGTAGTGAATCTGTTATTTTTGTTGATTTTAAAAATGTATTCTTTTCTAATGGAAAACATAGGAATAGCTAAAAAAATTTTTTTTTTGAAAATAAACAGGGTATCTTTTCCTACTAGATAAAAACAGTGTTTTATAAAGTTACAGTAATTAAAACCGTGAGGTATAGTTTGAGCACAGGAATAATCGATGAAACATAATAGAATCCAGAAAGAGACCTGTGTGTCTGTGTGTGCATGGGTATGTCTGTGAATTTTGTGATTGATAAAGGTAACATTTCTAAGCAGCATGGAAAAGATTAACTATATGAGTTGGAATGATTGACCACTAGTTTGGAAAAAAATTAGGTTATATCTGTACCTGAGATCATACTGTGATAATGACTGAAGAATTGAATGTAAAAGAAAAGAATCAGAAAGAAATAGAAGAAATTTTAATAGTCTTGATGTGACTCAAAATACAAAACCCAGAAGTCATAAAGATATAGCTATAGGTACTATAAATAAAGTAAAAAGATAGTATCAGATGGGGAGAAAATGTTTTAAACATTTTTAATATAGTATGGATATTGAGGGTGTAGTAAATTACATAGTGTGGCTTTTCTAGTCCTAAATCTTTGTGAACTCTTTGGTGGAATTTGCTGTGAGCAACTAAGTAGCTCCTGATTGTTAAAGTTATCTACCTGGGGTGAGAGTGGCAGGAAGCAATCTTCTGGGAAGTTCACTCTCTCTCAGGTGTATAGAATTCTCATGTTGGGATTGGTTAGTTTGGCCACTCTGCCAGACTCAAAAGGAGCCTTCCTAAAGGCAGAAGGTGTCTCTCTGACTGCTGGCTGATAAAGACATGCTGCTGAGAGAAATGTGCTCCTGAGAGACATGTACTGCTGAGAGAGAGAGACTGGGAGAGACTGTCAGCTGAGAGACAGTGGGCTAAGAGAGACTGAGTGTGTTCCTGAACTTGAATTATAGCCTGTTGCTTCCTTACTAAGCCCCATAATCTGTGAGTTCTGTGTAGGAGGGAGGTGGCATGTCTGGCCTCAAAGGGGTAGGCCTTGGGCTACTGATAGTGATTCTGTCTTCCTCTTGTGGGGTTAGAGGAGGTCAGAAGATGTAGCCTCCTTGCCCCTTTGGTAAATAAATAAGAATAGTATCCATACTATATACAGATCTCCTGCAAAATAGAAGACAACAAAAAATCCAGCAGAAAAATGGGCAAATCTAAGAACAGACAATTCACTGGTGAGATAATAACAGTCAGCCAATAAACATTTGAAAAGATGCTCAACTCATAATCAGGGAAATGCAAATTTAAAAACACAATGTATCATTTTTTTGCTTATCAAATTGGCTTTAAAAAAAGATATTTCATAATGTATGACTGAAGGAAAATACTCTCTTACTATGGATAGGAGTATTAAATAATATTATATAGCCTTTTGAAAGGCAAATATGGCAATATCTCAAAATGGAAATTGTGTGTACTTTTTAACTTACTAGTTACATACCAGATATGAAGCTGCCTGTTTCTTCATCTTCTTGTCAACTTTTTAAAAAACATTTGCCATTCTGACACATGAAAAAATGGTATTTCATCATAGTTTTAAATTCACATTGCTTTGGTTGTATATTAGTAAATTTTGCTGTTCTAAAATATCTTGGTTAATTATTTGCATTATTTGTTTTATAGATTGTAAAGTTCTGAATATGTTTACCACTGTAATATGTCTTAAATCCATTTCCCTCCTTCAGATCCCACTATCTCTACTCTATTTTAGACCCATCTCTTTTCTCAAATTCCTGACTTTTTTTTTTTTAGCTTCATGCTTTTGTTTCTGCCTTTTATTTGGTGTGGAAATCCCGTCTAAATCTTTGCCTTTCAGGTATCTCCTCTGCCTTAACCCTACTGGCTAAAATGCATAGGATGGTGTGATAATAACCACTGGATAGATTATGCCTATCTTATTAATTGTTACATCCTCCCATGTATTTCCATTACCTATATAGCTGTCTGGGAGCTCTGGTAGCATAGTGCCTAAGGCACTTGACTGCTAACCAGAAGGCTGGCAGTTCAAACCTACCAGCCACTCCTCGGAAGGAAGATGGGGCAATCTACTTCCATAGTGATACTGCCTCGGAAACCCAAGGAGGGGTCGCTATGAGTCAGGTCCAACTCGACAGCACATAACCACAACAACAACAACATACAGCTGTCTTAAACCTGCCACTTAGAATGAAGGCTTCTTGAAGGCAGGAACTATGTCCTCCCTACATTCTAAGTTGCTTTGCCTATAAGAGATTCCCAACAAATAATTCTTGAATTGAATTCAAGGTCAAGTTCAGCCTTTCCTAGTAGTAGGAACTTTTCATTATTTTGTGCCTTAGAATTATTATCATTCATATATGTTTATCAAGCATCCAGCAGGAACATGGAGTACAACAGCAAGTGATGTAGACATACAGAATAGAATACAGGTCCTTCAGGGCCTGTGATCTCCTAATAACCTGTAGGATTATTTCCGTAATCCTTAAATGAAAATTCATCACATTCTTTTATAGGTTTAGAGCTAAATAATCAAAGCAGACACCATTGGCGTAGGATAACATGAGAGGTTATTACATGACTGTTTAGATAGTAGATGTTGCATGACTTTAGAGATGGGAACAAGCACTTTGTGCTGGGCCAACAGGTGACTCCTTTAAGACTGCTGGATCTTGAAGCAATGGTAGAATTCAAATCAGCATGGAGGAGTGAGGAGAGACTCCTGAGTGGGTAGAGAAATAACAATGTATAGGGTGTGTTGAGAAGGCAAGAGACTGAGTAGACAGGCTGTAATAAAATAAATTTTCTTCCATGGGCCAGACTCTTTCTAAGCAGCTTTTTAAATCTTGGCATTTTTTTTTCTTTTTTTCAATTGTAATTTGGGTGAAAGTTTACAGAGCAAATTAGTCTTCCACACAGCAGTTCACATACATTTTGTCTCATGACATTGAATGTAATCTCCCATAATGCAGCAGCTTTCCTCCCACCTCCTCCCCATACCACCTCTTCCCTGTGTCCTTCCCTCCCATGCACTCCTGCCCCCTGAGCTGCCTCCCTGTGCATACACAGCCCTTCTATTCTCCCATAATTGAGCTCTCCAAGGAGTGTATCTACCCAATGTAAATGTTCAGCTCATATGCTTGTCTTTGTTTAGCTGCAAGCCGCAGGAGTGGTCTCAATTCCAGACCTGAAGGGCAGCTAGGGACCATAGTCTCAGGGGTTCCACCAGCCTCCATCAGACTAGCAAACCTGGTCCTCTTTTTTTTTTTTTTATGATTTTGAGTTTTGTTCCTCATTGTTCTTCCACTCTATCCGGGATCTCCTACATAGATCCCACTCCGAGTGGTTGACAGTGGCAGCTGGGCACCATCTAGTTCTTCTGGTTTCATAGTTGTATAGGACGAGGATTGCATGGTATACCAGTCCCTTGGACTAATTGTTTCCATGCATCTTTAGTTTTCTTCATTCTTTGTTCTAGACGAGGAGAGACCCATCATTGTATCTGGATGGCCTCTTGCAAGCTTTTAAGATTCCAGTCACTACTCACCAAAGTAGCATGTGGAACAATGTTTTTGTACAGTATGCTATGCCATTTGAGCTTGATGTCCCCTGCAACCATGGTCCCAAGCCACAGGTCCAACTACTTGCTCCCTTTGGGTAGCTCGATGGGCCAAGAAGTAACCACAACCTTGTACCTTGACAGCTCTACTATATACCTAGAAATTCTTATGGAACATACAAATACACTTGTAAGAACATTGCCAACCCTCTACATGGTCATGAGCACACTCCCCCCTGCATGGACATACATAATCATTCATCCTGTCCACCCACCTATCCACTTGTATATCAATGTTTGCCATAACTGACAACTTAGTACTTTTTGGGCAAAAGGGTTCATCTTTGTTATCTGTGACTCCCATACACCTCTCTGTGTCTTCCTCTTCCTCAGTGTCACTGTGTTGATCACTCACATTTGTTCCATTGTTAATCTTGGCATTTTTAATGATCCTGTTAAACTATTCAATGATTGTAGTGTACCCTACCTATTTTCTTGGTGTCCTAGAACTTTTCCTAACTCATATTCCTTAGAATAATTGAAGTGAAGAGAAGAAAGTTGTAGGGGGAGGGAGGTCATCCATGGACTCCTCTTTGAAGTTCAGATTTTATTGTTGTTGAAGAGTTTTATGTTGATGGTAAGTTAGGATATTCTGAGCATAGAACATTATCAATTATTTCCTCCTTTTGGTTTATTATCACAGACTAGATGAAACAATACAGGCCATTGCCAATGGAACCTTGAACCAGCCACTGACCATATTGGATAGATCTTCTGCAGAGCCTTTGGGAGTTCTAGTGAATCCCAATGTGCACCAGCCCCCTCCACAGGTTAGTAAAACTTTGCTCTAGCTGTTGAGAGATGTTTGGGCCCAAATATTTCTTCTTCTTTTTTTAGATTGTGATTTGGGTGAAAATAAAGAGCAAATTAATTTTCTATACAACAAATTATGGATAACATTGAGAAAAATGGGAATACTTGATTGTGCTCATCAGGAACCTGTACATAGACCAGGAGGCTGTTGTTTGAACAGAACAAAGGGATACTGTATGGTTTAAAATCAGGAAGGGAGTGTGTCAGGATTGTATCCTTTCACCATACTTATTGTATATGCTGAACAAATAATCCAAGAAGCTGAACTATATGAGTAAGAACGTGGTATCAGGATTAGAGGAAGACTCATTAACAACTTGCGATATGCAGATGACACAACTTTGCTTGCTGAAAGTGAGGATAACTTGAAGCACTTATTGATGAAGATTAAAGACTTCAGCAGTCTGCAATATGGATTACATCTCAACATAAAATGAAAATCCTCACAAGTGGACCAATAAGCATCATCACAATAAATGGAGAAAAGATTGAAGTTGTTAAAGATTTCATATTACTTGGTTCCACAATCAACCAACACCAATGGAAGCAGCAGTCGAGACTTCAGATGACAA
The DNA here is from genome assembly GCF_000298275.1 of Orycteropus afer afer. Classification (NCBI taxonomy): domain Eukaryota; kingdom Metazoa; phylum Chordata; class Mammalia; order Tubulidentata; family Orycteropodidae; genus Orycteropus; species Orycteropus afer. The sequence continues at coordinate 11,982,971 of NW_006921602.1, read as the reverse complement.
ATTGCACTGGGAAAATGTTCTGCAAAAAACCTCTTTAAAGTGCTGAAGAGCAAAGATGTCTCCTTGAAGACGAAGGTGCACCTAACCCAAGCCATGGTATTTTAAATTGCCTCATATGCATGTGAGAGCTGGACAATGAAGAAGGAAGACCGAAGAAGAGTTGATGGTTTTGCGTTGTGGTGTTGGCGAAGATTACTGAAAGTACCATGGACTGCCAAAAGGATGAACAGATCTGTCCTGGAAGACATGCAGCCAGAATGCTCTTTGGAAACGAGAATGGCCAGACTTTGTCTCACCTACTTTGGTCGTGTTGTTAGAAGGGACCATTCCCTGGAGGTGGATATCATGCTTGGTAAAGTGAGGCGTCAGCAAAGAAGGGGAAGGCCCTCAACAAGATTGATTGACATAGTGGCTGCAGTGATTGGCTCAGGTATAGCAAGGATTGTGAGACTGGCACAGGACCGGGCAGTGTTTCGTTCTGTTGTACATATGGTCACTATGAGTCAGAAGAGACTCAATGGCATCTGATGACAACAACAACATACAACAGTCCATACACATTTTGTTTCATGATATTGACTGCAATCCCCAAAATGTAACAGCTCTCTTCCTACTTCCTCCCTCTGGTTGCCCTTTCCCTGTGCAAATGTTTCTTCTTAAAGTGTGTCTGTTCTGCAGGCTTTAGGTACAAATTCTGCTTTTTCAAAACACCTGCCAGCTTTATTCCCTAACCAAATTTTCTCAGCTTTTTCTTGTAGCACATCTGACAAGTTGACCTGTGCTATCAATCTCAGTATTTTCCAAGAGAGGTTTTTGTTAAATACAGTAGAAATTTAGACAATTATCTCATGATACTTTTGTTTACATTCTTTATCTTCTATAGAATGTGGATAGTTCCTTAGAGTGGTGTTTTAAATTAAAATATTAATCCACTCACTGTCATCATTCATTTAACCATTAAGTATGTATATTAAGCATTTACTGTGTACAAACACAGTAGTAAGTGATCAGTCAGACTGACTTTGTGCTCAAGAAACTCACAAACTACTAGTGAAAAAGAGCTACATAAATAGTTAATAACAATAGAGATATAAATAAAGGGTTGAAAGAATTCAGAGGTAGAAGAGACCAGTTCCAGATGAGGGGAATCAAAGAAGGTGTCATATGGAAGCTAGCATTGGAAATAAATATTCAAGGAAATGGATGTTTGGAATGATGGGAAGAAAAACATTCCAGACAGAATGAACTGTAGGAATGAAAGTATGTGTACCGACAGTAGTCAAAACTGCCAAGTATTGGTACAATGACAGACACATAGACCAATGGAATAGAATTGAGAACGCAGAAATAGATCCATCACTTATGGTCAGCTGATCTTTGACAAAGAGCCAAAATCCATTAAATAGGGAAGAGAATGTTTGTTTAATAAATGGTGCTGGCAAAACTGGAGATCCATTTGCAGAAAAATGAAACAAGATCTGT
>NW_006921602.1:11977724-11980289 GCF_000298275.1 Orycteropus afer afer | reverse complement strand
CGCCAGCCTTCTGGTTAGCAGTCAAGTGCCTTAGGCACTATGCTATCAGAGCTCCTGTTAGATAGGTGGAGATAAGTATTGATTTGGGTGAAGAGAAGGGCAGTGTACCAAATGTGAGTGATCAACATGGTGGCATTGAGGAAGAGGAAGACATAGACAGGTACATGCAGACAACAAAGATGAACCCTTTTGCACATACAGTACTGTGTTGTCAGTGAAGGCAGACATGGGTATGCCGGTGGATAGATGGGTGGACAGGCTGAATTATTAGGTATGTCTATGAAGCAGGGAGTGTACCCAAGACTATGTATAGGGCTGGCAGACAATGGTTCTACAAGTGTATTTGTATGTTCTGCAAGAATTCCCAGGGGTGTAGTAGAGCTGACAAAGGATAAGGTTGTAGTCACTTCTTGGTCACAGCCAGCTACCCAGAGGGAGCGAGTAGTTGAACCTGTGGGCTCGGGACCATAGTTGCAGGGACATCAAGCTCAGTTGGCATAACATACTACATAAAACATTGTTCCACCTCCTGCTTTTGCAAGTAGTAACTGGGGTCTTAAGCTTGCAAGCAGCCATTTAGATGCAATAATGGGTTTCTCCTCATCCAGAGCAAAGAAGAATGAAGAAAACCAAAGATTCATGGAAAAAATTAGTCCTTGTGACTGGTAACACCATGCAATCCTCAGCCTATACGACTATAAGACCAGAAGAACTAGATGATGCCCGGCTACCACTGTCAACCACTCAAGAGGGGGATCTATGTAGGAGATCCTGGATAGAGAGGGAGAACAATGTGGAACAAAACTCAAAATCATTTGGAAAATAAAAAACAAAAAAGGGGACCAGGTTTGCTGGTCTGATAGAGCCTGGTGGAACCACTGAGACTATGGTTCCTAGCTGCCCTTCAGGTCTGGAATTGAACCCGTACCTGTGGTTTCCAGCCAAACAAAAGACAGGCATATCAATTGAGCATTTACCTGAGTAGATACACTCCTTGGAGAGAACAATCATGGGAGAAAGAAGGGCTGTTTATGCACAGGGAGACAGCTCAGGGGGAAGGGGTGCATGTAGAGATGAATACAGGGAAGATGTAACTATTGGGAGTAAGTGGGAGGGGAGCTGTTGCATTGGGGTAAATTGTAGTCATTGTCATCAGACAACATGTGTGTGAACTGCTATATGGTAAGTGAATTTGCTCTGTAAACTTTCACCCAAATCACAATTTAAAAAATAAAAAAAGAGTATGTATACTGAGCTCATTAACCCTTACACCACCAGGGCATGCTATTGATAGGACTCCTGAAAAGGGTTATCATGGGAATCAGAGCAGGGTTACGAAGGTAGCATGAGATCACTAAAGAGTTTAGATGTTTGGCTAAGAAGTTTAAGCATTTTTTATTCATAAATGTAAGCCATGGATTTTTTAGTAGAGAAATTGTAGAATCAAAGCAATACTTTAGACAACTTAGTTGGAGACATTATTCAGTGCTGTGTATGGACCAGGTTCTGTGGTGATTTCTAGGAAATTAAAAGACCCAGCCCTGGCCTTAAGGACTTCACAGTTCAGTGGGAAGACGTGTGTGAATAAAAATAATGATTCTTTAATATAATTGCTATGATAGAACATGTTATGGGTACACTAGGAATTTAGGAGAGGATATTCATAAATCAGCTAGGAGTCACAAAAGAGATAGTGTTTGATTCCAGGCAGACAAATCTGGGGAAATAATTCCAGGCAGAAGAAATAATATATTTTTTATATTATTTAGCAAATTGAGGTCATTGTATGGTTTGGGAGCAACAAATAATTAAGTGTTGTTAGAAGTTTAAATGGATTGGTAGGCAGTACCTGATCACGAAGGCCCTTATCTCATGCTAAGCAGTTTAGATTTTATACTAAAATCAGCAAAGAAGAGAAGTCCTTGAAGAATTTTAGCAGAACATTGACACGACTTCCATTCCTATGTGGAGAACGGATTGAAGGGAGGGCTAAGACTTGACTACAGGCAGGGGAATTGCTAAGGAGGTCATTGGAGTAGTACAGTGGGGAGATGATGTCCCAAATTAGGGTTGTAGTATTAGTTGCACTGTCAGGGCTCCTTACTAGTAGGGCAATAGAGAGTTATTTAAAGGCTTACAATGAAGATCAGGAGACTAGTTAGCAGGCTCTGTAATAGTCTTGTTGACAGATAATAAGGGATTAATTTAAGAAAGTGGCAGTGGGAATAGAGAAACAAGTAATATATATATCAGTAATATATATATGAGCTATTGTAGAGAGAGAACTTGGGCCTCAGGATTATTCAGATACCAACTTTTTCATGAAATCACTTACTTCATAATGGATTGGTTCTTCCTCTTAAGTTCCCATATAACAACTACATACCTATTTGGTGTTTATTCCACTAGGCCTTATGTTTTAGATAACTATTTATGTGTCTATCTTCCACTAGAATTGTAAGTTCCTTAAAAGCAAGAACCATATTTTATATATATTTCCCTTCTTTATGTGCTTTTCACATAGTTAAGTATGTAATGAATGTGAGTTTTTTTTTTTTTTTTAGG
>NW_006921602.1:11969275-11976759 GCF_000298275.1 Orycteropus afer afer | reverse complement strand
ACTGTATATGCAAAAGGGTTCATATTTGTTGTCTGTACTGCCCATGTAACTCTCTATGTCTTTCTCATCCTCAATGCTGCCATATTGGTCACTCACTGAATGTGAGTTTTTTTTAAAAAAGATGTAACAAAGTTGATTAGATTCATGAAATTTTGTTGGAGATTCTTTGAGATTCATCTAGTCCACTCATCATTTTATAGTTGAGAAAACTAAAGCATACCACTCCAGTGTTTTTTTTCCTATAAATTATTAAATAAAAACATCAGAAAATTAAAACAGCTAACCCCAAACTTCACCATCCTAACAGAGCCTTTTTAAAAAATTCTGGAGCATTTGATCTCTTGCTCTGGAAGAAACATTAAACTTTGTCATTCTTTGACTGAATGACTATCAGGACTCTTCAGTCTCCTGTAATTACCTGTGCCCTGTAATTTTGTATTCCCTTTATATGAGCCTATTTCATTTGTGCTCCATCTTCTCTTTCACGGCATGAGTTGTTAATTTCAGAGTAAGAGAGTAAGAACTTGATACACCCAGTAGTCAGAACTGCTGCCGTTGACAGCATCTGTTTGGTTTTATTATGGCACCAGAATGTGACCCTAAGTACATAAAGAATATGTGTACCAAAATGTTGAACTTTCTATTGGCTGATAGACTTATATTGGAAAGTTGTCCGGAACCCAGTATGCCATCATTAATAAGTATAACGTAGAAAAAAATATAGCTCTTTGGTCTCATTGTGATGTTACTTGAATTAGAAAGCCTTGAATCAGAAAGCCTTGAATAGAGATTTCTACCTCCTATATTATCCTTTAACATGGGGCCTTGTTATCATACCTGGCGTCTAACAGAATGTATGCCATCTCCATCGTTTTTAGCTTTGTTTCAGATAAAGGTGAGATAAATTTTTCTAAGAAATACTCCCAGAGTGATAGCCTCATTATTAGCATTCATTTAATACCATCCACCTACCTCATTCCCCTAAGACTGCAGGTTTTTTCCTTTTCACACAGAAGTGTGTATTTTTCTGTTTTTGTTTTTTGTCTGTACAGTGGGTAAACCAGACAGGTGCAGCCTCACAGAAGTCTTTCCGTTTAGCAAGATCAGAACTAGAGCTCAGTTCACATCAGCACAGGATGCGCATCCAGGACCAGGAGTTTCAGGAAGGATTTGATGGTGGCTGGTGCCTCTCTATGCATCAGCCTTGGGCTTCCTTGCTTGTCAGAGGGATTAAAAGGTAAGAGCGGAAATGATTCTTGGCAGTTGAAGATTTCTAAAGTGATATAAACTTGGTTTCGGATTATAGACTGAAATTAGTTTTCCTTAATCTAGTGATGATTTATAATACTCTCTAGTACATAAGACTTTAAGCAATATATTTATGTTACTGACTTGGTGGTGGTGGTGGTGGTGGTGTTATGTGCCATCAAGTCGGACCCGACTCATAATGACCCCTCCTTGGGTTTCCGAGGCAGTATCACTACGGAAGTAGATTGCCCAACCTTCCTTCTGAGAAAGAGATGGTGCGGTCTACCTGGCAGGGAGTGGCTGGTGGGTTTGAACTGCTAGACTTTTGCTTGGCAGGCGACTTGCCTTAGGCCTGAGGCCATCCCCTGGGCCACTGACTTGGTTGTAATTTTTTATTGAATAGCTTAAACAGAAAGAGTAAGAACCTGAGTCATAACAAAGAATAGAATATCACTTTTTTAAATCTTTGGAAGGGTATCTATTAGTTTTGCTTTTATAATATATTACCCAGCTACCTTAATGGTTTGATCCTATTGGAAGTTTAGTTATTTTATGCCTATTTATTCATTTTTTTAAGATACTAGCCTGTAATTTTGTTTTTCCGTTTATATATCTGTCAACTAATCTGGATAACCATATTGAGAAGCTTTTTTTTTTTTTTTTAACCATAAATTCCTTTACTGTAAAAAGTAGGGGAAGTGGTAAGGAACAAATAGAAAGTGTCATAGAAGTTGAGTAGTTGTGCTTGTTAGCGATGGTAATGGTTTACTATTCCATGGTTTCATATGCTTCTTCATAATTCAGTTTTTTTAAATAGGATTTTTTTTCCTTCTGTAAATATAAATAAAAAATTGAAAAATACAGAAAATTAGCTAAAAAAGAAATGTCTCCCATTATCCCATCAGCTAGAAACAGCTACTGTTAGCATTTGGAGTGTTTATTTATGTTCTTTTTCCTATGCATATTGTTACTTTGTATGATCCTAATATGCATTTGTATTTATGTCTTTTTTCTTTCACTTATCATTACAACATACTAATTTTCCCTTCTTATTTTGTCTATGAGAATTTTATATGCCTGGCAGTATCCTAACTCATAATAGCAATAATGCCTTATATTTAAATAGAATTTCACGGTTTTCAAAGCAGTTGTATGAAATAGGTTAGCCCAATGGTATTACTGTCTTTGACAAATTAAATTAGTGGCACAGATGGAACTAGAGTTCAGGTTTTCAAAGTGCTATTTCCACTTTACTGTGCACCTTTAGTCCCTTTCTTGAAGAGAAAATGATCAGCATTTAGAAACAATCATTTTCTACTTTGGTGGTTTCACTATTAGCTGTGATTTCTCCCCTTCATTAATGTACACTACTTTTTTCTCCCCTCCTGAAGGTAAGACTTACTTTCTTTGGCTCTTAATTGTTTCATATCTGTGTGTGCAGTGCCATGAGAACAAGTGCACAACAATCTGCTTATGTCCTGGGGCAGCTGGGCCTCAGATATCTGTTTTTCTCATTCAGTTCTCTGCAATTTAGGTATCTTTCTTTTCTAAAGTAGAAAACTAAACAGCTTGCCTTCTGCTGAGGAAATAGAATGTATATTTCTCTTATCCTATTTTAGATCTGTGTTATTCATATTTTCTCACTGGAAAGCACAGGATGAGCAGCATCCAGCCCACAGTCACTTAACTTACAGAATTAAAGTGTATGGTTCTACCATCTTTGTGAGACTATTTTCCCAGTAGCCCTTCAGGTTTTTGGGTGTAGAGCGTAGACATATGTTGATTTATTTCCCATTTATTGAGCACCTACTGTCTTCCTGGTACTTTTCTACTTGATCTAAATTGGAAAACCAGGGAAATGAGAAATTCACAACTTTATTTCCCACTATAAAAATGTATATGAAGGGTATATACCAAAGCACTTTTATATGGTAGGAGGTAAAGAGAAACGTTGTCTTGTAACTGTTGGTGAATAGCAAAGTGATTAAATTCTCTTGAATGCATTCTGTTTTTCCATTGAAAGATTCTTTGAAATTATCCAAAAAAATATAACCCTGTACACAATACTTAGAAAATATAAATGAGTGTGGTTGCAATTTAACAAGTAAAGATGATGGACATTTTTATTTGCTTCTTCTTGTTAGTTGCTATCAGGGAGGCCTCTGTCATGGCAACCCTATGCACAGTGGAACAGAAGGCTGCCGGGTCCTGCCCATCCCCATGACTGGCGACAGATCACACCACTATAAACCATATCATTTTCACTGAATGATTTTTAGAACTAGATTGCCAAGCCTTTCTTTCTAGTTCATCTTAGTCTGGAAGCCTTGCCTGAAACCTCCTGTTAAACATTCTATTAAATAATAATGATAAAAGTACCACTTAGGTACTTTAGGGGAGTTATTTATGTTTGAGGATGATTTTTCTATCAGACTAAAGGACAATTAATCAACAAATATTCCAGGAAAAAGTTCACCTTTGACTCAAAGAAGGCCAAGGACTTTCATTTATGTAAGTGGATGCCTTGAAAGTATTGGATTTGAATTATAGAAACCCCAAAGCTAGTGAGAGCTTCCAGGTCTGAGTAGAGGGATCAGGTAAAAAGTGTTGAGGAGTTGAGATTGATGAGTTGTATTTGTTGTGATGAACAAAAATCAGAGAATGGTGTTCATCCTCAAGTAAAGGATATGTTGGGGAAAAAAGTGTTTTTCACAAAAAAATATCCCTCTTGGTAAGGATCTCTAGATCCCACTGGATAATTTTCTATAGAGGTTGTTGGATGTTATTTGATCCTACTATAGGAAACTAGAATTTATACACTTCCTATTAAATTTGTATTTGTTTAAGAGTGGAAGGCAGAACCTGGTACACCCCTCACAGAGGACGACTTTGGATAGCAGCCACAGCCAAAAAACCCTCCCCTCAAGAAGTTTCAGAACTTGAGGCTACATATCGTCTTCTTCGTGGGAAAGGTAACAGCCATATACTCTCCTTTCATTTTTAACTTTGTGGAGAGAAGTCATTGATTTTCATCTTCTTTCACTTCCTTCTTCCTGTGACTTTTTCTTGGCTGAAATGGGATTTTAAACCTTGTGTTTATTGTCTGTTTAATGGCAGATCATAGACATCTGTTCAAAGCAGGGATGCGAACTGGTTCAGTCATGGCTGATGAAGTGAAATTGAAACAAATTTGGGTGATCCAGAATGCAAACCAGCTAACAAGAATGGGAAAAATCACAGGCCAAAACTCTGCAGTGGGAAAGATATAGTGAACCCTTTCAAAAGCCTGATGTGTGACTTAGATTATTGCCAGGACAGTGGAGGGACACACATTCAAAGCAGCATGGTTGGCTGCTATCTTTGAGCTGGGCACCATTGTTTTCTACTCAACCAGTCAAGAGATTTGGTTGCTATGCAACATGCACACTGCCTTTGTTTTCTAAGAGGGAAATTAAGTTTCCAGCAGGGCTTTGACTTGTAATTTTTTCTGTATCAGTTAGCGTTCTGGTTTACACACATTTTAAAAATTCAGATTTGTTCTGGTGATGCTTCATTGGCCAGGACTAAATCAGTTTGAAGCCTTGGTTCAAAGCACTAATTTGTCAAATAGTGCGAATAGAAATAGTTTCCAACACCAGAAATTAATAGTTTTATTTTAAAAAAAACTTTCATCTTATTTATTATGAAGATAAAATGAGTACTGTAGACATTGGGAAGAACAACCACAATTAAGAATTTTTTGTCTAAATGACCCAAATAGAAACCTGCTATCAGATTTGGACAGATAAAAGTTGACTGACAAAAGCAACATGTTTTGGGAATCACCCACTAAATTTTGGGTCCTAAACAATACTTCTGGTCCTTGGACATCCTGTTTTCTTTCCTCTTATACAGTTTTTTTTTTGAAGGTAGAATGAGAAAATAATTCAAGTTTTTAAGAAACTAAGCATAAGGAATCACTAGGAATCAAGAGGAATCAATTAAGAACACATTTCTGTTCTGACTATTTCAACAGCTTGTTTTAAATTTTTCTGCCATTTTTATGGTTTTATTACTAGAAAAGGAGATTATATTTTCTTGACACATGTAGCTACCTTTCTTTGTTTCCAAAACCTATCACCAACAAACTTCAGTTTGATCCAGTTCAGTAGAATAGAATCAATTTGTTTTTAATGAAGTTGTGTGGTCCTTGAACTTTGATGGTGTGAAGGCAGTAATTTTCTAAAGAAAAAATTTTCTAGCTTAGCATGTGGATGGTAGAATAATCAAGCCACTCACTGGACTTTTCCCGTTGTGCGAAATAAAAACCTCATTGTTCCTTATGTCTACAAATAGATAATGGAAAAAATGATTTTTCCAGAATTGAAAACAGAGTTGTGAGTTCCAGGGTCACAAAGAAGGAAATTCATCTAGTCCTTTTGCTACTTTTGATTCAGGTTTGGAATTTCCCAGTGACTATCCATCAGGTTGTCTTCTTGGCTGTGTGGACCTAACTGACTGTTTGTCCCAGAAGCAATTTAAGGAGCAAGTGAGTAAAGAATACTTCTCTTGGACAAGTGCTTGATTTATCACCATAAATGTATGCCTCCATGACTGATTTGTAGATCCTTCTCCATTGAATATCTTGGAGATAATAAAGTCGTAGCAATTTTGTGTTTAGACATATAGGGAGAACCTTTTTTTTGGTGGGGTGTGTGTGAAAGTTTACAGAGCAAATTCATTTTCGATACAGCAGTTCATACACACTTTGTCTCATAACATTGACTGCAGTGCCCCACAATATAACAGCTCTCTTCCCACTTCCTCCCTGTAGTTACCTCTTCCCTGTGTCCTTCCCTCCCATGCATTCTTGCCCCCTGAACTCTCTCCCTGTGCAAACACTGCCCTTTTGTTCTCCCATGATTGATCGCTCTAAGGAATGTATCTCCTGATGTAATTGTTCACCCCATATGCCTGTCTGTTGTTTGGCTGGAAGCCACAGGAGTGAGTTCAATTCCAGACCTGAAGGGTGGCTAGGGCCATAGACTCAGGAGTCTCACCAGGCTCTATCAGACCGGCAAACCTGGTCTTTTTTTTTTTTTATGATTTTGAGTTTTGTTCTGCAGTGTTCTCCCACTCTATCCAGGATCTCCTCAGAGTGGCTAATAGTGGTAGCTAGGCACCATCTAGTTCTTCTGGTTTCATGGTCATATAGGCTAAAGATCACATGGTCTACCAGTCCATTGAACTTACTGTTTGCATGTGTCTTTGGTTATCTATGTTCTTCTTTGCTCTAGATGAGGAGAGACCCGTCATTGCATGTAGATGGCTACTTGCAAGCTTGTAAGATGCCAGTCACTACTCATCAAAGTAGTATATAGAACAATGTTTTTGTGTAGTATGGTGTACCAATTAAGTTTGATGTCCCCTGCGATCATGGTCCCAAGCCCACAGATCCAACTACTTGCTGTGAGAAGAGCCCTTTAATAAGGAGATATTGATAAGAGAAAAGACAAAGGCAGAAACAGAAAAACTTAGTGATGCTTTGATTTTTAGTGTCTGGACTAGTGCATATACATTTCTTAAAAAAAAAAGAAAAGAAAAAGAAAAAGACCTGTACAAAGAAAACTATAAAAGACTACTTCAAGAAACCATAAGTGATCAACATAAATGGAAGAACATACCTTGCTTGTGGATAGGAAGATTGAACATTGTGAAAATGTCAGTTCTACCTAAAGCATTCTATACATTCAATGCAATCCCAATCCAGATCCCATCAGCATTCTTTAAGCATATAGAAAAACCAATCACTAACTTTATATGGAAGGGAAAAAGACCGCAGATAAGCAAAGCACTATTGAAGAAGAAGAACAAAGTTGGAGGTCTCACACTGCCAGATCTCAAAACCTGCTATTTAACCACAGTAGTCAAAATTGCCTGGTATTGGTATAATGACAGAAATAGCCAGTGGAATAGAATTGAAAACCCAGAAATAGATCCCTCAATCTATGGTCAGCTGATCTGTGACAAAGGGCCAAAATCCATTAAATGGGGAAAAGAATGCCTGTTTCATAAATGGTGCTGGCAAAACTGGATATCCATTTACAGAAAAGTGAAATAAGAAATAAAATCCATACCTCACACCATACATAAAAACTAACTCCAGATGGATGAAAGACTGAAATGTGAAACCAAAAACTATAAAGTTCCTTAAGGAAAAACTAGGGGCAAATTTAGGAGCCCTAATATATGGCATA
>NW_006921602.1:11953377-11969019 GCF_000298275.1 Orycteropus afer afer | reverse complement strand
TGGGACCTTCTAAAAATTAAATTTTTATGTGCTTCCAAAGACTTCTCCAAAAGAGTCAAAAGAGAACCTACAGATTGGGAAAGAATATTCAGCAATGACATATCTGACAAGGCACTTATTTCTAAAATTTATAGAAAACTCCAACACCTCAATAACAAAAAGACAAATAATCCAATTAAAAAATGGGCAGAAGACTTGAATAGACACTTCACCAAGGAGGATATTCAGGTGGACAAACATATGGAGAAATGCTCACAATAATTAGCCATTCGAGAGGTGCAAATCAAAACAACAATGAGATCTTGCCCTAGCACTAGTAGCAAAGTTCAACAAGACAGAAAATAACAAATGCTGGCAAGCATGCGGAGAGATAAGGACTCTCCTACACTGCTGGTGGGACTGTGAAATGGTACAGCCACTGTGAAAAGCAGTATGGCGATTGATTCCTTAAAAAGTTGGAAATAGAAATACCATTTGACCCAGCCATTCCATTACTAGATATATATCCTAAAGAAGTGAGAGCCATGACAAGAACAGACATATGCATACCCATATTCATCACAGCACTATTTGCAATAGCCAAAAGTTGGAAACAACCTAGGTGTCCCATCAACTGAGGAATGGATAAACAAACTATGGTATGTACACACAATGGAATACTATGCAATGCTAAAGAATAATATAGAATCTGCAAAACACCACAGAATGTAGATGAACTTGGAGGACCTTATGCTGAGTGAAATAAGTCAATCACAAAAGGACAAATATTGTGTTAGTCCATTATTGTAAAAGTTAAGGAAAGGTTTATCTATTGAAGGAAATTTTCTTTGTTGGTTACCAGGGGTGGGAGGGTAGGGTAGGGAACACTGTTAGATAGGTAGAGATAAGTATTGATTTGGGTGAAGAGAAGGGCAGTGTACCAAATGTGAGTGATCAACATGGTGGCATTGAGGAAGAGAATGACATAGAGAGGTACATGGGGAGGTGCAGACAACAAAGATGAACCCTTTTGCACATACAGTACTACGTTGTCAGTGAAGGCAAACACAGGTATACGGGTGGATAGATGGGTGGGCAGGCTGAACTATTAGGTATGTCTATGCAGCAGGAGTGTACCATGTATAGGGCTGGCAGACAATGGTTCTACAAGTGTATTTGTATGTTCTGTAAGAATTCCCAGGGATATAGTAGAGCTGACAAGGGACAAGGTTGTAGTTACTTCTTGGTCATAGCCAGCTACCCAGAGCAAGCAAGTAGTTGAACCTGTGGGCTCGGGACCATAGTCGCAGGGGACATCAAGCTCAATTGGTATAACATACTGCATAAAACATTGTTCCATCTCCTACTTTGGCGAATAGCAACTGGGATCTAAAAAGTTTGCAAGCAGCCATCTAGATGCAGCGATGGGTCTCTCCTTGTCCAGAGCTAAAAAGAATGAAGAAAACCAAAGATTCATGGAAACAATTAGTCCTTGAGACTGGTATACCATGTGATCCTCAGCCTATATGACTATGAGACCAGAAGAACTAGATGGTGCCCAACTACCACTGTCAACTACTCAGAGAGGGATCAATGTAGGAGATCCTGGATAGAGAAGGAGAATAATGTGGAACAAACCTCAAAATCATTTGGGGGGCAAAAAAAAAGGGAGACCAGGTTTGCTGGTCTGATAGAGCCTGGTGGAACCTCTGAGACTCTGGTCCCTAGCTGCCCTTCAAGTCCAGGATTGAGCCTACCCCTGTGGCTTTCAGCCATATAAAAGACAGGCATGGGAGTTGAACATGTACCTGAGGTAGATACATCCCTTAGAGAGAACAATCATGGGAGAAAGAAGGGCTATTTATACATAGGGAGACAGTTCAGGGGGCAGGAGTGCATGGAGGGATGGACACAGGGAAGAGGTAACTATTGGGAGGATGTGGGAGGGGAGGTGTTATATTGGGGTAAATTATCAATGTCATGAGACAATGTGTATGTTAACTGCTGTATGGAAAGTGAATTTGTTCTGTAAACTTTCACCCAAATCACAATAAAAAATTTTAAAAATTATTAAAGAATTCCCAGGTATATAGGAGAGCTGACAAAGGACAAGGTTGTAGTCACTTCTTGGCCACAGCCAGCTACCCAGAGGGAATGAATGGTTGGACCTGTGGGCTCGGGACCATAGTCACAGGGAACATCAAGTTCAGTTGGCATAACATACTACAGAAAATGTCGTTCCACATCCTACTTTGGTGAGTCCAACTGGGATCTAAAAAGCTTGCAAGCAGCCATCTAGATGCAGTGATGGGTCTTTCCTTATCCAGAGCAAAGAAGACTGAAAAAAAACAAAAGATTCATGGAAACAATTAGTCCAAGAAACCGTTATACCATGCGATCCTCAGCCTATACAACTATGAGACCAGAAGAACTAGATGGTGCCCAGCTACCACTGTCAACCACTTGAGGGATCTAAGTAGGAGATCCTGGATAGAGTGGGAGAACAATGTGGAACAAAACTCAAAATCATTGGGAAAAAAAAAAAAAGGTTTGCTGGTCTGATAGAGCCTAGTGAAACCCCTGACTATGGCCCCTAGGTGCCCTTCAGGTCTGGAATTGAACCCATTCCTGTGGCTTCCAGCCAAACAAAACACAAGCATATGAGGTGAACATTTACATTAGGTAGATATACTCCTTGGAGAGAACAATCTTGTGAGCATAGAAGGGCTGTGCATGCACAGGGATACAGCTCATAAGGCAGGAGTGCATGGAGGGAAGGACACAAGGAAAAGATAACTATGGGGAGGAAGTGGGAGGGGAGCTGTTGCATTATGGTAAATTCTAGTCAGTGTCATGAGATAAAGTGTATGTGAGCTGCTGTATGGAAAGTGAATTTGTTCTGTAAAGTTTCACCCAAATCACAATTAAAAAAAAGAAAATGTAAAAAGCGTATCGTACAGAAGAAAAAAAATCATCAATGTACTACCCACTTATAAACTAGTATATTGTAAAAAAAAAAAAAAAGTTAACTAGGAAAAAAATCTACCTTCAGCATTATGCACTTTTAAGAAATTATACATATATATATGGAATGAAATTGACAACAATAACTTGAAAGACTGTAAGGAATCTTAAGAGGCATTTAATTTATGTTAATGGGGGGAGGAACAACTCAGAAAAGGAGGGTTAGAATAGTTACATAACTCAAAAAATGTAACCAATGTCACTGAATCCTACATATAGAAACTGTTGAATTGGTGTGTTTTTCTGTGTATAATCTCAACAACAATAATTAGGAAAAAAAAATTCTCTTGCCAAAGTACAACTAAGAAGTATAGGGTCCTCTTCCCTTATTAAAACATTGCTTTTTTAGTGAAGAATCAGTTGATCATCCCTTAAACATTTTGACTGAATTGTCAGGATGGTAGATCTGTTAATGCTTCTTTTTGAGGATGTGGTTCAGGCCATTGAACTCGTGATAGGCAAATGTTTGAAGTCTGGTTGCATGGACTGTGCCAGGTGTGGTACATATGTATGTGTTATGCATTTTTACTTTTGATCACTAAAGTTTGAATTGACATAACTAAAGTACATTTTGTACAGCAGAGGGAGCTGAAGGACTTCATGTTAATAAGAAAACGCCTGAAATGCAGAGCCTTTAGGTTTAGGCTCAGATTGTCAGAAATTCAAAATGGGAAAGTCCATCTTTGAAACATGAAGAGTCTTTCTTAACAATATAAGTTAGCTGTTCTTTGAACAATAACTATAGGTAATAGGGCTTCAAGAAATGTGCTTCAACTTAATTTTTCTTATAAACTTCCTTATTTTCCAGATTTATTTGCCTTTGCTTACTGCTATTATAGGAGCTCTGGTGGCATAGTGCCTAAGCCATTTGACTGCTAAGCAGAAAGCTAGTGGTTCAAACATACCAGCCACTCCTCGGAAGGAAGGTTGGGCAATCTTTTTCCATAGTGATACTGCCTCAGAAACCCAAAGGGGGTTGCTGTGAGTGGAGACTGACTCCTCAGCAGTGAGTTTGGTTTTTTTTAATGCTATTATGATGTACTTTTTTGTTTTGTTTTGTTTTTTACTTTTCCTATTCATCTCACCTGTTTTGTCCTCACAGATTTTAGTCAGCAGCAGTATTATTCCTCTAGATTCCTGTCTTTCATTTTCTGGTGGGTTGCCTCTTCAGCCCTCCTCTGATTACTTTATGTGTAGGAGTTCGGGGCATGCATTTTGGTGTGAATGATGACTCAGCGTTTTTCCTGCCCTGAGTACCTGATTCAGACCTAAGCTAAGCTGCAGACACAGGGAGGCCCTTTGTCTCTCACTCCCTTGGGCCTTTTGCCTTTTTTTTTTTTCCCCCCCCCTCAATGTCTTCTTCCCTATTTTCTCTTCCTTTTCTTTTCAGTCTAGAAGTAATAATTATCTCAAGGATGAGCCTTTTGCCTTTTTTTTTTTCCCCCCCTCAATGTCTTCTTTCCTATTTTCTCTTCCTTTTCTTTTCAGTCTAGAAGTAATAATTATTGAAATACTTTACATTGCTGTGGGCTTAATAGTTTTGGAGACTCTGACAGTCATTAACAGTTTAGCCTCCTGGGATATTTGCATTCTAAAAGAGAACCTTAGAGCATCTGGTAGTAGGTGGTGGGTTTTGGCAAGGGGCCTTTCTTACTTTCTCATTTTTCTATCAGGAAAACACCACCTGATAAAAGGTCAAATGATTTCAATCTCTAGACAGTTAACCTTGGAGCTCTGGTAGCAAAGTGCCTTAGACACTTGACTGCTAACAAGAAGGCTGGTGGTTCAAAGGTTGGGCAATCTACTTTCCTAGTGATACTGCCTCAGAAACCCAAGGAGGGGTCATGAGTCTGGTCCGACTCAAGGGCACATAACAACAACAACAGTTACCCAATCTAACAACAACAGACAGTTGCCCAATCTTCTTTCTGCTCCAAGTTTGTGTTGAGTAGGGTAAAATGTAATTCTAGTCTATGGAATACAGGGTCTACAGAAATTAGAAGTCTAATTGACAGAGCAAATTTTTTTGGTTTCTCAAGGATACTTCTCTTTTAGGTCAGCATGGTACTCCTACTTCAGCTTATATTCTTTTTTTTCTCCTGAGGTTCTATGTGCAGCACAAAGAAGTGCAGGAATCTTCCCATATGTTCCCAGCTGAAGGTCCTGATAACTTCCTTAAGAATTTCCCTGATATATGACATTATAATATTCCAAAATGCTGGAAGCCATGAGGCTTCCTCAAACACAGGAACCCCATTACCATTTCCCCTATGGTCAGCTATTCTGTGCCTTTTTCCCACCATTTTCTGCATTTTAGGGCAGTACATAAGTACATTCAGAATTGGTATTAGCCTTATTTTGGGATTATTTATTAAGTGAGGATCTTACCATTTTTAAAAGTTGTAATTTTGTTATGTAGCTGTCTCTTGGAAAATGTCTACCTTAGTAATCTACCTGTCTCTGAGTTAGAGTTCAGTGATGTTAGAAATGTGGTTGCCTAATGCGTTATATCAGTCTCGTTCTTGTTTCTGAAGAAATGAGTTCAGAGTTTAGGAATAATAGCTCTAGATTAGCATTTCCCTAATGATTCCCTGGCATATGTATACTCTGAAAAAAAGGTTTTAGGGGCAAATACATTTGGAAAATATTTGAATGAAACAAAGTTGAGCATGTTTGTTTACTGCAGAACTTCTCAGAACCCTTAACATGCTAATGTGCATTACAACTCTTGGAGAGGTTCATGTACCATGCAGTGTTCCCAAAACTTTGGAACACAAAACCTCCCCGCTACCACTACTTATTTACTATAGCAGAGCTGGTATCCTGTGGTATATTAAATTTAGGAAGCGCTAGTCTAGGTATGGGAATTCTGGCGGTGTAGTGCCTAAGGCATTTGACTGCTAAACAGAAGGCTGGTGGTTCAAACCCACCAGCCACTCCTCAGAAGGAAGAGTGGGCAATATACTTCCTCAGAAACCCAAGGAGGGGTCGCTATGAGTCAAAATTGACTCAATGGCAGTGAATGAGTCTGGGTATCTGTGGTTCTCCTTTAGCCTCATAGGTAAACTCACTGAGGGTATCATCCAGGAAACAATTTCCTGACCTGTATCTTTCTTTTGCATCTCTAAACCCACTTCTCATTACCCAGCTGAATTGCGTTTTCTTTGAAAACCAGTATGGATCTAGCCATTTTTCTGTTACAACTGAAAATTATCTCCTATGTGACTTGGATCACTTTTTACTTCTCTATCCTGTTCCTGACTTTTTCCTTTTCCAAAGAAACACAGTAATTTACTTCCTGACCTCACATTCTTGGACTTTCTTTTGTAAGTTAAAATATAAAATACTAAGCACTCAAAAGTTTTTTTGGCATAGTGTGATCATTTACTTTCTTAAAAAAATAACAGACAAAGTTCTATTAGTTGTTGTTTTCAAATCCAGTGCACTATACTATGTAAGTGGCTTAAAAATGTGTGCTTAAAATATCTTCCTCCTAGCCTAGAACTTGTCTTCTTTTTATCTTCCAAGACTAGTATGCCTGGCATGGCTGATTTGTGCCAGAAAAAAAAAAAAATCCCACTAGACCTTCAGCCCTCCTGAGTCATGGCAGGGGATCAACCTAGACAAGGTAGGAGTGAAACAAAAAAGGCTGTGGGATCAGGGAAGAAGAAAGGTAGATGAGAGCCATCTAGTTAAAGCTTCTCTTGTATGCTCCTGGAAGGAGCCCTTGTCATTGCCAGCATTTTATCTGCCAGGAGCAGATGTAAGTTCTCAAAAACAGCAGGGAGGATGTTGACTATAACAATGCACCAAGGCTGTGGTTTGTAACCTCAATAGTAAAGCAGTTAAAACTTTTTTTTTTTTTTTAACAAACACATTTTG
Source organism: Orycteropus afer afer (assembly GCF_000298275.1). Lineage (NCBI taxonomy): Eukaryota > Metazoa > Chordata > Mammalia > Tubulidentata > Orycteropodidae > Orycteropus > Orycteropus afer. Next base: position 11,962,134 of record NW_006921602.1, on the reverse strand, counting down.
ATTGCCAAATCCATAACCATTAGCAGCTGTGGTTGTGAGCAGTTCTCTAGACCTAACAAGTTTTCAAACAAAAAGTTGAGTTGGTGGTTTTTGTTTCTGTGTGTTTGTATGTGCTATTTATATCCCTACCTTCAATAACAAATCTGATTTGTCTGAAATCTCCAAGGTCATTGATTATTCTATTTTTTCTGAACTGAATTCATTCCTCTCCTTCCAGCCTACTAACTCTTTAGTCCATTTGATCTTATAGCTTGTATAACAGCCAAAACTCTGAGTATCTTCAAGGAATTATGCTGAGGGAATCTCCTTCTTAGTGCCTATATTCAGTAATTGACATCAGCAGTAGCATTGCAGTCTTCCAGTGGGAAGGAACATATTACTTGTTCCTTCTTCTAGGAAAGGATGCAAGTAACATAGATCTTCAGGAAAGTTACATGTATAGAAATTATTGGCTTCTGTCACCAATGAATTATCTGTGAGTCTGAGAGATGAGAAATTAGAGAATGAAGGAAACACTATTCAATATTTAAACCAGGCATTGGCCTTGAAGATGCAAAGCCCTCAAATTTTCTTTTAAACTATATGAAAATGTCCTCTCTGTTGTATTGAGGAAATCTGCTAATTTGCAGCCCTCAAATTGTTTTCTTCTAAGGGATCCCAAAGGTTCTGAGGCCCAACAAAGAAGTAAATTGTCAGCAAAAAATAGCCTAATTAATCCTCTGTAAAATCACAGCTTACTTGAGTGAGGCTAGGACTGTATCTTCAGGGTTCTCATGAAGACTAGAACATTTATCAGAGTTTCTACATCACAACAGACTGTATGTGGAGTTGCTTGCAGCCTGAGCATCAAGTACTCAAGTTAAGGACAGCTTAAGGAATAACCAAGTACTTTTTTTTTTTTTTTTTTAATCCGTTGAGTATTATGGTTTCTGTTGTACTTACCCTGAAGAGAGGAGGAGAATATTACCACTTTTCCATATATTATCCTAAATTCTATGTTTAGCTTTTCATCTGAAGATGAACACATAATTAATAAGATTTCCTTATGTATTTACTCATGAATAAATATTTGAGTACTTATTATAAGTCAGACATTGCTCTAAACACTAAAAGGAAAACAAAAATGTAAATCAGTCCTGGGTTCTGTCCACAGATGTTTGAAAGACCACCAGGGAGATAAAGATATGAGTGAAAACAACCAAATGCAAAATAAAACACAAAGATAACTATTTTAAGAAAAATAAAGATCATCTCTAAGGAACTTAAAAGAGGGAAGGTTTCTTCCAGCTGGGAGGAATCACAAAAGACTTTATTAAGAAGATGGCTTTAGTCTGGAGTGAAGAAAACCAAAGTCTCAAGGAAACAATCAGTCCAAGACCAGAAGAACTAGATGGTGCCCAACTCCTACTACCAGCCACTCTGACCAGGATCACAATAGAAAGTACCAAATAGAGTAGGAGAAAAAGGTTAAACAAAATTCAAAGTCATAAGAAAGGCCAGACTTACTGGTCTTATAGAGACTTGTAGAGCCCACAAGACTATGGGCCTTAGACACCCTTCTAACTTAGAACTGAAGCCACTCCTGGAGACCACCTTTCAGCTATCGAAAAGACAAGCCTATACAGTGAACAATAACACCTGAGAGGAGCATGCTTCTCAGAACAATCAACAATGCTTCTAGACCAAAAGGGCAGCATTTGCCCAAAAGCAAAATAAAGAAGGGCAGAAAACTGGGCCAACAGAAATGGGGAATTCAAGGTAGAAATGGGGAGAGTGCTGACACATGGGGATTGATTACTACCAGTGTCACAGGACAATCTGTGTATAAATTGTAAATGGAAAACTTATTTGCTCTGTAAACTTTTACCTAAACCAAAATAAAATATGTATTTTTTTTAAAAAAGACAAGAAGATCATTTTTGAATTACTATTGATGGATAGTAATAAAATCTGTCACATTTTGATAATTTATTAGGTGCCAGATTCATTATATATGTTATTTTTTTTTAATCTTGATAACAGTTCCAAGCATGGTGTCATTATCTCTCTTTTAGAGCCAAGGTAATTTAAGGGTCAGAGAGTTAAAATAATTTGTATAATGACAGTAAACAATGGAGTTGGGATTATGGTTCAAGTCTCCTTGCTTAAGTAATAGAAAAGCATATTCCAAGGAGAGGAGTAATGTGATCAAAGGCACAGTGGTGGGAGAGTACAGGCCTATGTGGAAGAGTCCCTGAGTGGTACAAACAGCTATGTGCTTGACTACTAGACAAAAGGGCGGTGATTTGAACCCACCCAGAGGTACCTCAGAAGAAAGACCCGGTGCTTTGCTTCTGAAAGATCACAGCCCTCTGAAGCAGTACTAGTCTGCCCACATGGGGTGGTCAAGAGTTGCAATTGTCTTGAAGGCAACTAACAATAATGGAGAATAATGGAAAATCAGCTTGTTCAGAGAAGAGACGAGGTGAAGAGGAACAGACTTCAAATAATAATGGAAAGATTGATTGTAATTAGATGGTGAATAGCTTTGAATGATAGGATACAGAGGTAGGACCTTTTTCTGTAGTCACTTGTGGGATGAGGAAAGGAGGTGTATTGAAGATTTTTATGTAGGAAATAACGTAAGTAGAGCCTTGCTTGAGGAAAACTATTCTGACATTAATAGGGAAGATGGATCAAAGGGGAGAGAGACTAAAGGTAGGCAAATGACTGAGAAGGCAGTCCAAGGTAAAACCTGTTATAGAATAATGGCAGTGGAATTAGAGAGGAGGGAGACAGATGCAAGAGGTTTTATGAGGGTAGAATTAATCAGTTGATGTGATATCTTCATTTTTTACCTGTAAGTAAACCAAGTCTTAGAGAAAGAAGGTGGTCTGCTTGATGTAGAAGGAAGCTGCTGTTGCCTTGTTGTCTTATTGCAATCTGTTCAAGACTTCTTGGTTCATTATCTAGTACTGTGTGAACCAGATGGCAAATTATCTCCTAGTTTTATTGCACAGATTATTGTATAACTATATATTCAACAAGTGTTTGTTGACCATCTGTCATATGCCTTGCCCTGTGCTAAAGACCAAGGATCCAGGGTTTTAACAAGACAGTTCATGCCCTCTAGAGAATCTACTGTAGGATCTCCCCTAGAGTCTACTATGAGAGACTGAGAATAATTGTCACATGAGGAAAGGAATGAACAAAGAACAGTACCTGACCCACCTTGGCTGGTGGTGGGGTAGGGAGGGTCCAGGAATCTTCTAACAAGAGGCAAGAACTAAAGAAAGCAAAACTGAATTACTGATATCTTCCTCAATATAACATTCTATATCATATCTCGTGGCCTTGAGAATGCTCTTATTCTTCCCTTAAAACAGCTCAGATGTCACCCTTTTTGTAGACTGTTTCCCAACCCTAGCCCATTTCCCCCCTGACCGGATTAGTCACTTCCTTCTGTGGGCTGTGTTCATACTTCTATTATTATATTTTTCACTTTTCTTTTTCTTGGTAATTACATCTTCACATATAGTTCCTTTAAGTCACCATCTATGTCTTAACTAAAACCAAGCTCACTGCCATCAAGTCGATTCCGACTCATAGCGACCCCCTTTGGGTTTCCAGAAGTAGATTGCCCAGTCTTCCTTCTGTGAAGTGGCTGGTGGATTTGAACCACCAATCTTCTGGTTAGCCTTAGGCATTATACCACTAGAGCTCCTTATCTATGTCTTACTCATGTTTACTACTCCAGTGTTCTAACATATAGCCTGGCACATACTAAATACCCTATAAATAATTGTAACAATAAATTGAGAGGCAGACAATGGTTGGTGTATGAAAAGCCTTAAATGTCATGTGAAGGAATTTAAACTGTATTTTGGAGTGAAGACAACTGGATAAGTGATACAGTCTTAGAAAGATTATCCTGGAAGTAGTAGGAAAGATAGATTGGATGGGGCAAGCCTGAAAACAGGCAGATGATTTAGAATGTAATCATAATTGTCCAGATGAGTATGATGAAGGCTTGTGGCAATGCTTTGGCAGTTGAGCTAAAGAGAAAGAGAAAGGAACAGATGATTGAAATGTTTAGGAGGTAAAGTCTAAGCACCTTGGTGATTGGATGTGAAGGTTGAGAGAAGTCTAGGATAAACTTGGGTTTCTGGCTGGAGTGAATGGGTGAATGATAGTACCATTATTTAAGATAAGGTATATAAAGGATCAGAAGAAAGTTCTCTAGATCTACTTCTGAAAAATTACCCATTGCAAACCCTATGTAGCACAGTTCTGCTCTGATACACAAGGGATTGCCATGAGTTGGAATCAACAGCAACTGGTTTGGATTTGTTTTTGTTTGTTTTTATACCAAACAAGAAATTTTCTTTTAAAGCAAATAACTTTATAAAATATATGAGCTGTGGTAAAGAAAACCACCTATACTATAGCAGTAAATGAGAGGGGTTCATAGTATCTTTCTGATCACTATGACTCAATTTTTTGTGATTTTCATTTGGATATTTTAAAAATATTTACTCTGTTTTGTTCTAAAATGTAAATGTTATTTGATAAAGGGATATTAATAATGCCAGATTGCTTGATAATGATCTTACCTTGATATGTCAAGTGATGCCAAAGAATTCTCAGAATAGTTGTTTTCAGTTGAGTCAGACTAGCAATTGGGAGAGTAAAATCTAAAATTGGCATAGTCCTTTAATCAAGAGGAGTCTTTAGCATTCTGGAGTATTAGTTCCAAGGTACACTTCAATGGTTCAAGGCCTTGCAATGTAGTACCTTATTTAAGAGCAATTTTCTTTTGGTTCTTATTATTTAAATCAGAGTAAAAACTTGCTAGATGAAATTAAGACCAAAAATAATCATGGTGAATGGCTGATTCCCAGTTAGGCCTTGAAGTCTGGGACTGAAAAACTATGAAGTTAATTTTGGAGAAAATATGCTTGCTTGGGTTCTTTTCAGCATGTGAAGATTCCACCATAGGAATCTAAAGAGTATAGAAAATTATAGAGAAAATTTTACTGTGAGTAGTGTTACTGCCTCAGAAACCCGAGGAGGGGTCGCTATGAGTTGGGGCCGACTCGACGACACAGAACAACAACAACAGAGTGGAACCTGGGAAACTATTGCTGTGTGGCTTCAACCAGATCTTCTTCCATAAATGGCGAACCGTAAGCTGCATATCTCTCATCCCTTATTCTTTTCACCAGGAGCATATGTACATTGTCTCTATACCACTGAGTGGGAAACCCCTGTCATTGATACTGGGCATGTGACTTGAATTGGGTACTGGTACATGGGAGGTCAGCCGTCCTGCTTTGAGCCAGCTTTATACAAACATAACAGTAGTCATCAGGTCAAGGTATCATGATCAGTTTTTTACTCTAATGTGAGAAAACTTTTGTCTTCCAATATAGTAGGGCTTGAGGTGCTGGTTATACTGTAAACAGTGTGAATTGCTTTGAAGGGAAATGTAAATGAGAAGTATTTATTGGAGAACACGGTTGTTTTCATATGGTCCTTTGCATCTGTTGTGTTTGTGGCCTCTTTTATCAGACTGATTTCCTTCTCTTTTTCTGAATAGTATCACCTCAATCTTCTTGGAGTTGGTTTTCAGCTAATTAGGTTTCAGAGCCTGATTTCTTGTCTTACCTAGTTCTCCAAAGTTCCAACCAAGAAAACCTATAGTAAATATATGTCCTTTTCAATGAGTTCCTTCTTGACTGCTTGCTTTAACTGTTAGTTCTCTGGAGACAGGTATGAGGTTTATAGGTTGCCTGGGGATTTGTTGTGAAGAGTGACATAGTTTAGGAGTTATTGATCATTTCAGTACTAGGACTAAGTGGAGGCTTGCAGAGTTGATGAAAATGCCCACTTGGCTCTGAATCAGTAGTGGTTGCCAAAAGGTACTACATTTTTTTTCTCTGATGGAAATGGCAAAAGAAATGTTTTCTAGATGACTGGTGAACAGTTTCCCTCTGGAGAGAAGAAAATGGTTGTTTAGTAGTTAATTACCTGTTATGTTAGACAGCTATGAAACTTATGAGGCATGAAAGAAGAGTAGAGCTACCTCCCCTGTTTGTCAGGCTGGAAACCAGGTGATAGGAGACATGTTGTTGTGGGCAGGAACAGCAGCAGCTTCCTGAAAAGTCTTTTCCCAGATGTGAATAGTAGCTTTGTGTTGCTGATCTAAGAACCTGTATTCCCTAACCTTGGCTATCTCAGTGACCCTTTATGCAGCATCCTTTCTAGATTGCTGTTCAGAGCTTTTCCATATTCTTCACAAATAGGAACTTCAGCTCTTCTTTTTTGACCTTTACTCTTTCTCCAGGTCAGCTGAATTTTAATCTTTTGACTCTCAGACCAAAGATTACTTTCTTTTAATCTCCTAATTTGTTAGTGTATAAAGTGGTCCTTAGTATCTAGTCCCCAGTTGCACAGAGTATGCTTTTGGGAGTACTGAGTCTCTGCCAACCTGACTTTGTTTACCATAAAAAATAATCCTTTCTCCCAGTGATATAAGGCCCTGGTTTTTTTGTTTTTGTTTTTCTTTATTCCTTCTAGGTTGCTTTACTTTTTACCTCTGTTCCTTGTAAGTCCCCTAAAGTTCAGTGGTAGAGGTCAGAAAAAGGGATTTCACATGGAACTTAGACTTGAGATTCAGTGGGAAAGTTGATTTTAATATTTATCTTTAATGTGTCCAAGAAACTTCCTGTGTAGTTTCAATTACTCATTTTTTTTTCAAAATTTTTTCTATAATTTGACATTTTCTTACTCTGTTCATTTAATCCAAGGTAGTTTTTTTTTTTTTTTTTTTTTTTTAAATCAAATATAGGACCATTGGCCACTTACTAAGACACAAAATTTTTCATTTACCACACAGGATACTAGATTAAAGAGTAGCACCCTATTTTACAGAGTTATAGCCCTAAGAATGTCCATTTCCCAGCATGTATGTATTCAACTTGATTAAAATAATCCTAATGTTCAAGTTGGTAAATTCATTGTTCTGTCATTCAACAAATATTTATTGAGTACCTACTATATGGCAGTCATGGGTGTAGGTACTAAAGATATAATCGTAAACCAAACAGACAAAAATCCTGTCTTCATTGACTTTTCATCCTAAAGGAGAAAACCAAATAAAAATTTTAAATAAATACATTATGTAGTATCAGATGACGGTAAATGCTGTGGTGGTAAAAATGAGATAGGAAATGGGATTAAGGGTACTAGGTTTGTGGGGAGAGTAGTGCTTCACTTTTAAATAAGGTGATCACAGAAGGCTCACTATGAAGCTGGCATTTTGAACAAAGTCCTGATGATAGAGAGGGTGTATATCTAGAGGGGAAAGCATTCTAGGAAGAAGAAACAGGTAAGTGCAAAGACCCAGAGCCAGGAAGCACAAGCAAGCCAGCATGACTGAAGGGGAATAAAAATTGGGATGAGTAGTAGGAGAAGGAGGAGGGAGCTCTGGTAGCATAGTGCCTAAGGCACTTGACTGCTAACCAGAAGGCTGGCGGTTCAAACCCACCAGCCATTCCTCGGAAGAAAGGTTGGGTAATCTCCTTCTGTAGTGATACTGCCTGGGAAACCCAAGGAGGGGTCGCTATGAGTGGGGTCTGACTCAACAGCACATAACAACAACAACAACAGGAGGAGAAGGTATCAGAGAATAAATTGGGCACTGGATTGTCTAGGGATCTGTAGGCCATGATAAGAATTCAAGCTTTAATTCTAACTGAAATAAAAAGCCACTGAAGAATTTTAAACAGAGGAGTACCTTATCTTTTTAAAAGTTAGCTCTGGCTGCTGTGTTGAGAGTAGATAAGAAAGTTAAGGGCAGAAACAAAGAGGCCAGTTAAGAGATTATTGCTGTAATCTAGGGAGAAATTATAATGGGTAAGACCGGGGAAATAACCATAGAGGTCCTAAAACATGGTTAGTTATTGGATATATTTTGAAGGTAGATCTGACAGGATTTGCCAGTGGTTTGATTGTGGGTTTTTGGCCTGAACAGTTGGAAGGATAGAATAGCCATTTATGGAAATGGGTATGAATGAGAGGAGCAAGTTTGGGAAGGAAGTAGAGGACCTTGAGTTTTGACTTATTATTATTTGAGATACCTATTAGACTTTCAGGGAACTCTGGTGGTATAGTGCCTAAGGCAGTTGACTGCTAACCAGAAGGGTGGCAGTTCAAATCTACCAGCCACTCCTGGGAAGTAAGACTGGGAAATCTACTTCCTAAGAGATACCACCTCGGAAACCCAAGAAGGATCTGATTCGACAGCAGTAAGGTTTTTCTTCTATTTATTTGACATTCAAGTACATATATTGAGTGGGAAATGGATATGCAAACTTGGAATTCAGGGGAGAGGTCCAGGCTGAAGATACAAATTTGAGATTCTTAAGCCTGTGTATATATTTTAAACTCTGAGATTGAAGGAGATTACCAAGGTTGTGAATGGAAAGAGAGAAGAGGTGTGTATCAAGCCTAATCCCTGTAGTACTCCAACATGTAGAAGCTGGGGAGATGAGGAGCAGCCAAGAAAGTGGTAAAATCAGGAAGAGAATGGTATTCTGAAAGTGAGGAATGCGTTCAAGGAGAGAGATGAATTCTGTCAAGTTCTACAAATACATCAATTAAGAATCAAGCATTTTTGTTAGATAGATAGAGATAAATATTGATTTGGGTGAAGAGAAGGGCAATGTACCAAATGTGAGTGACCAATATGGCAGCATTGAGGATGAGAAAGACATA